>NC_133414.1:59641250-59945961 GCF_049350105.2 Macaca mulatta
GGTAAAAAGGATCACCATCTCTTGCATTATCTCTTGCAATTTTACTTAATGAGAAAAAGGATTTCTGAGGCTAGTCTTAAGCTGTAGTGAATCTGATGTATTTTGTGCTATAAATTTGTCTTTCTGTATCATTCTGTCATAAAGAAGAGTACCTTAGGAGAGAACATGGGCTTAGGATCCCATGAAACCACTGTTCAAGACACTCCAGCAAACTGGTCAGTAACAAGCTTTGCTGCAGGTCCCCGAAACAATGAAACTGGATGAGGTTTCCCTCTTATCTTGTTCTACATTCTTGGGAGCTTGATCTTGTAACCGTGGGGAAGTAGTTTCTCTTTTTCCACCATCCAGAGAATAGGAATTTTGGAATTCACGTCATAGCCCTAAAAATTGTCTTGAGCAGTTAAAAGTTTTTGCAAGCTAAAAACTGGCTGCTTCCAGGCTCCTTCTGGGAAGAGTAATGGAAACTGCCCAGTGTTGTAGCTTAGTGGCTAAGGCTTTGTCTTTTCACAATGGGGGCCCGGGTTCAGGGTTCAAATCCTGGCCCAGGGAATGAGTACTTTTTGGTTCCTATCTATGTGAATGTTGCCATTTGTTGATTCTCTGCCCCTCCATGAACAACTTCTGACTTTCTTCTTGAATTTTCCTTTCTCTGAGCTACATTTGGAGATTTTAGATTTTGTAAAAACTGCTAACCATCTCTTTGAAAAAAACCTGTTGACTTGTGGTTAAGTTATAACCTTAGTTAAGGCTTACTGGTTTTGCCTGTGAGGTTACTGTTGGTAAAATTCAAAAGCCAGAAATATTGGCCATTTGGCCTGGGTGAGATCAGTAACAAGAAATTTAAAAGGACATTTTAAAAAGAGTGCTATGGTTAAACGTTAGCTTAATTAAAAGTAGATAGCCAAGCTCTACATATATTTAAAAAGGCTTTTGTTTCGTCTCTTCTTGGAATATGTTTTTCTGGAAAAAAAGCTTTTTTTTCCTTCTCAGTTTTACTCCATTTTGTCTTCTTGCCACTCTTGATGCACACATGAGAGGACCTAAGAATTTCTAGCAGCATGGGACTCCTTGGGAAAAACAGAGGAGGTGCCACAGACCTCATTGTGGGAAAAATCTCTGTTTTCCTCATAAAACCCCAGGAACTGAAAGTGGATAGATCCCTCTCAAAATCTAAGACTCTGTTCTCTTTTGCATTGCATTATCTGATGTTTTTGACTGTTGGGGGTATGAGAAATTTACACTATGAGAGAAATTTAGTGTACAATAACTAGGGAGGAAATGTACTTTTAGGGATGGCTAATGACAGTTATGGGGGGGATACTCAACTCTTTGCACGTTTGGATCAGAGAAGCATGCTCTTGGCCCCCTGGAAGGTATGGAAATATCCCCACTCACCACTCAGAGATAAGACTCCCATGGGAAATGGGCTGATTTCCTCTTTTTGGGATCCAGGATCTGGTATAAAAATGGGACCCTCAATTTTGGGGAATCTGTTTCGCTTTCCAGCTGTGCCTGCTTATTAGGCCCTAGAAATTGCATACTTTAAAGAGAAACTTAAAAGCTGGCAAATGAAAAATCTTACAACTACTAGATCTGTCTGTCTATTTAAATGTGTTGTATGTGTGATGTGTATAAATGAAAGAGCTTTGATTAATTGGCTTAAAAATAATAAGAACTTAAATCAATCAAGCCATCAAGCAATCTTTATTTCCCAAAGATTATTTGATTACTTGGTTTAATCTTTGGGAAATAAAGACAGCTTTACAGAATATTGGTAAAATTAAGACATTTCATCTAAATTACACTGGTTGCTGAATGCTTTAAGGTCAACTGCTTCTTTTACTTTTAAAAATTGTTCTAGTACCTGCTTTGGAGCCATTAGATTCTAAGTAAGGCCTGAGGGCATGTAGAATTAGCCATGCCTCCTGGTTATGCTAGAAAGAGTCAGACCTTATCTACACTTTTGTCTGGTGTCTTAAGCTCCAAAGCTGGTACAAAATTAGAATCACTTACTTACCAGGTTTTTCACCAAAAGTAAAAGTTGCTAAGAGTTAATATTGTAACACGTAATTAAGACGACCAGAAATATACTAGGCATGGTGGCTTATGCCTGTAATCCCAGCACTTTGAGAAGCTGAGGTGGAAAGATCACTTGAGCTCATGAGTTCCAGATTAGCCTGGGCAACATAGCTAAACCCTGTCTTTATAAAAAGTACAAAAAGTACTGGGCATGGTGGTGATGTCTGTAGCCCCAGCTACTCAGGATGCTGAGGTGGGAGCACAGCTTAAACCCAGGAGGTGGAGGTTGCATTGAGCTGAAATTGTGTCGCTGCACTCCAGCCTGGGTAATAGAACCAGACCTTGCCTCAAAAAGAAAAAAAAAAAAAAAAAAGGACTACTAGGGAAATAGTTTTACAAGTAAGGTATGTAAGGAAAGTGAAATGTATTTTTGGTAAAATATTATAAGAAGGCATGGGAATGTGGACTTTTTCTTTTGGCCTAGTTCACAGGGTTAAAGGATTGGTTTAAGTTAGATAGGATAAAGTTGAAGGTTTGAGCAAGTGGTGGAAGGTTTGTGAAAAATGCATATTGTAAAAGAAATTCTGTGATGAACATATTGGCTAAAGTTGAAGGGGTATTATTCAGTTTTTTCATAAATTGAACATTGGAATAAAAACACAACAGGTTTTTCTTAGAGCATTTATCTACTCTTTAACAAAAATTTGTAAAGGGTTATAAAAGATTTATGAGAATCTTACCTTATGGTCAGACATTAAAATTGGATAGATTCATCTTTAAGGTTTTATTAAGAATTTGGTTTAACATCAATAATGCACTAATCCCATGGTGAAATTTGGCTTATTTGGTATAAAAATCATACAGAAAGCACTGTCAAATATGAAATGGTGTTTGGCTTTCTTTGGGCTGTATTTTTATAAATATTTATTTGTATCTGTTCCAAAATTATGAGAAGCTCCTATAATTCTTTTTTCTTTTTCTTTCTTTTTTTTTTTTTTTTGACAGAGTCTTGCTCTGTCACCCAAGCTGGAGTATAGTGGCGTGATTTCGGCTCACTGCAACCTCCACTTCCTGGGTTCATGCCATTCTCCTGCCTCAGCTTCCCGAGTAGCTGGAACTACAGGCACCCACCACCATGCCTGGCTAATTTGTTTTTTTTTTTTTTTTGTATTTTTAGTAGAGATGGGGGTTTCATTGTGTTAGCCAGGATGGTCTTGATCTCCCGACTTTGTGATCTGCCTGCCTCGGCCTCCCAAAGTGTTGGGATTACAGGTGTGAGCCACTGCGCCCAGCCGAGAAACTCCTATAATTCTTATATGACTTAGTGTATATTGTTAATAATTATAATTATGAAAAGTCTTTGTATGCACAGAAGTAACCAAAATTCCTGGTCAATTGTGACTTTAATAGTGGCTGTCCTAGGACTTTTTGTCATCCACAGATAAGTGTTATCTTGTATTGATTCTCTTCAAAAGGTGATTTATAATCAACTACAGGACTTTGACAGGTGCTCTTAAATGCAGGTTTCTGATAACTTAGGAGATTGTGACATTAGAATAGAGGAAAAAACATTCAGGACTCTCATGGAGAGCTGAAATATTCATGACTATCAAGCAGAACAGGAGTCAACTGCATGGAGTAAACTAATAGAAGCCTAAAGTAATCTTTTTGCCTTTTTTTCTCAAAGTGTTGCTGATCCTTTGTTTTGTTTTTCACAGTCAAGAAAACTTTTATTTACAACTTGTAGCAGCTGAGTACACCTATAAACAAAATTTGAAGCATATTTCTCTCTACCCGATTTCTCCAGAATTTGGAAACTATTTGTGAGTATTCTTATGGCAATATGGTTATTTGCATAAGTGCAATAAGAATCTGTTTTCTTTTACAACAGGACACAATTGGAGGAACTGGTTATTTTACCAAGCCTTTGACTGGAATGGCATGCTTTCAAATATAAACAAACTGCTTTAAGGAATCAAACTTGACTTACAGAGACAATAAAAACCCCTTGGGAAAACTGGCCTCATACCTTATCTACATAGTCCTTATACAGGGTTCTTGGCCTGTGATAAGTAAAGAATGCAACTTTCTCATAGGCCCAGGAACCCCAATATCTTGGGACCTCAGGAGGAGAGGAATTTACCTAACTTATAGGTATTTGATGGCAGCAACCCATGGCTGGGCTCAGTTTTTAAAAAAGGCTTATTTAAAATTCCTTATAGAAGAAATATCCATCAAATCCAATTACAAACATACACACACACACACACACACACACACACACACAAAACCCTATGTGAAAAATAATTATTCTTGCTGCACTCTTTACAAAGAATCAGGCCAAGTATAAAACTAAATTTATTTAGTTGGAAGCAAATCAGTCTTACCATGATTTGTGTTTAATAAAAGTGGGAACCTGAAGAGAGAAAAAAGTTATGTTCCAACTATGGTACACCTGTTATTAGATTCTAGTCTCATCAGTTATTTTTAAGTTTTTTTTTTTTTTCTTGCAATTTAGACTAGCCCTACTTATTCCTGCCAACTAACCAGTGATCTCTGGCTGCTGCTCAGAAAAAAATAACAGAAATGGGTAATGTAAAAATCTGGATCAATATTCTAATTCCGATCATGTATTGGAACATATAGCATGTACAGCAACTTCATATCAGCTTGACCAGTTCCAACCATTGCCAAGTTCATGGAAAGCCTTCTAATTTAGTTTACTTGGGATAGTTTTACTTATTTTGCTTTACCATTGTGGAATATATTGCTGTTGTACTCTGTGTGGGAGTGCAGGATAAGCTTACTCAATGTTTTATTAAATTGAATACTTTTTAATCTTCCGGATATCACCTTTTGCCCTCAAGAGTTATGAATGGCCCTCACCATAGTGATGACTTCTGACTGTGCTTCTCTCTACCCTGAATACAAGAGACCACAATAGTTAGGTAGGAATAGCATAGCCGTGATTCAGCCTGAAGAAGTTACAGCAGATGGATCTTCATCCCTCTACTACCCTTTGGATTAGGGGTTCCCTTGTAAAAGGGAAGGGAAAAATATATCAGAGGCATTTGAACCAGAGCAACTCCATCTTGAATTGGGGCTGGGTGAAATAAGGCTGAGACCTACTGAGCTGTATTCCCAAGAGGGCAGGCATTCTAAGTCACAGGATGAGATAGGAGGTTGGCACAAGATACAGGTGACAAAGACCTTGCTGATTAAACAGTTTGCAGTAAAGAAGTTGGCCAAAACCCACCAAAACCAAGATGGCAATGAAAGTGATATCTGGTCATCTTCACTGTTCCTTATATGCTAATTATAATGCATTAGCATGCTAAGAGACACTCCTATCAGCACATGACAGTTTACAAATGCCATGGCAACGTCAGGAAGTTACCCTATGTGGTTTAAAAAACGGGAAGAACCCTCAGTTCTGGGAATTATCCACCTCTTTCCTAGAAAACTCATGAATAATCTACCCCTTGTTTAGCATATAATCAAGAAATAACTATAAGTATTCTCAGTCAAGCAGCCCAAGTTGCTGTTCTGCCTATGGAGTAGCCATTCTTTATTCCTTTACTCTCCTAATAAACTTGCTTTCACTTTACTGTATGGACTTGCCCGGAATTCTTTCTTGCTCAAGGGTTAAGAACTGTCTCTTGGCATCTGGATCAGGAACCCCTTCTGGTAACAGTTCACAATGGATGCTTTTTATACATTCATTGCTTTTAAGATTGCATGTTCATTTATTTAACATACATTTAACATGTTTTTCTAGCGGTTGCCAACACAATTCTAAATAATATGCTTTTACTTCTTTTTTGATGTATAATTTTTACAAAGTATTTATTGTGCTTCCGGTACATCTAATTTTTTTTCATGAGTTTTTCCCCATTTATGAGGATCAGAGAACCAAACTGGTTTTGTTGCACTGCCATTATCCAGAAGTTTTGAAAAGTGAGAGTCAACTCAAACCTCTGTTCTGTAGGGTCAGTGGTTCCTTACACTGAACACTAAATGTGAATAAAGGCACAAGGATGAATATGGTCATAGTTAAACAAGTTAACATTAGTAAAGCACTCAAGACAATGAAACCACCTTTGCAAAAATTATATCAGTTAGAAAATTATGACAGTGAAAGAGGTCTGAGCTAACACCTCACCCCCAACCCCCATCTTGCCTTTCCCTTAATTATTTCTAAGCTACTGGGGCCAGCTAAGTTTGAGAAACATTTAGGCTGTAGTTTACATGATAACAGACCTTGTCTGAAACTCAACTGTTTTTATAAAGCTAATGGGAAGCCATCAGGCTGTGGGGGAGGAGAGGAGCCTGAGTCCTGCTAAGTCGCAGATATGAACGATTGTCAGTCGTTATTCTGGAGGTTATAAGATGCTCAACTTTCCCAATTACTCCTGCAAATAACACCACTGATATGGTTTGGCTGTGTCCCCACCCAAATCTCATTCTGAATTGTGGTTTCCATAATCCCTATGTGTTGTGGGAGGAACCTGGTGGGAGGTAACTGAATCGTGGGGGTGATTACCTCCATGCTGTTCTAATAGTGAGTGAGTTCTCACGATATCTGATGGTTTTATAAGGGGCTTTCCCCTCCTTCACTCTACACATCTCTTTGCTGCCACCATGTGAAGTAGGACATGTTTGCTTCCCCTGCCACCATGATTGTAAGTTTCCTGAGGCCTCCCCAGCCATGCTTAACTGTGAGTCAATTAAAACTCTTTCCTTTATAAATCACCCAGTCTTGGGTATGTCTTTATTAGTAGCATGAGAGCGGACTAATACAACCACTATTTGTAGCTTTTTGAGATATCTTTCCAGGTTTTTTGCATGTCTGACAACCATAGCTCCACCTGGACTGCCAACCCCACTCCCACAGCCCCACCCAGAAGTGATTCAGCCTGCAGGAGGACAGCTTTGACTCCCCCTGTGATTTCATCTCAGCCTCAACCAATCAGCAGCAAGCAACTGTTACCTGGCCACCCCCACCCCTTCCTCCAAGCTGCATTTGAAAAACTCCCAGCCTATGAGCTTCAGACTTTGGATCAGACGATCTGAGTATGCCCTTCATCTCCCACTTGGCATGGTGGGCCTTGTGTCTATTAAGCTCCTTTTCTACCACAATGCTATGGTCTTTCTTTATGCAGTGGGCAGCAAAAACCCCTTGGGTGGGGTGTTTAAAATAATGCCTAGCTTAGAGTAAGGGCTAGAAAATGGTAGGGAAAATGGATTAAAATCCAAATCAATAACTACTATAATGACATTAGAAATATTGGTTTGGGAGTACACAGGAGATGCAAGAGCCAGTTGCTGTCAGAAGGTAGGGGAAAGCTTCAGAAAAGATAAACTTTTTCTGAGTTTGGAATGGGTAAGAGAATTCTAAGCAGAAGGACCTGCTTGTAAGATCATGTAAGATCACAGAAGTGACAGAATAACAAGTAGGGGTATGTGGGAAAAGATTAATAATTGCCCCTCCTTCAAAGTTCCAGTTTATAGTTTGTCCATTTCTGTGGTATAAATACTCCTACCATGGCTGATTTCAAGCTATTAATGTGAAGTCAACAAAGCAGAGTTGGTGCTACGGGCTAAACTGGGTGCCCCCCAAATTCATATGTTGAATCCCTAACCTTCAATGTGACTATTTGGAGACAGGGTCTTCAGGCAGTAACTCCGGTTAAATGAGATCATAAGGGTGAGTCCCTAATCCAATAGGGCTGATACTTTAGAAGAAAGGGAAGAGAGAGAGCCCTCTCTCTCCCCCATGTAAGGACACAGTGAGAAGGTAACCATCTGCAAGCCATGAGGAGAGCTTTCCCTAAATGAGCTAAATCTGCCTGCATTTGATCTTGGACTTCCCAGTCTCTAGAACTATGAGAAATAAATGCCTGTTGTTTAAGCTGCCCAGTCTATGGCATTTGTTATGGCAGCCTGAGAGAAGACAGCTGGAAAGAGGTGAACAGTATGCTTACCAGGCCATAGGAGCCAATTGCAGCACATCCTTCCTGGGAGAAGAGTAAGTAGTTCCCTAAATCCTGAGCATAGGCACCCAGGGAGTGAAGGACACAAATGATGCAGAAAAATTAGATGGGGCAGGAGAATAAAAGGGGTTGGACGACTTGCTAAATAACTTGGGACCTCGTTTAACTAAATTCCCTCATTTAAGACCCTATCTTCAAATACAGCCACATTCTGAGGTCCTGGGGTGGGGGTGGGGGGTTAGGACTTCAGCATGAGTTTTGGGGAGGGGACACAATTCGGCCTTAATAGCTCCAGTTGTATCACCCTGAGTTGTTTTCCTGAACCTTGCCCACGTCTTTGTAAATAATAAAACTTCCCCTATTGAGTGGATCATCTTTTTCCTGTCCAAATTCTGATATAGGAAGGGTCTCCAAAATAGTACACTGCAAAGGGAACCTCAGTCTCAAAAGTTGGGAACCACTATATATCTGCTTTTACTTTCAAGCATTGAAACTAATGTCAATCAACTGCCCTTCTATTCTTAATATTTTATCCAAGAAATCACCAAATTCTTTCTTCTTTAAAAAAAACAAGTTACAGGCTGGGTGTGTTGGCTCACGCCTGTAATCCCAGCACTGTGGGAGGCCGAGGCGGGTGGAGTTTGAGGACAGCTTGGTTAACATGGCGAAGCCCTGTCTCTACTAAAAATACAAAAATTAGCTGGGCATGGTGGCGGGCGCGTGTAATCTCAGCTACTCAAGAGGCTGAGGCAGGAGAATCACTTGAACCTGGGAGGCAGAGGTTGCAGTGGGCCAAGATCGCGCCATTGTACTCCATCCTGGGCGACAAGAGCAAAACTCCGTCTCAAAAACAAAAACAAAAAACAAACAAAAAAACCCACTACCACCAACAAAAACAAGTTACATTGTGGGTTGGGGCCGCTTTCCGACCCCACTTCCCTATTGTCCGACTTCAGGCTTCCAAGTGAGGACGGCACTTCCCAGGCAGTGACCCGCAGTCACTGCGCTCCCAGAGGACATCCTGCCTCGGGGCCCTGGAACGTCCACCTTCTCCTAGCGCCGATCCTGAGCTGAGAAGCTCTGTCTGGTACAGCCACCATGCATCGTGCGCTGCTTCTTTCCCCAGGCGAAGCTCAACTTCTTCCCTTTGTTCTGAACCTCTGTGTGGACATCTTTTTTCAAACGCTCCACGGTAAAATCCTTGCCTGCCTCGAAACCCTGCCTACCTCTGAGATCTGAGGACGGATACTAAACGCTGGATGTAATGCAATGTACACAGGTAAGCAGGCTCTGTAGGCACTCACTGCGCCCAGGTGCGCGCGTGGCGGAGGGGGAAGAGAGAAGCAGACCGCTTTCTATCCTTCCCGTGTTAAGTTGTGCCAGATGACAGGAGAGGTCACAGCCTGGGGCTAACTCCCCTGCCCAAGCGGACTTTCTCTGCAGGGTTCAAGGTTAATTATGAGGATTTACATTCGCATGGCACACCCGCATCCCCCTCTACGTGGAAATATGTCTTAACTTTCATAACTGCCTTACTAGCAGGGTATTTTTCGCTAGGGGCGAAGCGTCCTCCGCAAGCCGCCCAGCTGACATGCAGCAGAGACAGCGTTCTGGCCCTGCTCGCACGCAAGGACAAAGGCGCGGCTGAGCGCTTCCCTCCAAACCACGTGGTCTTGCCCGTGCTTAAAAACAAGCGCTGAGCCAGGCGCATGCGCCGCGAGCCACCTCGCGCCAGCCCGAGTCGGAGTCCCTGTTAGGGGCGGTGTCTACGGTTGAGCTGAGGGCGCAGGCGCCACGGCCCGTCTAGCCGGGTTCCCGGGCGGCTGGCGGCGGCGGCAGCGCCAGTGGCAGCGGCAGAGTCTCCGTTTCCGTGTGGGCGGCCACGCAGCCCTGGGTGAGTGTTCGGGGGGCCCGGCCCAATGTCGGGCAGTGGATGTCGGGGCCCGGCTCAGGCTCCTCGGGCGGCCGCGGCCCCGCGCCTTGGCCTCGCGGTGGTGATTGAGCCTGTCAGCTAGGGCTGTTTGTAGCGGTCTTAGGGCCAGGCGCCCGCTTCCGGCCGCCTAGCCTGAGACCGGAAGTAGCGCCGCGGAGCTTTCACCTGAGGCGGCCCGAGTCCCTGGCTGACCAGAAACTCAGCTACTTCTCCGACTTTGTGTAAGGCCCCTGCGCGCTGGGTCAGCTGGGCCCTTTTTGATCTCGATTAAAATGCTGGAGCTGTTATTTTAAAGAGAGTCGGGCTAGATGTACGTCCGAGGTTTTGGGCGTTGATAGAGTCAAGTTAGTAGAGTGTGGGCGGATGGGACAGGCCGCCTGTAAATGCTGCTGTTACGTGACTTCCACGCAGTGTCTTCACTGCTGTCATCCTGTGACAGGCTGCCCTTGCTTTTCTCCTCCACTTTTCCCATCATATTCTGTTGCTCTGTCTCCTCCAATCCGTTATCCGCACAGTTGTGCAAGTGGTCTCTGGCATAAAGTAGGTCATGCCATCATCACCCTACTTAACAGTTTTCAGAGTCATTCCATTGCACTGGGAGTGGAATCCATGCTCGTGTTTTCCCAGGCCTTGTGTGATCTGGCCCTTGCCTGTCCCCTCTCAGAACTGTGCCTGTGTCCGACCAACTGTCCAAACCAGACCCAGCTCTCCACTGGCTGCGGGAGCCCCAGTGCTGGGGGAAGGACGATGAAGATACTAGCGTCCCAGATGATTAAGCCTTAGAAGATACTCTGCAAGACTTAGGCCATGAATGGAGCCCTTCTTGGCTCTTCTTAACTCAAAGTCAAAAATAAAGTAAAATATTCGGTGTTCTAGCCTTCTTCCTTTTTCACAAATGCATCAGCTCTTTCTAGTGATAAAAGTTACACACGTTGTTGGGAGGCCGAGGTAGGTGGATCACCTGAGGTCAGGAGTTCGAGACCAGCCTGACCAACATGGTGAAACCCTGTCTTTACTAAATACAAAAAATTAGCCGGGCGTGGTGGCACATGCCTGTAATCCCAGCTCTCGGGAGGCTGAGGCAGGAGAGTCGTTTGAACCCGGGAGGCAGAGGTTGCAGTGAGCCTGGCGGAGCCTGGCAGAGGTTGCCCTCCAGCCTGGGCAACAGGAGCGAAATTCTGTCTCAAAAAAAAAAAAAAAAAATTATACTCGTCGTTTCCTTGCAAGACGTTCACTTTACTTTCGATCTGACTGAGTCCTCAGATGTCACTTTATCAGAGAGGCCTCCTTGACCCCACATCTACCTCCATAATTTCAGTTTGGTTTCTCTCATTTTGTCAGAAAGCCTTGTACTTTCCTAACAGCAGTCACCACAATTATACTTGTATGTGTCTCAAAAGTTGGGAACCACTGTATATCTGCTTTTACTTTCAAGCGTTGAAACTAGTATCAGTCAGCTGACCTTCTATTTTTAATATTGTGTCCAAGAAATCGCTATTGTGTACGTGTGTGTGTGTGTGTGTGTGTGTATATATATATGGATTTTAAATATCTCTTTTTCTCATGAGACTCTAAGCTCTATGAGGACAGGAATTAGTTAACCTAGTACATTGCCTGGTGTAATTGACTGTCAGTAACTATTTGTTAAATGTATGATTTATTTCACTTCTGAAATTCTTTAACCTGATAAGAGCCTTCTGGTTTCCAACTCTCACTCCCAGAAGACTTGGTTTTCTGGCCATTGCCAGACACTAAATGGCTTCTTGACACCTTTCTCCCATTTCCAGGCCCCTTCTGTTTTTTTTGTTTTTTTTTTTTTTTAAACCTACTCAGCTTGGACCCTGAAGTCAATTACTTCAGCTACTCTTCTCAGCATCTTCAACCCCATGACCCTTTTGCTGTACCATTTCTGCTCTGAAAATCCTCAATAGTGACATTTCCCCCAGGACTGCTAATTGCTGAAGGAGGAGATTGTACAGCCCTGGAGATTGTTAGCAGTCCATGGCTCTGCGGGGCTGGGGGCGGGGATCCTCAGGTAGGTCCTCCACAGCAATCATCAGTGTTTGTTCCCTGTCAACTCCCTGTTCTCTTGTACAGGACATTTATTCCAGACTCAGTCTTCAGCCCCTGTGCCAACTTTGTCTCCTGACCCAGGAACTGCCCAACTTGCTACTTTGTGGGATATTTTGTCTATGATCCACTTCAGCTTCTCTCCTCTCCACCTGCAAATTTAGATCCATCAGGATTCCTCCTTCTGCCAGAGTCCGAGAAAGATGTGTTGTGCCTCCTGTTCATTTCTGCTCAGGACCTTCCACTTTTGCTGTTTCTTTTGGTACACCTTTCTGTGGGAGTTATCTCCTCTGTCTCCCTCCAGTCATTACATGCTCTAGTTTTTCTTGCCCTAGTTCTTTCCCCACCCCCAACAAATCCATTATTTATCACTCTAGCTGTCTCCTTGCCACAGGCAAGCTCCTTAAATGACAGGCCACTCCCTTGTGGCCTCCATTTTCTCATCTGCTCCTTTCACACCAACTACATTTCAACCACTACAGTCTGGTTTTTGACCCCATCCTCCACTGAAACTTTTTTTTTTGGAGACAGAGTTTTGCTCTTGTTGCCCAGGCTGTAGTGCAGTGGTGCGCTCTCAGCTCACTGCAACCTCTGCCTGCCGGGTTCAAGGGATTCTTGAGCCTCAGCCTCCTGAGTAGCGGGGATTACAGGCATGCACCACCACGCCCGGCTAAGTTTTGTATTTTTAGTAGAGGTGGGGTTTCACCCTGTTGGGTCAGGCTGGTCATGAACTCCTGACCTCAGGTGATCCACCCACCTCGGCCTCCCAAAGTGCTGGGATTACAGGTGTGAGCCGCTGAGCCTGGCCTGAAACTTCTTTTACCAGGGTAAATGGTGACCTGTTAGTATCCAAATTCACTCAGCCCTTTCCAATTCACTGGACTCTCTTCCTCCTTTTTTATTATTAGAAGTTTTCCCCAAACTTCATTATTTTTAACCTTGTCTTTGCACTACAATACTAGTACTTTTTAATATTATTTATTTTACAAAAATAAAAAAAGGTTACTTAATATTTTTGGTTGAATTGGCATCCTTTTTCTCTTAAAAAGAAATCCTCATGTGTGTACAAATAAGAAAAATGAAAACAGAATTGTTAACTGCCAGCTAGTACAGAGACTCTGAGCTGGAATCCTGCTCCCTCTGTTGGAAAGTGAGGTGAGCTGAGCCTTCCTCTTGAAAATAATCAGCAGGCCCCAAAGGAGGAACTTTCTCACTGTGTTGTTCACTTTTTAACCTTTCTGATGTTAGTCTCCTCGGACCCTCCAAAATGACCTTCGGTACCTGTCAGAGCCTTAAGAACCCTGGAACTGCTCACTCTGCTGATGTGTCCACGTATCACCCAGACTTTCCCTTGAGCTCAGCTGTGCATTTCTGACTGCATGCTGCACATGGTACTGATTACACGTAAGCTGCTTGCCAGTCCTGCTTCCCATCTGCTTCCTTTTTGAGAGTCTCATTTTTGTGACTGAATTTATGACTCATTTGCCCAGACCAAACTTTTTATTAGACTTAGCTCTGAACCTCACTTCCTTTCAGCAGATATTGAGCACCTCCTATTTATCAGACCATGCACGGTGCATGTGTTCAAATCTCAGTTCCTCCGTGTTATTTCTTGGGCTCCAGACACCATATATAGGTCCCTCAATGCTCATGTGGCTTCTTGTCCGTGTCCTGGGCTAGCTGACCTGCCCTGCTCTGTTGTTACTGACATGCTGCTTCTCCAGTGGATAGCCACTCGGGTGTAGATGGTGCTGAAATCTTTGTATGCCAGTGCTTTATTGCTGGGCTTATTTTATTTAATAAGGAATGAGTGGGACCCATTGGGGGAACTTGTCATTTAACAGAAAAGTGACAGTGCTCAAAGAAGTCTTAGTTTATTCATAGATAAACAAAAAGCAAGACTGGTTTTTGGTTATTGTGTTGCTTTTTAATATATTTATTAGGTGTGATAGTTGTATGGGTAATATAGTGAATATATTCTCCTTAAAGCAGCAGGTCCTGAGTATGTGGAGTACAATGTGAAAGTTCCCCCTTATTTTTCCCTGTGCTTTCTCTTCCCCCCTCCTGACTTGCAGGCTTAGTTTGTATCCTGCCAGATCATTCTGTGTGCAGGATACATACTTCTTTCAACATAAGTGCGTTCATACCATGAATTTTTTCACTTAACATGGCTTTTGTATCAGTACTACAGAATATACTTAGTAGCTACATTAAACTATTAAAAATGTGCTCCAGTAAACATCCTTGCTTCTGTGTTTGACTAGTTCTCTGGAATAATTCTCTGGAATAAATACCTAGAATTGCTTGACAAAGGTCATGTGCGTTTAAAATTTTAATAGCTATTGCTAAGTTGTCCCCCCAAAGGGCTTTACTAATTTATATTCTCAGCAGCCGCGTGTGAGGGGGAGGGGATCATTCTCCTTGTCTGTATTGGATGTATCAGGCTTTACATTCTTGCCAGCCTGATGAGTGAGAAATTATACTATGTATTAAAATGGAGTTATTTTTGAGGTTTTTTTGTTTTTGTTTTTTTTTGAGATTGAGTCTCACTCTTGCCTATGCTGGAATGCAGTGGCTAGATCTCAGCTCACTGCAACCTCCGCCTCCTGGGTTCAAGTGATTCTCCTGCTTCAGCCTCCCAAGTAGCTGGGATTACAGGTGCCCACCACCATGCCCAGCCAATTATTGTATTTTTAGTAGAGACGGGGTTTCACCATGTTGGCCAGGCTGGTCTCAAACTCCTGACCTCAAGTGATCTGCCCGCCTCAGCCTCCCAAAGTGTTGGGATCACAGATGTGACCCACTCTGCCCAGCCTATTTTCGAGAATATTTTAATTAATCTTTTAAAAAAACTTCTGATTTATTTTACATAGTCTTGCTCTTTTGCCCAGGCTAGAGTGCAGTTGTGCAATCATGGCTCACTGCAGCCTCCGTCTGCCAGGCTCAAATGATCCTCCCGCCTCAGCCCCTTGAGTAGCTGGGAATATAGGTGCACACCACCAGGCCTGGCTAAGTTTTAAAATTTTTAGTAGAGACAAGGCCTCATTATCTTTCCCAGGCTGATCTCGAAGTCCTGAGCTTGCTGTTTCCCTGGCTGGTCTCTGTCCTCCTGCTTTGGCTTCCCAAAGTGCTGGGATTACAGGAGTGAGCCACGTGCCTGGCCTAATTAATCTGCTGAGCTTCTGATTTGTTCAGAGCTCCTACTTACTGGGTAGGTGTTCAGCCTAGGAGTTTCTAGTCTCAGATTCACACAGAAGCTCTTTCCTAACATCACTGTTTCCTGTGCATTACAGTTGATCTTGCCACTATAATATAAATCATTTGTGTCATAATGAAATGAAGATGCTAACTTGGAAAACAGCAGCCAAATGATTTCAACTGTTTTGAAGAATATTCCATGGCCATCACCCCAGGATTTTGGTGGCTAGCTTTCTTAGCTGGCTGCCTAAATGTTCTTTGTTGATGACACTGCTTTTCTATTTCTGGTTAATTTTTTTTTATTTATTATCAGAACTCAAGAAGATATATTGTTTGTCCCTTTTTAGTGAATTAATACTTGGACACTTGAATTTATATAGTTGGAAGATTATTACTTGATCTTTTTAGAAATTGGTCTGCTTTAATTGTAAAATATTTAAGAACTACAATGAATCCTACATAACGAAAAGGCTTATAAATTTTTTTTCCTTTTAGATAGTCTGTAGAGAATGCCAAATGAGGGAATCCCCCACTCAAGTCAAACTCAGGAGCAAGACTATTTACAGAGTCAACCTGTCAGTAATAATGAAGAAATGGCAATCAAGCAAGAAAGTGGTGGTGATGGGGAGGTGGAAGAATACCTGCCCTTTAGTTCTGTGGGTGACGGACCGTCCACCTCTGCCGAGGGGTGCGCATCAGCAGCTTCGAGGAGAGGGCCAGCCCTGCTGCATATCAACCGACATCAGATCCAGGCGGTGGAGCCTAGCGCCCAGGCCCTTGAGCTGCAGGGTTTGGGTGTGGACGTCTATGACCAGGATGTGCTGGAACAGGGTGTGCTTCGGCAGGTGGACAATGCCATCCATGAGGCCAGCCGTACCTCCCAGCTCGCTGACGTAGAGAAGGAGTATCGGTCGGTCCTGGATGACCTCACGTGAGTGCAGCCCATCTTCTTCCTTTAAAAGTTGTAGTTAAACATGATGGGGATATTCAGGTAATGGAGAGCTCTAGTATTCCAGAAGTTTAGGAGATGTGTAGAGTCTTTTATTTGGAGGACAGAGTCAGTAAGGGCAATCCTCAGCCTCATCTTTGAGCCCTAGCCCTTCCCCTCAGGAGTGGCATTGTACATGGTAGTTAGAGTCTCCATCCAGCTCATGAAAGCCAGTCGCATGCATAATGTCCAGAAGAGACGGGCTGTTCACCATCATGTACACAAAGTGATCTCAGGAGAAGTGCACCTAAAATTCGGGTGTTTCCTATTCGAGATGCCAGGAATACATTCCACCACCTTCACATTTTTCTCTGTGCAGTAGTTTCTTTCTAGCTTGCTGTCCCCAAACTTAGTGTTCAGTCCTTGGGCAATTTTTCAGATTTGCATTCTAGAAATAGGGGAAACTGTAGACCTGAGCCAGGGTAGGAGGTGAGGACAGGAGAGGGGAAGTCGGAGGTGTTGAGCTCACTTATCATTGCTGCTTGGCCCCCTGTTGGGCAGTGTTCTGGGCAGTGTCAGGTAAGCAAGAAAGAAGGCAAGGGCTGAACTGGATGGAGGATGGAGCAGTGTCGCAGAGGATAGCTGGGGAGGGTGGAGTGTGGAGCTGTCATGAATGTGGCTGTTGGTACTGCAAAGACATGTTTTCTGCTAACCATTCCCTGGTGTGTTCTTTTAGTCTCCTCAGGAGCAGGTGCACATTCATGGTTATAGTCTGAGTGTTGAGGACCTCACCTCTTTATAATAATACTTTTACATTTGATCTTGGAAATGTGTCCTCTTTCTACAGAGGTGACAGAGGAAAGTTGTGGGGTCTCCATGCAGAGTGATGCTAGATGGCTGGTGGCATGTGGTATCTCAGCCAGTAATATGCATTGTTTATCCTGTAATCCACAGAGGATGCAAACAGCAAATTACACAAGCATCAAGAAGATTGAATTTGTGTTTTGAAAATTGGAAGCTTCAATTCTATGGTGTCTATTTTAGGAGTAATTTATTTTAAATTGATTTGTTTTCTTTGCACCACAAAGTTTAATGCTATAGTAAGTGAATCTTCCATTTATGTAGAAGAAAAATACTGTCGCAGATATGTGATTTATATAAGAAAATGTTTAAGCATTTTTAGGATGCTTCCAAACTTTGGCTTCCGCAGCAGGGTTAAAAAGCCCATGTATGCATTTTTTCATGTAAAAGAACAACTTATTGCACATTATTCTAGCATAGTGTCTTGAATAAAGTAGGCACTTAAATAATGCTTGTAGAATGAATGAAGCAGCTTACAAATGGGAATGAGCTGATCTAAATCCGCTAGATAAAAGAAAACACTAGCAGTCATCTTAAACCTCTAATGATCCTACAAGTTTTATTTGTGGCAAATAAGGGTATGTATTCTGGTTTAGTTTCTTTTATCTTTTAGTTAATAAGAAGTAAAAGGGATGTGTTTTTAGCATTTTTCTCTTTATATTATGCTATAAAAATGTTATCAGAGTGGAAAATAGACAATTTATCTTATTTTTCAGGTCATGTACGACATCACTAAGGCAAATCAATAAAATTATTGAACAGCTTAGCCCTCAAGCTGCCACCAGCAGAGACATCAACAGGAAACTAGATTCTGTAAAACGACAGAAGTATAATAAGGTGATTCAGAATAACATATTCAGTATTGCATTTTTGAAAAAGTCATCATTTAGGCACACTTAATTTAGGAAGTATTTTATAAAGCACTTATAAGATGTGAAGCAAATACTTATAATTACAGTAGAGAAATTTTGGGTTTCTTTTTTATGTTTAATCTTTCTGCTGTTTCCCTTTGACATCCCATTCTATTGCATTTAAAAAAACACAGATACATATACACACACATCCATCCATACACACATCCATACATACACAGTTGCTCCTTGATTTACGGCAGGGTTACATCCCGACAAACTCATCATAAATTGAAAATACTGTTAGTCAAAAATGCATTTAATACCCTAAAAAACCTATCTTAAAGTCAAAATATTGTAAGTCAAACCGTAGTTAAGTCCAGAGCCTCCTCAGTTTATAATGGGGTTATGCCCTGATAAACCCATCACAAAGTTGAAAAATTGCAAGTCAGAACTTCGTAAGTTGGAGACCATCTGTGTATTTGAGAAAAGTTCCTTTTTGGTGTTGCTTGCCTCACTTGGGTGCACTTCCCTAGTCTTCCTGCATCACCATTTCTTTGGCCCGGCTTAGGGTCACACTGACCTCAGTCTCCTGGTCTTGTGTGAATTCTTTTCTACTTCAACCTTGCTTCCTCTGATTGTCTCCACTCTGTTTCCTGGCAGTGCAGCCGTTGACCCTCACACACCTTTGCTCACTGTTGCGAGAGCCTGGCCCTTCTTCCCACCTTGGGTGGTACAGTCAGCACCCAGCCACACTGGAGCTGTACTTAGCTTTGGAAAACTTAAGGGTAGGGAATATTTGTTACTTCGGATATTATTTTTATGAAGTTTGAAACTTTTTTTAAGGATTTATGTATAGCTTTGTGAGGTTTGAAACATTTTTTAGGATTTATGTACCCCTTTGTGAAAATATATTGCAATAGATGGGAATGACTAGTTGTAACCTTTTCAGTTCTGCCATCCCAAATGACTAACAGATGTCCTTGTGCTTACAGTTGATTCGCTGCAGTGAGTAGAGTCCTTGCATCTTTTCTTTAAACTCTTCAGGGGCAGGGCTGTGCATAGACTCAGTTCACGTGGCCCTCCTTTTATTATACTTTCCACTCACCAGTCTGTTATCTGCACCACCCCATCTTCTCTCACTTGCTTCCAAAATACAAGCCCAAAGGTCAAAGCTAGCAGTTGCCCAAGGCAGGTGGCTCCTCCCAAATCAGAGAGGGGATATCTGGTCTCTCGTGGGAGCATGTGAAATTGATGTGCACAGATATCTTCTTGGGCTTCTGGTGGGCTGGGATTTCAAGGGTGTAGAGCATCAAACTTGAGACCACTTCAGGTCATAGTCTAACTTAATTATGCATTCTTGTCTTTAACAGCTCTTTGATGGTTAGGTAGACTATTCAGAGGGAAAGTGCTTTAAACAGGATGTTGCTGAGAGAAAGACTGAGAAAAAACAAATTGCAAGTCATTGCAATGTGGCATTTATGTTCAGGATTTCCCCTAGTCCCATACTCATATTTGAAGTTGAAACTTCTTGACTTTGGGAAGATGAACCAGGTACCACAGGCCCAGTTCATTGGGCCTTCCCAATGAAGCCCAAGGGCACATATCTGAGTTCTAGTGATGTGGAAGGAAACAAGACAGAGGAGTCTGGAGTGGCCAGGGTGAAGAGGCATGGCAAAATATATTTTTTTCTTAAGGCTTTTTGATTAGATAGAATACTAAAAGGACAGTCATAAATATGGTAGGTTATCAAAGGGGACTAACTTTTTCAACTGAACATTTGCGTTTTTATTTCTTATCTTATGGCCTATTGACTTCCATAGCCCATTGGCTCCGGAGATCAGAAACACAGAGTAGTTTAGGGTTTTGCCCAGTGTGTAAGGGGGAAACCAAGTAGAACAAGTCCACCTTTCAGGTCAGTGTCCATGTATTTAAGGGCTCGGGCACATAGAAGGCTGTCTGCCGCCCTTAGGAGAGCATGGTGGTGCAGGCATGCCTGTCTGCTGGGAATATTCATGGCCCCTTTACTCCTAGAAAAGTGGTAGTTGCTCACATGGGGCTCTCTAGTAATAGTAATGTATGGAATTTTTATATAATGTAATGTATATTTTATTTTTATTTTACTTTGGATTAAAGTTTAAAATTTCATAATGCTGTCTTTTGTATTTAACAATAAATCACTTCATTGCTATTTTCTGTCTTCGATATTTACCATTCAAGGAACAACAGCTAAAAAAGATCACTGCAAAACAAAAGCATCTCCAGGCCATCCTTGGAGGAGCAGAGGTGAAAATTGAACTAGATCATGCCAGTCTAGAGGAAGATGCAGGTGAGAATGCTGGGAGCAGTTTCTCTGTGTTCTTGAATTGATGCCTGATGCCTGTAGTCAGTGGAGGGTGTCTCTTTAGTCTTTGCCTGGGTTTTGAGAAAAATCCATTTCTTTGCTTTAGTGTCAAAACAGATTTAGGAAAATTTTATTCTTTACACTTGCAGAACCAAATCCCTCTCAAAGAGAATTAAAGTAAACTTTTTACTCAGTTCATTGGAGGCTGCTGATACACATTTATTATTACATTTAATACATTGGAAATCTTAAACATTCTTATATTGTTAATTTGATAAAGACAACTAGCATCGTGATTAAATTACATGTTGGAAGCCCAACATCATCAATCCCCATTTGTAGAATGGCTCTCACATGTCTTTAAGGAGCGTATTTGGCAGGCTTTCCAAGCATCAGTTTAAGAAAAGACATCTTCATTCAGGTTATACTGTGGCCAGTATTTCATTTACATTACTGTCTTGGATAGTTGTCTTTTGGAAAACCTTTTGGGAAAATTCATAAGCTCTGGAACTAAATTATCTTTGCAGTCATTGTGTGTGTGCGTGTGTGTACAAATTGTTGGTGGCTGCTTAGGCATTGACTATTTGAAATACAGATTAAAGCTGCTTAACATTAAATTCTCTAAGCAACTATTTTCTACTAGCTTTAGAAGTTTATTCAGTAAGATGAGAATTGTTATGAAGAATTAATTGAGACAATAGAAAAATGTAAATACATATATATATTTTTGAGACAGAGTTTCGCTCTGGTTGCCCAAGTTGGAGTGCAGTGGCACCATCTCAGCTCACTGCAACCTCTCCCTCCTGGGTTCAAGTGATTCTCCTGCCTCAGCCTCCCAAGTAGCTGGGATTTCAGGTGCGCACCACCACGCCCGGCTAATTTTTTGTATTTTTAGTAGAAACAGGGTTTCACCACGTTAACCAGGCTGGTCTCGAACTCCTGACGTCAGGTGATCTGCCCACCTTGGCCTCCCAAAGTGCTGGGATTACAGGTGTGAGCCACTGCACCCAGCCCAAAAATACGTGGTTTTAAAGTTCTGTCTCTCAGAATTCATTAGGCCTATGACCAGTGCTTTTAACTGCTTGGTACTGTGTTTCTCATTGGTAACAGATGTTTGTACCTGTCTGGCTGTCTCAGATCTGCTGTTGTCTTTCACCTCCTACTGTGACTTTGGTAGTAGGGTTAATAGCTACCTCTCAGGGTTAACAGCTACTACTTTGGTAGTAGGGTTAATAGCTACATTGTCTAGAGTTATTAGCTACCTCCTCAAATCCAAGAGCCCCTTTTTATCCTTGTTCCACTTTGCCTGTCTACAGCAGCTGACACTTCTATTCCTTCTGGGATCCCTACTTCTCTACTGGTTTTCTTTTTGGCCCTCTGACTACTTCTGCATAGTTATTTCTGGCATTATCTTAAATGTTGATGTTTCTCAGGATTTCTCTGAGCCCTCTTCTTGTTCTACTGCCCCTCCCTGGTCATCTATTCCCCATGGCTTTTGCAGCCACCTAGGTTCTACTAGTACCTTATACAGATCTGTAGACATCTGGCTTTGCTCTTTTTTTGAGCTCCTGGTTCCATCTCTCCGTCTGGACACCAGCCAACACTTGAGACTTGAGGCAAAATAGTGTAAAGGAAAAGATTTGTTAAATGAAGTGTATATAAAACCAAGAACTTCTGTTCATCAGAAGATAACATTAAGAGAGTGTAAAGGCAAGATACTGAGCTGGAGAAGATAATTTGCAATACATGTGTGAATCAAAGGACTCAAATCTAGGATGTATAAAGAACTAGCAGTCGTTTAAAAAAAATAGACAAAGAAAAATGGGAAAAAGACTGGAACACTTTCTATACAAAAAAGGCTGTCCAAAAGATAAATTCATGAAAGGCATCTATTTTGTTAGTCATCAGGGAAATGTAAATTATAGCCATAATGTGGTACCACTACACATCTACCAAAATAGCTAACATGGAATGGCAAGAATATGCACCAGCTGGAACTTTCTGACGCAGTTGATGGGACTTTGGAAGGTAATTCTTTGGAAAACTGACAGTGTCTACTAAAGCTTAGCATACCCAGATAATTATATACACACACACATGTACATGTGTGTATATATGTATATATGTATATATACACACGTATATACATATATACTTATATATATACGTACATACGTATATACACGTGTGTGTATATACACGTGTGTGTGTGTATATATGTTACTGAAAGATGTACATCAGAATATTCATAACATTATTTCTAGTAGCCAAAACCTGGAAGCCACTCAAATGTGCATCAACAGTGACAGTTAACAAACTACAGCTTCATTCAACAGTAAGGATGCAGCTCAAAATGTTGCGCGAAAGAAGGTGGACACAGGACAAACATTTCTACTTATGTAGCATTCAGAGACAGGCACAACTTGTCTGTACATTAGGAGTCCAGGTCCATCATTATCTTGAGGGGTATAGAGGCTGGGAGGTAGCCTGAAGGGCTCATCTGGTGGTGCTAGTAATTTCTGTTATATGATATGGGTGCTAGTTTATGAGTACGTATTTTCTGAATATTCACTGAGTTCTACACTTAATGATTTGTGCACTTTCAGATGTGTGTTTTGTTTCAGTGCAAGTTTAATGAAAAACTGGGTATCATTGGCCTGCAAGAGTCATAGATTTTAGAATATGGATTCCTTCCTATTAAGCCTTAGGTCTTTTGGTGTTTTGATTATGTGGTGATTTTGCCAGAAATGAATTTCAACTAATGAAAGAGGGATACTTTCTGGGTGACTTTACGCTTATGGTGTAACTTCCAATTTTAGTTCATGTCTTCAAGTCAGTTAACTTCACATATCTAACACAGTGCTGCTCTCCAATAGACCTTTTTGCAGTGATGAAAATGTTCTCTGTGTTGCCCATTATAGTAGCCATTAGTCATGTGTAGCTCTTGAGCACTTGAAAAAGGGCAAGTGCAGCTGTGGAACTGAGTTTTTAACTTAATGTAATTTAAATTTAAATAGCTACAGGTGACTGGTAACTGCCATGCTGGGCAGCGTAGAGCTGACATTTATGTTTTTCCTATTTAGATATGTGGTGATCCCTGAGATGCCTGTTTTTGGTTTTACTGTCTCTTGAATTTAAGTCCATCTGAATGCTGGTTTTAGCAATGATGTGAGAACTTCAGAGCTTGCTTCCTCATGGACTATTCCTTGGCTGATAAGGAAACACAGCTAAATATGACTATTTATAACTGTATTTATAGAGTAATCAGCCTATTTTTGGATGGCAGAGAGTATATTTATAGTGAAATATTGTGGAGAAAAGTTACTGAGAAGTCATCTTTTTGAACAGGAATATATTAAATATAGTGTGATGCTATAATAAATTTTATTCTGTCCTTCGTATGTAACATGCTTTAGTACATGGATGATTCTTTTTTTTTTATATGAGTTACTTGTAGCTGCCTAATATTTCTTGAAAGAGTGAGCATTTCTTTTGTACCCTTGAAAAGTTTCATGCTAGTGCAAAACGCATTGCCATTGTTCTTTCAGAGCCTGGGCCATCCAGTCTTGGCAGCATGCTCATGCCTGTCCAGGAGACTGCCTGGGAAGAGCTCATTCGCACTGGCCAGATGACACCTTTTGGTACCCAGATCCCTCAGAAACAGGAGAAAAAGCCCAGAAAAATCATGCTCAATGAAGCATCAGGCTTCGAAAAGTATTTGGCAGATCAAGCAAAACTGTCTTTTGAAAGGAAGAAGCAAGCTACTTGTAATAAAAGACCAGCTAGAAAAGCTCCAGCCTCAGTCACGCCTCCGGCCCCAACACAAAGTAAAAACAAACCAAACAAGAAAGCCAAAGTTCTGTCCAAAAAAGAGGAGCGTTTGAAAAAGCACATCAAGAAACTCCAGAAGAGGGCTTTGCAGTTCCAGGGGAAAGTGGGATTGCCAAAGGCAAGGAGACCCTGGGAGTCAGACATGAGGCCAGAGGCAGAGGGAGACTCTGAGGGTGAAGAGTCTGAGTATTTCCCCACAGAGGAGGAGGAGGAGGAGGAGGAAGATGACGAGGTGGAGGGGGTGGAGGCAGACCTGTCTGGAGACGGTACTGACTATGAGCTGAAGCCTCTGCCCAAGGGCCGGAAACGGCAGAAGAAAGTCCCAGTGCAGGAGATTGACGACGACTTTTTCCCAAGTTCTGGGGAAGAAGCTGAAGCTTCTCCTATAGGAGAAGGAGGAGGAGGAGGTCGGAAAGTAGGAAGATACCGAGATGATGGAGATGAAGATTATTATAAGCAGCGGTTAAGGTTGGTCTGTGGGGATTATAAATAATATTGTACTGTTTGCTTTATCTTAGGTGACAGGTTTATTAATATGTAAACATTCTAGATCCAGCTTAATATATTAGACCCCCGATTATGCAGAGGTTGGATTTCTGCAGCCTTAACCTGCTGGAAGCAGTGGGGCCCCTGAGTCCTTAATGGTGCTGGCCCCAAATGCATGTACTTCTAGGTCTTTATTTGGATTTGGAGGCAAGTCGAAGATGAAAAACTTAAGGGAAGCCTGGGGCAAGAGGCATACAGAGGGCTGAGTGTGAGCTGTGTCGCCTTGATATCTACAGTCATCCTAGAATAAGTATCAGGAAAAAGAAAAGGGTGAATTATGTCATGCATACTGGATAGAGGTTTCTGTTTTCCCTTTTGAAGCAGGAAAGTAATTTTAGAGAACTTTTCTTCAAAAACAAGCTGAAACAAGCTTTGGCATAGAAAGAATAAGCTTGTTTTTGTAAATCCTTCATTTGTCTTGAGAAGATAGTCATCTGCATAATTATAAACTACCATCGTACAAAAAGTATACTTTGTGTGCACAGCATACCTTTCTTTTCACTGTTGTTTTTTATGTTAGAGACTGACTTTGGCTTTTAGCTCCATGACATTGTCTCTGTATAAAGCAAGCACCATAAAAGGGAAGGTGAACATGTGAAACACGAAGTCTGAATTGCATATTGCCACGCGTTTTCTGTGAGCCAGGAAAAATAATCGGCATTGCAGGCCTCCCCACGGTGGCCCACTGAGCACTGTGCTACTGCTGCACATTTCAAGTCTCCTTGATTTAGAGCTCACTTAGCTCTAAGGAATTCAAAGGGAACAAGGAACTTTATTACTTTTAAAATACTTGATAGTGGGATGGCTTTTTCCCAATCCTCAACAGTTTTTTCTTATTTCTCAAGGTGAAGAGACCTAGTTTGTTATATTTATTGGCCTTTGTGAGTGAAGGTTGACCTGGTGTTTTTTCTTGTTACTTAGAACTGCTCATTAACCCCTGTCCAGACACTACAGACACCATAACCTTTCCAAAATAGATGCATCAGAATTCTTTTAAACAGTAATTTGAGGACCTGTGACTTAAATCCTGTTCTTTAGAGTTGTGGCACTCACATTCTAGTAGCACCTTCTGTAATAATGCACAGATGAGGGCTGGCATATATTCGTCATCCCTCAGTGCAGCTTTCGTTTCTGTGCATGTTTATTACCTGTAAAGTTGTTTGAGGAATGTTGCCCAGTACTCTTGAACAGTGAGCAGTGTCAGGCTTTTTCTTAACTACTGCAAGGAATTAATAAAAGTGTTAATCTCAACATATTGATTATAAATGGAGCAATATATATTTTTCCAATTAAATTGGGTCAATATTAAATATGTTTAAAATATATCAGTATTTTAATCAAGAGCAATTTATTTTGACTGAATTTTAAATGTGGGTTTAGTTTAATTTTATGGCAGTAAGTTTTTCTTAATAATGTTAAGATTGTAAAACAATTTATTATTTCCAGAGCCAATATTTTGCTAAAGCTACAGTAAAATCTCAAATGAATTTCAGAAATATCAATAACTCTTAATTGCCACCAAAATACGATAGCTCTTAACATTTTATAGCTATAGTTATTAAGGCTGTTAAACTGCAGATATCCACATTGAAATATTTGTATTACGTCTCCTTTGGTGCTATCTGGATTGGGGGATGTTAAAGGAAAATCAAATGCTCAGGATTGAGAAGCATATTAGAACTGCCAGTCTCTCTATATTTTGTTACTCATTGCTGATCTTCGTAGACTGATTGAAATGGTAATGCTATTCCCTTGAGAAACAAAAAGACTTTTAGGGTTGCTTGTCTTAGCAATGGTTTGACGATGGATGATTACAATAAGTCATATAGTTTACAACATAGAAAATTAGTTTTTTTGGGGGGGTTAGAATTTAGAAATAGTTCTCAGGGTAGGCACCCTTAGCTGAACTTAACACCTTTTACTGAGGGTATAGCCTGTTAATTATAATGCTCTTTTCAACTCTAGGAAGTGAGAGTGGGTGACTTCTGGATATCTCATCCTCTTTATTCTCTCAGCGTGAGAGCCATCGGCCTTTCACTGGCACTAGGTTCACCCCAACTAGGTACCTTTGTTTTAGCTGGTACTAGGAATTTCCCGTCAAGCCCTTTCCATAGCTTCTTTATGGAACTGGGCAGTCGCACCTTGGATCCTGCTTTCCTTCATTTGGCTCAGACCCTCGGCTCAGACCCTCAGCTCAGTCTTCGAAGTTTTAACCATTTTTCAAACCGTGTATTCCCCCTTCCCACGTATTTCTCCTGCTTCCTCCTCTGCACTGAACTGTATCTCGAGGCCAGCTCCTCAGTGGGTTCCCTGGTTTTCATACCATTTCATATCATACAGGATGGATGAGCCATTGCTTAGAAGTAAATGTTCTGTCGGTTCTATGGTCAATGATATACAGGTCTTATAAAACATACATTATTTTTTCATTTTAATTTTGTGCTACCACAGTTTCCATTTGCTATTGGCTGTTGGTTGTCAGGTCTACTGCTTTCTTAAAATATACTACTGCTTTGCACATTGTGGGCCTGGGAGCTCCAGGTGCCAAATAAAGATTTAATAGGACTAACACACCTTCAGTGTTTGAGTGATGTGGGTTCCTGGTGAGCATCTACATGCTACTTACCTAGTCCAGGCTGTGCAGCCAAGACAGCCCTGGGTGGCCCAGAAGACCAAACATTTCGTATGAACCTTTCCCCTTCAGGGTGATAAAGATCAGGGTGCTTGTCCCCAGTCCTTGTTACCTCCATGTTGTTGATTCACTTCCCAGTTGACATATTCGAGGTCAGCCCACATAGCTTTATCTTTGCTTTCATGTCAGGAATGCATGTCTGCATCCTTGGACTGGCTTCAAGGGTTTCTGGCAAAAAATTTGCAGTCTGTTGATGGACTTGGGCACAAATAGGACCTAACCAAGTGTGAAGGGAATAATGAATTCAGATTGAGATATTTGGGAGAGACTGTGGAGGAAGTTCATCCAGTGTAGGGCCTCGTCTTTTTGGGTAGCTCAGATATATTAATATGGCCCTTATCCCAATTAACAACGTTACACATTTGCCCCTAAGCTCCAGGTACATCATTGAGAAGGGAAGGAATTTGCTTTGCTTTGGAGGCACATTATTTCCTCAGGGTTCTCATTTGGATTGCCTTGGAGGTTGGTGTGATGCCACAATATGCAGAGAGGCTGAGGACAGGGAGGGCAGGTGGGCTTCACTCTCCAGCCAGCTCTGATTTCTGGGGAGTGGTAGTCTATTCAGGGGGCTCCGAGGCCCTTTTTGGGTGGGCTGGGAAAGAGTCTGCATTTCCTTAGTGATGTCTATCATACGCACAGTGGGGAACTAGCAACATTCATGCTAGGTAGTTGCCAACCTTGCCATAGGAAACAAATGTCACTGACTCCTGCCTCTTTGTCCAGCAGTGGTCAGCGCTGCTTGGTCAGGCTGTGGGCATAGATGGGTTGCATCCTGAGTGAGAAGATGCACTTCCAGATATGTTTTTGTCTCTTCTTGCTGCCAGGACTAGGGTTAGCATTTATCATTTGACTTAAACTCATTCCCCCAAGCTCTTACTCTGTTTTCATCTGCCAGCAGTTATTATTTAAGTTGTTGCCCTCACAGACTACTTCCTTGGCAACAAGCACAGACAACAGTAAAGCTTCCCCACCCACAGACTGAATATGCAGTGTCACTGGGAGCCCCCAACACTGGAGATGCTGACTCAGGAAGTCTAGCATGGGGTCACCGGGCAGGACTTTTAAAATATGTTCCCAGGTGGCTCTGATCACTATCAGGTTTGGGAGCTAGGGATGGAAATAAGTCAATCTTACATATTTCTTCTTTTTGGGGCTGCAGCTTTTGGCTAATGCAGTTTGTATATCAGTTTCTCAAAAATCTTCTTTTATGTGCCCTGCACAGTTGTATGTACACAGGGGAGGGCCTGGCAGGGAGCCTTAGCTAAATGCTGTATGTCATAGATCATCTAGTTCTTGTGGGCTGTGTGTGTCAGAATCACATGGGGAACACTTTCAGTGGGTAGGGGCCTAAGCTCAACCTGGGGAGTCCGAGGCGGCAGGTGCGGGGCAGGAGGAGCTGGGCATTGCACTTGTGCTTTGGCTGAGCTCCCGCTGACTCTGGGGGGAGCTTGGTGACATTCTTCATGGTCCACAGGCCCTTGTTCAGAAATAACTGTATTCTCATTTAGGAGAGCTTTGAGGCAGTTGGAAAGCATTGTTGGTAAGGATGTTGAGGCTTGAGAATGTAATGCTTTTTTCTCTACTTTGGGCCACACCCAGCAAATAATTGTCTCTGGGATAAATCCCTAACCTGTGCCCACCCCGATCAGGGAAACACAGTGGGGAGTTCAGAAATGAACTCTTCAGTAGGTGGTGCCTGAGTCTCCTCAGGTGACCTGGTGCATTGGGCTAAGCTGCTAAACACACAGCCTGAAGTGGATTTGAGTTGGTTCCTCTGAATGGTTTGAAGGCTCCCTCGCCACCTTTCAGCACTTCTGATGAGTCCCTGTTTTTTATTGTAAAAGTATGATAATATTAAGATGAAAAAATGACCTCTATTTTTTATGTTTTTATTTTCTACATGTCATTCCAGTCTTTGGTTCTGTGAATACACATCTTTACATGGTTATAATCATGGTCCCTCCAGTTAATTGGCTTGCCCACAGTCTTACTGTGAAGTAGAACTGAGATTTTAAGTTGGCTGGGCCCTCTACATACTTGTGTTTCCTTCCCTTTGGGGGATTGAGTAGAAGGTGCAATATTTAGGTATGACCACAGGGTGGTGCCAAGAATCAACACATAGCTGCCCCACCTCGGTTGGACTGGAAACCAAACCAAAAACCTAAGCCCGTGGTCTGGGAATTGGATGAGGATATAGGGAGATGGCTCAGGAGTATGGAAGACCTGGCAAGTATGGTGTGGATGGGGATCGAATTTACTTCATGATCTGGTGTAACCTGAATCTGTAGTCTTGATGTCTGTTGGTATAATTGGTTTTTAATACATTTTTGATCCTAAAGGTTTTTCTTGTGCCCTATTTTTTACCTTTTTTATATGAGTAACTTTGAGATGTAAAGGGCTGATAAAGATTCTATTCATTGTGTAAGTCTTACAGCATGTCTTCTAATAGTCTGTGAGACGTAATCTCCTGTGAAGATAATACTCTTCATTGTCCTTCCCCTGAGCACTGGGCCTCTGTGGCCAGGGCCCCATTGGATCCTGGCTTGGGAGGGTTGGGTTGTGCACATCCACTGTTCTGAGGAGGGAGCTCTCAGCATTTCAGATGCTGAGGGGTCAAGCCAAATAGGATGACTGTTATGAAGAGAGTCTTGTGGATTTGGAACGTTGAGGCCTTGAGGGCCTGAGCACGGGTGGCATTAAGTGGGGGTGGGGGCGGGGGTAGGGGTGGTGCACAAGAACAATGATGGCTGACATGTTTGAATGCATACCTCTTAGTGGTTCCTGTGGTTCTTCTTGTTATATAGGTTAATTTGTTTAATCCTTACAGCTACCCAGGAGATAGGACTTTGAGCCCAGAGAGATGAAGTCATTTGCTCAAGGTAGCAGTCAGTGGAAGGGCTTGGAGAAGTAGAAGGGGTCTGAAGGTGGTTTGGGACACATGAGAGTGATCTCACAGCTTGCTTTGCTGCAGCAGTCTCGGACAAGCATTGCTTCAGTGCCTGGTTTCTCCCTCCACTTGATGGGGGCCAACTCCACCCCATTGTCCCATTCCTATCTTGAAATGCTTCTAAAGGCAGTGCCCTGAGAACCACTACCCTCCCAGCCTGTTTCCATTTTATTGTCTTCCGGGAACCTCTTCCTTCTGTCTAGCACCTGTTTGCACTGGGATTGTCCTGTCTGTCCTTAATTTGGATCCTGGTTTGTACCCGATGAGGATTTAGCAATTTTAGGCTGTGCTTCAGCAAAGGCCAGCTGACAATATGGAGGTTGATTTGATCGTGCCTTTTTTTTTAAAGCCCAAATTAAAGAGAAAAAACAAAACTCTCCCAAAATCTGAATTTAGTAAAAGTTTGAGATTTTACCCAGAAACCTAAATATAATGATTTTAAGAATGTTCTTAACTTCTCTGAGAGTTCAGTTTTCTCAAGAAATAAGCCTGGCCGGGCACAATGGCTCATACCAGTAAACCCATGACTTTTGGAGGCCAAGGCAGGAGGATTGCTTGAGCTCAAGAGTTCGAGACCAGCCTGGGCAACATGGTGAAACCCCACCTCTACAAAAAGTAGAAAAAGTTACCTGGGTGTGGTGGTGTGCGCCTGTAGTCCCAGCTACCCGTGAGACTGAGGCGGGTGGATCACTTGAGCCTGGGAGAAAAAAAAAAAAGAACGAACGATGCCCTTGTTCTTTTTTTTTTTTAGGAATCTATAAGTTGAAAGAAAAAGTTACACTCTTAAAACCTATTTATGCCTAGTGTTCCATTATTGGAACGCTAAGCATGTGGGAGTTATTTATACCCTACTGCTCAATGTCATTGCCAAGGTCTGATTTTTCACACGTCTGCCTCCTGAGGGTGCATGTTATCACGTGGTGCACAGAGTTAGTTACTGCTACAGATACTGGCATGCTGGGAGCTTGTCAAAAGTGATGTGAGTTTTCGGAAACATTTTTGAGGAAGTATCCAAAGACAGGTACATATAACTTTATTGCACTACATTCTATACTAGTAATTTTAAAAGAATAACTTCTCTATTAGTTATGCTATTGTGCAGTAAAAAGAAAATACAGAAAGTATTATTGTTGCATTAGTTATGGGTTTGACATTTTTCATGTTCCATTTTTGGAACACTAGGCAAAACCACTACCACTAGGACTAATAATACCTTTTTTCCGTTTTAGTCCCAAGATGCCTCGAACACTAAGTTTACATGAAATAACTGACCTTTTAGAGACAGATGACAGCATAGAAGCAAGTGCTATAGTGATACAACCACCTGAAAATGCTACAGCACCTGTTTCTGATGAGGAATCAGGAGATGAAGAAGGTGGAACAATAAATAATCTGCCAGGTTCTTTGTTGCACACAGCTGCGTATCTTATTCAAGATGGCTCTGATGCTGAGTCTGACTCAGATGATCCCTCATATGCACCTAAAGATGACTCTCCTGATGAAGTTCCATCTACGTCTTCTGTGCAGCAACCTCCACCATCAAGGAGGAGGAAAATGACAAAAATTGTTTGCAAATGGAAAAAAGCCGACCTAACTGTACAACCCGTAGCAGGTAGAGTTACAGCACCACCAAACGATTTCTTCACCGAAATGAGAACTCCCACAGAAATTCTTGAACTTTTTCTTGATGACGAGGTCATTGAACTCATTGTCAAGTACTCCAACTTATATGCTGACAGTAAAGGTGTACATCTTGGCTTGACTAGCTCTGAATTCAAATGTTTTCTGGGAATTATTTTTCTGAGTGGTTATGTTTCAGTTCCTAGAAGGCGTATGTTTTGGGAACAAAGAACGGATGTGCATAATGTACTGGTTAGTGCTGCCATGAGACGTGACCGATTTGAAACTATATTTTCTAATTTGCATGTTGCTGACAATGCAGATTTGGATCCAGTGGACAAATTTTCCAAATTGCGACCTCTCATAAGCAAACTCAATGAGAGATGCATGAAATTTGTTCCAAATGAAACATATTTCAGCTTTGATGAATTCATGGTTCCTTATTTTGGTCGTCATGGGTGCAAACAGTTTATTCGGGGAAAGCCCATTCGGTTTGGCTATAAGTTTTGGTGTGGTGCCACCTGTCTGGGCTACATTTGCTGGTTTCAGCCGTATCAGGGTAAAAACCCAAATACTAAACATGAGGAATATGGTGTCGGTGCGTCACTTGTCCTTCAGTTTAGTGAGGCACTTACAGAGGCACACCCTGGACGATACCATTTTGTATTCAATAACTTTTTCACCAGTATTGCACTTCTTGATAAGCTCAGTTCAATGGGACATCAGGCAACAGGTACAGTGAGAAAGGATCACATTGACAAAGTTCCATTGGAATCAGATGTAGCTTTAAAGAAAAAAGAAAGAGGCACATTTGATTATCGAATTGATGGCAAAGGCAATATTGTCTGCAGATGGAATGATAACAGTGTTGTCACTGTTGCCTCATCTGGTGCTGGTATCCATCCCCTGTGTCTTGTCAGTCGTTATTCCCAGAAATTGAAAAAGAAGATCCAAGTTCAGCAGCCAAACATGATCAAAGTGTATAACCAATTCATGGGAGGCGTAGACAGAGCTGATGAAAACATTGATAAGTATCGGGCCTCAATCCGTGGAAAGAAATGGTATTCAAGCCCTCTTTTGTTCTGTTTCGAATTGGTCTTACAAAATGCTTGGCAATTGCATAAAACATATGATGAGAAACCAGTGGATTTTCTGGAGTTTCGTCGACGTGTGGTATGCCATTATCTGGAGACCCATGGTCATCCTCCAGAACCTGGCCAAAAAGGAAGACCTCAGAAGCGTAACATTGACTCCCGTTATGATGGCATAAATCATGTGATAGTCAAACAGGGAAAGCAAACGCGGTGCGCTGAATGTCATAAGAACACCACTTTTCGATGTGAAAAATGTGATGTTGCCTTACATGTGAAGTGTTCCGTTGAATATCACACTGAATAGCAGGTGTCACCACCTCCTGAGACAAGAAACATAATTTTATACATTATGTACAGTGGTTTTGCCTAGTGTTCCAATTTTGGAACGTCACATAACAATGGAACATAATAAATTTTTTTTATCTTCAGATTTTTGTTCCTTGAATTTTTCTAGGTAACATATATGAATTTAATGCAAAAATTCAAAAAATTGTAACCTTAGACATAAATGGGTTAAAGATGTTTTCTTAGAGAGCACATTGGCTTCTTTTAAATAACAAAGCTGAGACACAAATGAAGACTAATTTTGCTTCCTGCTCTACACACCTTTCATTTTTGGCTCTGGGCATAATTGTCTGCATCAGTCTTAATTTACTCCATGAGATCTGCACTCCTAACTGAGGGTATTTCATCTGCTCAGATGTGCCAATTAAGTTTACCCAGATAGACCATAAAAAGGCAGATAAGAAAAGTAAAACACCAAGTATCTCAATTTAGCAAATTAGACTAATCTGTAAGGGATTCTTAGCTGTCTGAAATAGAAAGCCTATCATACTACAGAATGCAAACTATATTAAATACCCAGCTTGGTGCCTGAATATATTTTTAAAAATCAAATTGTACTCATTGTGCCTCTGTTGTTGAATTTCTTAAATGGATATTGCAATAGGTAGAGAATGATCCTGAGGTTGAAATGTCACTCTATTAAGAATGATTTAACTGTGTGATACACAGCTTTTTCCTTACAGACAGTGCAGATTTAAACTGCTCTGTGTACAGTGACCCTTGCAACATAAAAATATTACAGTAGAGCAATAAGGTCTGTTTTGAAATTTGAGCACCACGGTAGGTGACTTCCTTGAAGTTTTGGAGACGGCATGTTTGTTTTATTAATATGATCTTGGGCTACTAATACTTGACAATTCCCATTAATGTGTATTCTGTCCTTTTTGTGTGTTGGTATGGGCAGTTGTGTACATTGATTTGTTTAGTATAAAATGTATATTACATGATTGTTAAGCCTAGATTATGTATAGTTCGAAGAACTGCTACACTGATTTTACTGTTACTTGGAAAAGTTTGCAGGGGTGTAGTGAAAAGTGAGTTTTGACTTACCTTGCACAGTATTAAGGTGGAGAAGGAATCTTGTTATTGTACAAAAATGAAGGCAATCTTTCCCTTCTTTAAACCTTAGTCCTGATGTTTTTTTAAGACAACATATGGTTTGAAGTTTTAGAATTTGGTTTGTTCTTGTGCAATTGCTTTTGTTCTGTGGCAGTTAAAGAGGACCCTTCTGCTGGCACTGTGAGAAAAGCAGTGGTACTAGGGAGTTTGGAAAATACTTTTTGAAGACAGTATTATGTAACAGATAGAAATATAGACTCTAGAACCTGATTATCTGGGTTTGAATCTTTTCCTTAACTCATTGGTAATCTTGGACAGCTTCCTTTCTTTCTCTCTGTCTGCTTTGACTGTTAAAAAAAAAAAGAAAAAAGGGAGAATAACAATAATAATAGTATTGATATGGTTTGGCTTTCTGTCCCCACCCAAATCTCATCTTGAATTGTAATCCATGTGTCAAGGGAGGAACCTGATGGGAAGTGACTGGATAATGGGGGCAGTTTCCTCCATGCTGTTCTCATGACAGTTAGTTTTCACGAGAGTTTATGGTTTTAAAAGTGGAAGTTTTTCCTGTGCTTGCACTCACTTCCTCCTGCCACCTTGTGAAGAAGGTGCCCTTCACCTTCCACCATGATTGTACATTTCCTGAGGCCTCCCTAGCCATGCCGAACTGTGAGTCAATTAAACCTCTTTCCCTTATAAATTACCCAGTCTCGGGTATTTCTTTATAGCAGTGTGAAAATGGACTCATACATACAGTATCTTCCTTATTAAGTTGTAAAGATTAAATGAATTAATAAATGTGAAATACTTAAAATAGTGCCCAGTGCCCAGTATCACTGTCAGTCATAATTACTATTTGTTTTCTGACCCAATTAAAAAATATGTATGTATGGGTATATATGTAATCTCAAAACAAAACTTGTCCAGAGCTAGCTGACTTTCCTTAAGGAGGCAGTAAATAGCATACGGGTTAGACACCACGGGCCGTGGAGTGAGTGCCAGAGCCTTGCCGAGTAGCTCTGAGGTCTTGTGTGTCCACTCACAAGATGGGGTAAGTTGGGGATCACAGCAGTACCTTCTTCATGGGTGATGATATGTGTAAGATATTTGGCATACATCAGGCACTCAGTAGATATTAGCTATTCTTGTTACACGCCCACTAGCTAAAAGTTATGACAGAGATTCCACCAAGGCAGTAAGATGCTTGAAATGAGGGTCTGTGAGAACCATGAAGGAGGGTGTATAAATATTGATATGAAAATGTGATCTTTCACAAGTAAAGGCAGTTTAACAATTGATACCACAGGTTGACATCCCTGGTCTGAAAATCCAAAATCTGAAAATGTTTTAGCAACCTGATGCCACAAGTGGAAAATTCCATATTTGACCTCATATGTTGGGTCTCAGTCAAAACACAGTCAAAACTTTGTTTCATGCAGAAAATATTGTATAACATTACCTTCAGTCTGTGTGTATAAGTTATGAAACGTAATGAATGAATATGAAACATAAATGAATTCACGTTTAGTCTTGGGTCCCATCCCAACATATCTCATTGTGTATACACACAAATATTCCAAAATCCAAAATACTTCTTGTCCCAAGCATTTTGGATAAGGACTGTTCAACCTGTCATAAGCATAGCAAAATCGTTAGCTGTTACAAATTTTGTTTTATTGATGTTATGCTTTTGGTACCTTTTATACATTTTTAAAAATAAGCTTAAGGCCCACTTAATGATAAAATGTCTATAAAAATATAAGTACGGTATCAATATTGGGAAGAAATATAATTATTTCTCCTTTGAACACACTAGGGGGCACCAGACATCTGTCTAGGGGACAAACCATGCAACATGCCCCTTGGTTCTAAGTGTAGGTAGGTCAAGATTGCGGTGTGGTTTCTCACAGTTGTATTCTGAGGTAGATGTACCAGATCCTTCTCTTGTACCTCTTCTGTGTCTTCTCTTTTGGCTTGATTTCCAGCCTCCTTGCTGTCCTGGATGATAGGATGTCCTGACTGGAATGTCCTGCCGATCTTGACTGACCAGTATGGAGTGAACTGGCATGACAGTCTTCTATGCTTGGGGGTTGAACTGAGCTCCTGCTGGCCTAAGATTGCAATAGGTGTTTTGACATTTGCTATTTTTTATTCCCATTTAACCTGCAATTAATTAAAATTTCTCAATCTTTTTGTGTAATCTGCCAACTGTTATAGCATCTGAAATTTATGTAGTTTCAAAAGTATAATGTACATACATTATTTCATTTAGTCCTCATAAAAAGTCATTATTTGGCTCATTTTGTGGTGGAGGAGGCAGATTCAATAATGTTACATTATGTTTTCTAAAGTTCAGGCCTCCCCTTACTAGTTAAAGGCCTGTAATGCACCTCTTTTGCCTACATTTAGTTTTCACTTATCTGTGGTTATCTTAAATCTGTGTCTGTTGCTGGGTTCTCCTCTAGTGGCCACCACTGGAGCCTGACAGGGGCTTTAGGAGTTAGAAAATGCCTTGATGGGTCGGGAATGTTGGCTAACACCTGTAATCCTAGCACTTTGGAAGGCAAGGCAGGCAGATCAATTGAGGTCAGTTTGAGACCAGCTTGGCCGACATGGCAAAACCCCATCTACACCAAAAAATACAAAAATCAGCCAGACATGGTGGTGCACGCCTGTAGTCCTTAGCTAGTCTGGAGGCTGAGGCACAAGGATTGCTTGAATCTGGAAAGTGGGAGTTGCAGTGAGCTGAGATCACGCCAGTGCCCTCTGGCTGAGGTGACAGAGTGAGACTTTGTCTCAAAAAAAAAAGAAAAAGAAAAAAATAAGATGAACAACACACTTAGTTTTATTTGGGTGCAGCTGTGACTTTTACATGTATATATTAAAGAAACAAATGAAAGTAGGAACATCAAAAACACTATTTCCTTCCTAGTAATGTAAAGACAGTTTAAGGCTAGACTTTTTTCCCGTCATAAGAATTCTTTCATAAGAAGGTACTTCTTTTGCCCAGCCTTTCCCACCTGGTCCTGGGGAAGCTTGGGACCAAACTCAGGGCTCCTGGTTCTTCCCATCAGCTGGCGTGCAGAAACCAGGCTCCTTACCGTCACCTGCTGGTGATGAACCCAAAAAATGGAGCTCAGACTTAAATCACACAATTTTTATTTTATTTATTTACCTTTTTATTGTTCAAAATAATGAGCTTTCCTTCTCCTTATCTTTTTTTTGTTATAAGATTCTAAATTAAGAACTTATCTGATGTTACAGCCACCCTCATTATGGGTCATTTTTTTGTAGCGAACCTTAACCATTTTTATCCAGTGGACAGAGCTAGGAGCAGTGCTTTAAAGTCATACGGGTAGAAGGAGTAGGAAATGCAGCAAGAGGTAGGCTCTAAATGAGATAGAACAGAAAGTTTCTAGAACCTATTTCTGGATGACCCCTTTTGACCATTTTCAAGCCATGCTTCTCTGTCTGTATCTTCCTTTTCCCTAACCCAATTATGAACTTCATTCATTCATTCAGCACTTACTGTCTGCCATGAGGAGGCATTATACCAGTCTCTAGTGCTATAAAAATGGCTAGGACAGTGTCTGTCCCCAGGTGGCTTCAAGTCCAGTGGAGGACACTGGTATGGATTTCACAGTATGCTATACTTGATGGGCACTGTAGTAGAGCTCCCAGGTGTGTCCAAGATGTCACGGGATTGGGAGGGCCCTTAGAAGACAGGACGCCTAAATCTGGCTGGTCATGGGAGGTTTCTGTGAGTGGAGGTGCTGCATGAGTGAGGGTGTGAAAGGTCTGCTGAATGTGTGGATATGTGTGTTAGGGGAAGGATTTGGGGACAGTACAGGAATGCAGGTGCACAGAGATGAGGCTGCATACATGGTATGGCACAGTGGTAGCTAGCTGTGTCTTTCCACTTACTTATTTTGAACATCCTCGGAATGCTGAAAATTCTTCTAAAATATATTAAATGACAGCAACTAGCTTTTAGGGTTCCATTGACAAGGCACCCTAATAGGTTACAACTGGAGGAAGCATTGTTCCTAGTGTCGTTCAACTGGTTGTGCTGGGTCTGAGTTGCTTCTGACAGATGATTATTGCAGTCTCAGCCCCAGGCCCCACAGCCTGGGCCAGATTCTCATTCCTGCATGAATGTAGGGAAACCAGGGAGTGTTTTCTCTGTCTGCATCTGACTGGAATTTTAGGTTTATGTTTGTTCCCAGCTTCTCTTGTAATTGGCTGCCAGTGGAGTTGACAGCAGGCTGAATCTGGCAGTTCTGTGAGGAGCTAGAAACACAGCCAGTGAACACCATGCCCACCACTTCGTTTTATGTGGCTGCAGCTGTGACTATTACGTGTGTGGATTTTTTAAAATGAGAGAATAGAGAACATGAAAAAGTTATTTGTTTTCTAAAAGGGTAAATATTGGACTATTTACTGCTCCCTTGTGCTTTTTCTCAGTTAACTGGTCTACTTATTGAAATAACAGAATTTAGACATTTTGAGGTCATTTCTAATTTTTAAGATTTCAGCTTACTTGGCCCAGATCTTAATTCTTACCCACTCCCTACCAATTTTAAGTCAATCTGTATCTATTTTTGTTACTATCACGTAAAAGACTGCCATACCTAATGGCGGTTTACTATTTACAAATTTGTGACAGAATTTTTAAATTGAGATATTCCAACAGGTACCATCTGAAGACTAGGTGTCTTTACTCCTATGGTGAACACATTATTCGTAATAATTTACTGAGCATCCATTTGATGAGCTATCACAGTTTCTGTTCAGGTATACATGTTCAGATAGTTCTGTTAAACAGGGTACATTGCAATATGCACATTGTATTGGGCCACATATGTAACCTGTTTCTTCTTTCAGTGAACATAATAATAGTATCTGCTGCAGGGTTGTTGTGAGGATTTCAGAAAATGTATGTGGTTATATATAATACTATATCAGTTTATTAAGCACTTCCTAATCTAGGTTCTGTGCTAAGGTGCTTTGTATGTGACACCTTATTTAATCCTTCCCAGAACCCAGTGAAGTAGGTGCTGCTGTTCTCCCCATCTCACAGTGGAGGAAAGTTAGATGCGGAGGAAGTTAAGTTACTTGCTGAGGGTTCATGAGCTAGTAAATGGCACCAGGATTTGACTACAGCCAGTATGAGCTCAGACTTTTGTGCCTGTGCCTGCGCTTCTGCGTATGTCAAACCCAGTGTGTTCGTATACAGAATCCTTTACATCTGCTGGCCAGACAGACTGCTCAGCCTGCCAGACTACAGGACAGGCTGGTTAGACATGTTAAAGAGAGCACCTTAAAGTCTCTTGGCAGCATCTGGGATGGGGAAGACATGTTTCTGTGTATGTGTGGATGAACTTGGTTCTCCCCCTTTCCCTAGTGTGCTGTGGTGTACTTGTCGGCCCCACCTTCAGCTGTGCTGCTTCAGTGGACCCTTATCAGATGGTCAGGTCTATTTTGGCGATAAGTCACATGAGGAAGTATTGCTTATGTAACAGAAGAATCTCTTCGCCTCTCTGTATACGTGTGGTTTTATAACCGTGGTATTTTCTGTCTTTAATATGTGTATAATTCTACTGGGGCGATTTGTCTTCACAATGATACAAATACTTGTAGGCAATAATGATTTTCCCCACCACTTTTAGTCATCCTTTAGCCAAACTGAATAAATGTTTGGCCCTTTTCATCTTTCTTTATGAAGTGGAAGGCACTAGAATACAATCATTTCTGTAGTGGCTTATGTGGTTTCCTAGGTGCTGAGTTCTGTGGTGACAAGATGCCTATATATTTTAGGAGGGAGGGAGGAGGAGGAAGCTGAATCTTGTCGATGCAGAGTGATGTGGTGGGAAATTTAACAGCCACAAAGATCGACTGGCTAAGTCTAAGGAAATGGTCGTCATATATCAATGAAGTTTAAAAAGTGATACCCTGTATGTAAAATATTTAATGACCTTATTGTGCCAGACTTCTAAAGGCAATATATTCTGGTGTTTTTATTTCTCCTTCTGTAAAATTATCTTGGAGAAATTGCAAAGTGAAGTATGTTTAAGTGGCTGTGATTCTTCCAGCGTTTATGTTATCCACAAGTTTACTAAATACAAGTATCCTTTGTTATGCAGAAGTTTGGCTCTGAGTTCATAGTTTTGATACTGAGGACTCTCTCATTATGTAAACTGCTTGATTGCTGAATTACAGAGTGAGTAGCAAGAATTCAGATATGTGTATCAGGAAAGTATATCTGTTCAGTTTCTAAGTTTTGATAGTAAGGGATACCTATATGCCAGGGCTTCTTGGCTTTGACATTATTGACATTTGAGACTTGATAACTTTTTACTGGGGGGTTTGGGGGCTGTCCTGTGTGCTGTAGAATGTTTAGCAGCATACCTGGACTCACATGGAAGATGCCAGTAGTAGTATATCCTCCCGACTCCTTCCACAGTTGTAACAACCAAGAATATCTCTAGGCATTGTCAGATTACCCCAGGGTGGGGTTGAAGGGACAGAATTGCTCCCTGTCAAGAACGGTTGTTGTACACCATTGCATTTAACTAAATTTGTAAATAACATGAAACCCAGAAGACTCATAGCCACCTAGAGATACTTCATTTTGTCCATTACACAGTGATAATTTTTAAAGAAGAAAAATACCAGTGGAGAAGAAGAGATTGCCTTTAGAAGTTAAGCACAAAAAGGACATTAAATTTTTCTATAAAAAGAGTATCACTTATTAAACTATTGTCAGATGATAGCTATTTCCTTGACTTGGCCATATACTGCCTCTTCCATTTGCTGTTCTTCTCTGGAAATGACCAACAGTGCTTCATTGATCTTATTTATAGGTCCTTTACTACCGTGCAGTGCAATTTCAGATCACCAGTTCTTATTGATCACAAGAAAATTTCAGCTAGCCCTTCCTTTTATTACCTTGAAGAGTTGAAATTTTCAACAAGGCAAGAGTTTATCAGAGGATGTGCTTTAAGGCCCACCAGCAGCTACTCAGATACTAGCATTGGGCTCTGTGCTGGTTTTGTAATGGACAACACACCATACCTCTGACCAGGCAGCATGTGTAGTATTACCCTTTCATTTTCTCTTGCCTTGCCTCAGACATTCTCTCTTACTCTTGCATAGTCAGTGGCAGATAAATGCTGTATATGTGTTGCCGCTCTTACTTCCTGTGAGTTTTTTTTTTTATTGTAGTTTGAAAGCATTTCTCTGTATTATTGTTTTATTCCATTTCCACCATTTTGTGAAATTCAGAGCATCAGTTGCACCATGCCAAATGAAAAAAGTCATCTTTTTATTTTGAAAGTGAATAGAATTTGAGGCTTTTTTCCCCCACTCATGACAACTAGGGTCCATTATAGTTATATAAATGCAAAATTAGTCTCGTTAAATGGGTGCACCTTCTCCACAACCTTGGTGTGTTGCTAAGACTTTCAGATATTTAGATGAAATATATTTCCTTCTGAAATATAAGTGTTCGCCTTATTTTATATCTGAAAGTATATTACTAAATTTGTAACTTAGATTTTATTCAGTGAACACATTTTTTTGAGTGGTAGCACTATCAGTGCTTATATATTGCTGATGCCTCTTCCCCCAGTTAAGTAATCAGTAATGTGAACCTGATTCAGTGATTTTTGACCCAAAATTTGCTTTATGTTTAAGGTACTTTGTTGTTTTATGCTGTGATTATCATATCTTTAGCACAGAAACAGTAATTATAAATAAAATCTATTTTTTGTTACATAGTATTGCTGTTGTGAAGACACTCAATTATATTGAAATTTTTACTGAATCTTTTCTAGAACTAATTTCATGTATTACGAACTAGCAGAGAAATTTTCCCTTAGGGTATGCCAGAAGAGGAGAAAGTAGTTTTGATAATGAAATGAGACCTTAAAGAAATATTTCTAGAGCAGCTGTAATAATTTACATAAGAAATGAATTGAGATGGCCGGAGAAGAGAATTGTTTTTCCTCTTTGAATATCCGTGTTTTGGGTAATAATGGCAGCATTAACCTAAGAGACCATTTTAATTTGCCCGTTTTTTCTTGTATATTATCAGGAGCTATCTTTTTAAATCTATCTTGTGATCAAAATAATGGAAATACGATTTTTATTTTTATGGTAGGAGATGGAATAAACTGAGACCGCAGGACAAAGAGAAACGTCTGAAGCTGGAGGACGATTCTGAGGAAAGCGATGCTGAATTTGACGAAGGTTTTAAAGTGCCAGGTTTTCTGTTCAAAAAGCTTTTTAAGTATGTACCATGTGTTCTTTCCTTTCTATTTGCTGTCAAGCCATTATGTACAAATTAACATTTTAGGAATTACATAGTAGCTACCTGTGGGCCCTGAAGGTACTTGCAGCAATTTATTGCAAAAACAGATACTGTCAAATGAAATTATAGCCACGTGCTGTTCATTAAAATTGGATGATAATAAATTGACTAAAGTGTACATTGGGTATGTTTGTAAACTGATGAATCTATATGGACCTGTCTCAGCAGACTAAAAGCAACACATTTAAAAGCCATCTATGTTGAATAATTTTTTTGTTCTTAGTAATTTTAAGGTGCCAAACTCCTAATTTCTTAAATCAGATTAATAGGAAGAGTTGCATATTAAAATCAATATTGGGAAGGATTTTTTTTCTTATATGTGGGAATAAAAAACTTTTGAGATGTTTTGAGTGTCTTATATTGTACCTGAGGGTATAATATTTTTGAGCTGACCAAATGCGCATCTAAATATTTTATGTAGGATGTCATTCTAATGTCAAAAGAGAAGATATGGGCAACACCTTGACGATTAAGTTGCTGTCTGAAGCTAGGTTTCATGTGTAAGTGGCCAAGCATTGGAGATGACCGGATGCTGCCTGATAGATGCGTGCATGTCATCTCTAAGGGCTGGCCGGTCTCCCGTGATGAATGTAAATACTGAGGAACATTTTCAGTCTCATCACTCCTGGGATTTACTTAACAAGATACTTTAGGAAGGCTTCTTAGATGCATGTAGGAAGTTAAACCATTACATAGCTTCTTTCTGTCTCTTTTGTATAATCAATTTGTAGTTGGGAGCAGGATGCAAAGTTCTTTCTTTGAGATGATTAAGTTTAGTCTCCTTGATAGATTCAGTTGTCAGCCATGCCCTAAACTTGTGGAAGAAGTTTACTTAAAAACAGCATGCTCTTTATATTTTCTCTCAAAGAGCTTATATTACAGTTTTAATTTTTCTCTCCATGGGGGAGTGGAGAGCGAAGAGTAGTTATTTTATCCCACTAAACATTATAGAAAGCCAAACTCTGAAGATGTGAAGTGTCTTGATGTGATTGCTTTAACTGGACAGAGGAACAGCCATGCAGAAGTTGAAATCCGAATCTGTAGTAATATTTGCAGAGAGGTGGTTGCTTTGTTTATTGCTTCTCCCAAATGAAAATTAACTATGGAAAGGTAAATAAAGGCCACATTTATTGGCAACTCTTTTTGTTTTCTCTAAAGTGATTGTTTATTAAGAAACAAGCCAAATACCATCAGTGTTGTACTAGCAAAAGGAACACCCAAATTGTAGATTAAATTGATTTTAAAGAGACAGGATGCTTCTGTGTATGTGTAGTAAGTGATTTGGCAAATATCCTCAAGGATCAAGTTGAGTCTGCATTTTTGTATAAATGTCAGATTTTCTAGCAAAGATATTTCACAATTAATAGAACTAAACTTTGCTTACTAAAAGTATTTAGGATTCAGTGTATTGACAAAACTCTATAGTAGTTAATATAAATAATATTTGTTTTTTAAAAATTAGTCTTAATTGCACATTCCTGGAAAGTAATGTGTTTTTTAATCTCTGCAAAAACAGGATTTTAAATATTTTATAAATGTCATAAAACTTCTGTTCATTTTCTTTTGCTGTATGAAAAAAATTAACAGGATTGATAGTCTCCATTTTTCTTTTATGATTACATTTTAGTGGGGCCAATTTAATTTTAAACTGTAGATGTATTTTTTACTGTATTTACTGCATTCTATGGAATTGAATTAACAGGGTATAGAGTTGCACACAAGGGAGTCAGAAGGTACAATTAGCCATTTAAGTACTATTTTCTGCAAGATAATGTTTAACACTTACATTTCTGTTTTGAAAGTTTGCCCAGCAAGTACATTTGTCTATCTAATTTAGCAGTCAAATGACAAACTTCAATCTTTTGAGCTTACCTTCAGCCACACTAGTAAATGCAATCTTGGGTTAGTGTGGCAATGCCAATGCACACCAATTGTCTGTGGTCACATAGTGATGCCTCAGTCTCAAGGGATAGCAGAATAAATTTTTTATGTTGTATAGTTACAAAAATCTTTAACTGTCCCTAAAAAGTAATTTTTATATGCTTTTCAAAAATTTTGAAAACTAGATTCTATAGTATGTTTTTTATTTAAACTATGTAATTGGTTTACACTGTTTATTATTAGGAAGGTAAAGCAATAAAACCAAAGTTAGTTAGTGGCACCGCTGAAACCTGAGTCAGGCCGCTTACTCCTCATCTAGCAATACCAGCTATGTATACCATCTACCAGCTGTGTGGCTAGTGCTTTCAATCTGCAAGTGAATTTCCTTTAAATACCATCTGAGGGCCTTCATGTGTTGTGTGGAAAGAAAGAGCCACTCTTTGCTGTCTTTGTAACTATCCCTAGTTGTTAGGGATCCTACTCGAGATATGACTTACATGCTGCCTAGTAAGATATTTTTTTTAATGTCGTTTTCTTAGTGCTGTTCATCTTCTTGTAAACACATTCACATGCTGTTTGGAAGCCCTCAAAGATTAGATTTGTAGATGAGGAAACATCCAGCACATTGTATGCTGCCTCTCCTGGGCCACACAGAATCTAGTTGTCTTGACCCCCTCTCAGGTTCCTGCTGAGAGATCCCCTCTCAGGGATCCTATGCTATTTACCATTCCTTTAATAATTTCTCAATTGCTCCTCTCCATACTCTCCCCACTTTAATTAAGTTGATGAGCCCCAAGCAAAAAAGTTGTTGGACCCATGTAGGATGGAGGCAGTGTGGTGTAGGAATAATACACTAGAATAATCACTGGGAGATTTTGTTCCCTGACTGGAGGAGCTGGTCCCATGGTTGTTCTGTATCTCAGCAAAAAGAGGTCAATTGACTAGAATTTAGTGATTCTGGAAACTAATTGCACATCAGTTTTTTTGGAGAGCTTTTTGCAGTATGTCTTTTTCAAAAGTTGAGATTATTCTAGTGTAGCCAGTTCATGAACCAACTTTTGTTCTAAATCAGGGTTTCTCGACCTTGACACAATTGACGTCTAGGGCTAAATAATTTGTTGCTGTGGGGACTGTCCTGTGCGGTATCAGATATTGAACAGCTTCTTTGGCCTCTACTATTGCACTTCTCCAGTTGTAACAAAAATGTCTTTAGACATTGCCAAATGTCCCATAGGAAGAAAAATTACCCCTGGCTGACAACTATTGGTCTAGATCATTTCTAGAATCACTTTGGAAACATACAGTTCTGGATTTCAGCTCTGGCTTGCTCATTTTTTTCTAGCAATGTGACCTTTGGCAAGTTACTTAACCATTCTGAGCTTTTGTTTCCTAGTGATAAAGTGTGCTGATAATCTCCTTTGTGCAGGTTGATTGTGAGGCTATGTCCAAACCACCTGGCCTGTGCCTCCTCAGCAGCCTGCTCCTTAAGTGGTAGCCATTATTCTCTGATTATATACCACATATTTTTGGAATTTGTCCTTCTTCCCAAATTGAACCATCTTATATCTGTACTAGACTTCATCGTGTTTTGATTTTTAGTCCTTTTCTCCAAGGTGCATATCCAGTGTGTGTATTATAATTAGCAGACCTAATAAGCAGCAAAATTCTCATTCAGAGTTTTCATTATGTAATAGGTAATAATGGAACAGCTAGAGTCAAACTTCTAGAATTGCTTTGCAAAATACTGGGAGAAAGTTAATTATGATATATTTACTGAGAGGAGATTAAATAAAACCAGTTAAATGAGCTGAAGTCCAAAATGAGATTTTAGGTAGACATACCAGGTACCAGATAGTAAATATTTGGGCAGCAAAACAACAAAACCATCTTATTTTAAGATGGGTAGCCCATTAGCCTTGATATTTTCTTTGGAAAAAAAAAAAATCCTTTATCTTGCATCATTTATTTATTTATTTACTAGAGATGGGATCTCACTCTGTTGCCCAGTTTGGAATCCAGTGGTGCAATCATGGTTCACTGCAGTCTCATCCTCCATGGCTCAAGCGGTCCTCTCACCTTAGCCTCCTAAGTAGCTGGGACCACAGGCATGTGCCACCACTCCAGGCTAATTTTTTTTTTTTTCTGGTAGAGATGAGATCTCACTATGTTGCCCAGGCTAGTCTTGAACTCCTGGGCTTAAGTGATCCTCCTGCCTCGGCTTCCCAAAGTGTTGGGATTTACAGGCATGAGCCACCTCATCTAACCCATCATCTTTTAATTCAAGTGGTATTTGCTTTAGATTTTGTAACTTGGGATATAATCTTCATACCATTCCCTGTTGTTAAGTGTTTCTTCCACTCTCAGAAAATTTTTTTGTATTTTTCCTTTTTTAACTTTATTTTTAGGTTTTAGATTAAACATATCATTGATGGAGAAAGAAAAATACTAACTTCTACTTTTTGCGGGGCGGGGGGTGGTTTAAATTATTTCTCTTTGGCTCGTATTCCTTATTTAAAATCTTAATAGCTATGATCTTTTTATACCTATGGTAAACTCCCTGAATCAATTTCTGCTTTGAAATATTAAAAAGACCTTTTGTATTGTTGAGTCTTTAAACTGTTCTTTTTTGCATCTGCTAGTAATATGACAGAATCATCTGTTATGTCCTAATTTTGAGAGCAGCCCTATTTATTCAGACTTGTTTATGACCTTAAAATTTAGTTTTTTCTATTAAAAGATAATATGATTACCAAATGACTTTTCAATAGTATAAGCTGTAGGTTGTGGTGTTCTCTGTCCTGCTTTTTTGATGCTATTCAGATTGAAAAAATAAACATTAGTGCCTCTGTTTTGTAGAAAAATTAATGGAACTTTATGAAAAATGTTTGGGATTTTTTCCCCCCAGAAAGTGAGTAAAAAATAGTAAGTTTATGCTTGTTTAGCAAGCTATTTCTAATGTTGAAAAGAAAGGAAATAGTCTCTAATTACCCCATCTATCAGTTTAATTAGAAATGTGTTAACGTTTTGTAAAGAAAAATTTGTGATTTTATGCCTAGGTGATCAAAAATGTATGACCTTATAAATATAATACTCATGTAAAACACACATCCCGCATGTTTCTCTGACTGGTACTAGAACCTAGCCAAATGATTAATTCATGAGTACTTTCTGTTATGATCTGTATTATCCACCATTTGCCATTTTCTCTTTTCTTGTTGGTGTTTGTTGTTGTAGGTACCAGCAGACAGGTGTTAGGTGGCTGTGGGAATTGCACTGCCAGCAGGCAGGAGGAATTCTGGGAGACGAAATGGGATTGGGCAAGACCATCCAGATAATTGCCTTCTTGGCAGGTCTGAGCTACAGCAAGATCAGGACTCGTGGTTCAAATTACAGGCAAGTGCTCCTCTGCAGACTGTCAGTCTGTGGAGCTCAATTAATATTTCATCAGATGTATTGCTGTGGAGGAGGGTCTTGTGAATTATTGATGATATTTCAATTACAATATTCCTTTAATTCTTTTAGTGGGGGACATCAAAGGAAAAATTTTACGAGACAATGGAGCTGTAGGGCAGGAGAAATTAAACATGTAACACTTTTAATGAATTCCAGGCATTGATGCTTCATTTTGCAGATGAGCCCCACTAGATATTTTGGGTCAATACGATGTCTAAGGTTAGCTTCTACAAATGGATTGTTTACAAACTCAATTATGTTAATATCAATAGTTTACACAATATGGAATTTTAAATTAGACATAATACCTTTAGTTCCATTTATTAAATTTTGCATTAAAATAGTTGTTCTGGCAGGAGACCAGGTGAGCATTACAGTAAGTACAAAGTCTATTCATGGGGAGAGCTGGAGCTTTGAAGAAGCCATTCTCCCTAATTTCCTTTATAATGAGTGTGCATGATAGCATTTCTAGATAGCTTGCTCTCTCTTTTGTTTTTGAATGAAGTTACTTGTCTGATCCTTGTGCTTTCTGCCTTTCCCAATCTATGAACTTTATGTAATAAATTCTAAGGCCAAAACCTAAGTGACTACCTAAAATGGTAGAAAACTATGTTTAGATGTTAATCTTTCTTTTCTTTAGAAATTTAAATAAACTATTAAGGCTTTTGTATTCCAGAAGAATAAGGATTTAATCTATTTGGTGTGGTAGGACTGAAATACTTTATTTTGAAAGAAAGTACTATGAGCACTTCCATATTTAAACTGTAAATTGACTTTATAGAAATTGGTATTGGTAAAAATATTGGTAGGTAAATTATGTAGGATATTTCATCATATTGAACCCAGATAAGTCCAAGCTCCTTGTGTTTCAGGGCTTATGTAAAGAGTAAGAGCAAGGTATTTGCTAGAGGGGTGTGCCCTGGAAACCTCAGACACTCACTACATATGATTTGGAGATAGTCTTTACAGTAGTGTCAGTGTGCCTAAAGTCAGCAAGTGCCCAAAGTTCTTCCTACACTCCAGCTCATCAGCAGCAAAATGCTTAGTAGAGAGCCAAATATGAACCATATACATACTGAGTCAAGATCTTGTTTCTTTAGTCTCTAGTGTTTTCTTTTTATTTCTTACTCTTTAAGTTAGCAGATCAATACTTCTGTGAGGAGTGTTTGGAGTTTTAAAATATTTTAGAACCCCAGTTGCATTTATATAGATGTAGGAAGGGGAAGAAAACACTCGGAGATTTTTAAATGCTAAACGTTTTGTTGTTGTTGTTACAAGGAAGTTATATTGAAGCAGGGGATTTTTTTTCAAATATGAGAATTCTATTACATTTTGCTTGGAAGCATGTGAAAACATTCCAGATCTAAGGAAAAGTTGAAGTTGAAAGTGGGCATTTAGTGTTGTCTTATCTATGACTTTATTTTTTTTCTATGCTTTTTCTGTTTCAAATAAAATGCTTTTTCTGTTTCAAATAAGCTCTTTGGTTGGCTTGTTTTCTGCAACTCTATTGGGTGTTTTTGGTAACTAGACTACCCCAAACTCCTCCAAATGGTTTCTAGGACTCTTTCTTTCCTTAAAATGGTTTCTGGGATTTTCTTATTTCCCATTTCTTTTCTTTGCTTCCCTTCCTATTATCATCAAACTTACGTGGAGTCTAATGCTCGGGTCCTGGGAAACCTAAAGTCATCCCTGCAGTGTAGTTTTGATCTAAAAATTAAAACATGCTCTCTTGGGTGGTGACAGTCCTACTAAGAATGAAGTCAAGGCTAATAATGAACAACAGCTGTAATCAATTAACTATCAATTCTTATATCCTCTTCTCTATAATGAAATAATGTGGCATATTGGACTACATCCCAGATTGTCTTTATTAAGATGGTATTGGTGGAAGTGGCTTGCGAGAATGTGGTGCTGCATCACAAACATCTGGGCTCCTCATGAGTGGAAATTTACAGAGGAGTGTGGTCCCCTCCGTTCATATGTACCAGGGCAGACTGGACCACATCTTCCTAACAACTTTATAACACATCCTCCTCTGGAACCAGATGAATTTGGGAGTTCTCTATATTTATGTCTTACAGAAAAATAGCTCTTAAGGTCAAATGAAGTTCTCTGTGAGCTGTTATTGCCTCATTGGCTATGTATATTTCCTGTGAACTCTTACAAACTGTAGAGGGGCCCTAATTTGAGATGATTTTAGTGTTGTAATTTTAAAGACCATGAACATTGAAGTGAAACAGTGTCTCTGTGATACCAAGAAACTTCATGGTAAAAGAAGTTTGATTTGTTGTTTTTTAAAAATGTGTTTTGTATGTGTGTTTCTAGAAGACAGAGAAGCATATTACATATGGTTAATAAACATCTATACTGGTTCCTGTGTTCCCCGTTCATAATAGATACGCCACCTTCTTTTCACTTTGCCATTCATATTATAATGATAGGCCCCTCAATCTTACAATGAAAAGGAAATAATTTGACTTTTTAAACTTCAGTTAATTTTTTAAAGTCTTGGATATCATTTTGTTAATTTATAATGTTACTAAGTTTAATAAACTTTCAAGGATAAATATTTTACTCTGTTGTTCCTGGTAAGTTCTGGGTGTGATTAGCAGATTTCCATCTTGCAGGTTGATATATTTGACCATGACTTGCCCTAAATTTATTAGGGAATCAATGGTAATCAAAGATTAAAGGAATTGTAGTCTGTTTGGTAATTGATGCTAATCACTGTAGTACACTTAGCCATTACTCAAGTTCATCTCACTGGAATTAGGGGTTAGGAAAGGGTGGTTCAGTTGACGACGTGACTGTTAATGGAGTTGATTGTCCTGCTGTGGTCCAGCAACAATCTAGGTCTGCTTCTAGATCTCAAGTCAGCATGAAAATCTCCAGATTTTTCTACTAGAGGGAAAATGGCAGAAATTAAAGGGCATCATGATAATGCCAGATAGATGTTCAGCCAGAAGAATATACTAGCCTTAAATAACAAAATGTGAGTCATCAATGTAGCAGTTTGCAGAAGGCATATTATAAAAGAGAAAAAAATACTGTATAACCTGAAAAAACATATACATGTATTTATGCTTATTTGAATGTGAGTTTGTTGTAAAAATATTTTAGACAGCTTTTGATTGGTTGTTTCCTAATCCCTGCTAAGTGCATATTGATGATAACTCTTTTATTCCCCTTGGAGGACAGAAAGAAGCTGGTGCATTTTAATCCTTTTAGAAAGGCTTGCTGCCGCCAGGCGCGGTGGCTCAAGCCTGTAATCCCAGCACTTTGGGAGGCCGAGACGGGCGGATCACGAGGTCAGGAGATCGAGACCATCTTGGCTAACACGGTGAAACCCCGTCTCTACTAAAAAATACAAAAAACTAGCCGGGCGAGGTGGCGGGCGCCTGTAGTCCCAATTACTCGGGAGTCTGAGGCAGGAGGCGTAAACCCGGGAGGCGGAGCTTGCAGTGAGCTGAGATCCGGCCACTGCGCTCCAGCCTGGGCGACAGAGCAAGACTCCGTCTCAAAAAAAAAAAAAAAAAAAGACAGGCTTGCTGCCACGGAAGGGGCCAGGGCAGAGTCCCACTCTCCTTAGGGAGCTCGAGGGGTGCCTAGAAAGGCCCTGTCTTGGTGAGGAGCATAGCTTAGAAACTCTGTAGGAAGAGTGTCGGAGTCTCCTGTAGCCTCTGGCTTCTTGTAGTCTGACCCTTTCCACCCAGTTGAAGGGCAGGGACAGTGGTGACTGTAGCTGGAGGCAGGGAGAGCTTCAAAGTAGACAGGTATTTTGTCACGTTGGAGTGTAAGGGTAGGCCTCATTTAAGTTAGGGCTTGACCAAAGTTTCGTTATTTTTCTATAGAACTACAGATTATTTTTCAGTTGTATAGTAGATGATTTTTAATATTTCAAGCACTGTATGATTTACTCTTTAGTTATTTGTAAAAGTTGTATTTTTTTTGTTTGTTTGTTTTGAGACAGAGTCTTGCTCTTGTTGCCCAGGCTGGAGTGCAGTGGCGCAGTCTCAGCTCGCTGCAACCTCCGCCTCCCGGGTTCAAGCGATTCTCATGCTTCAGCGTCCCAAGCAGCTGGGATTACAGACACTCGCCACCACACCCGGCTAATTTTTGTAGTTTAGGTAGAGACGGGATTTCACCATGTTGGCCAGGCTGGTCTCGAACTCCTGACTTCAGGTGATCCACCCGCCTTGGCCTCCCAAGGATTACAGGCGTGAGCCACTGCACCCGGCCAAAAATTGTTTTAAGTTCAGGAATCATTTATTTCTGAGCTCTAATAAGGAAACAAAAATCACTTATGATTCCCCAACTCTGAAATAATCTCTTTTAGCATGTTGATATATTTTCTTCCAATCTTAAAAAATGTTTTAATTTAATAAAGCCAGTATTCTTTAATTGCTTGCCATTAGGTAGGCATTGAGATCATTTGAAGAAGAGATTCTCTCTCCTCTCACAGAGTTTAGGGAGGATCTCATACAATTACAGTAAAGGTGATTTGTGTTACGACAGGGTTAATGTGGAGTGCACTAAGGAAGAGTCCTTAACTTGTTTACAGAGAAAGGGACAGGGAAGGCTTTGTTGAGGAAGCTAGAGATCTGAATGTTGAGTAGAAGGTAGCTGGAGGGGTAAGAGGGTAACCAGGACAAGGTGAAGGTCGATTGAAAGAAGGGAAGACGGTTCAGGCTGGTGGGCTGCTGGCCACAGGAGCAAGTGTTAGGATAGTGGCAGTGAGAGGTAAGGCAGGAGAGCCGAGCAGAGGTCAGTCTTTGTCGCCTCGTAGGCCAAATCCAGGTGTTTAATCTCTGTCCCAAGAGCAGTGGGCAGCCATTAGAGGCTTTGAAGTGAGGGGATGAGGAATTCAAATTTTACTGTTTGAAATAATCATCCTTGAAGATGCAGTAAGCCAGATGAGAGAGGAGAGTGGCTGGAACTGGCATAGTAACAGTGTAGGTGGAGAGATACTGTGACTGAAAGGATTCAGGAGGTAAAAATGATGTGAACTCAGTGTAGGTTGCTCATGGTGGAGAGCAAGCAGGTCTGCTCAAGGGAGAGGCCTAGGTTTCTGATTTGGGCACCTGGACAGTGGGAGACAGTTCTGTCCATTGGTTTGGAAGCATGGGGATGGGAGACAGCCAGGTAAGGGAGGATGGTGTGTGGTGCTATGGGGATATTGGCAGTGAGATATCTAGTGTGTGGTGGTTTGGAGTTCAGAAGAGTGAACTTCAAATCTAGGCTGGAGACCTAGATTTGGCATTACCAGCATCTAGAATTGAAATTGTGGGAATTAGTGAGATAGAATGGGGATAGTGTATACAGTGGAGTAATGTATGTGCATTTGGCTTCACACAGTCAACATCTTTGTGGGGCAGGAAAAGGGAGTGGAGGGGAGGGATGACTGTGTGCAGAGTGCAGTGACTCTGTTCCAGGTGTGTGAAAGGCAGGCGTGTGGCCCTGTGATGCCCTCAGTCAGTCCCAGTTTTTAGTTGCCTCTTGTAACATGAGCTGAGTGTTGTTGAAGAGGTTGCCATGGTTAGTTTTGACTTCTGCTTAATTTTCATCTTATGCACTGACTGGCACCCAACCTCCAGCAAGACTGAAGATAAATTGGCTACATTAATGGGAGCGTTGCTTGTGGAGATATAAGCTCAAGAGCTTAGCTAAAGGGATTGGTCTCAAACAAGAAAAGGGACACTTGTCCCATTGTCCCAGAAGGGCAGGAGGAGTGCAGATGCGGACAGGGAATACAGTGTAGGATGTATCGGGATATTTGACTGCACCTAAGTGAAACCTGGCCTCAAATTGGGTTAAGCATTCACAAATATATGGTACACCTAGAAACCTACAGAGGGGGAGGCTGTGGACACAGCGTGATCAGCAGTTCAGTGATGTCTTCAGGGACCCAGATACTTTAATTTTTGCCTAAGGCCAGGTCTCCTTGTAATCATTAGATCTCCTTACCACTGTAACCCAGCGACCATTGGTCTGTACATGTAGCTAGAAAGACCAGGAGAGAAAAGTCTCTCCCAACCTAGAATGTAATTCTTCCTTACAAAGTTGGTCAGTCTTGCCAGGCCAGCTTCATGGACTAGTGAGAGTTTCAGGGGGGTACCATGCACTGACAGGTTATAGATGAGTCAAGATTCCTGCTCCTGAGCCAAGCAGTGGTCAGAGTCCCATAAACTGTGTCTGTGGGAAGGAAGAAGGAGGCGCACCTGCAGAAATCTGATTCTTCAGGAAAAAGAGAGAGGGGAATGGATGTTGAGACAATGGCCACAACCAGTTTCTCCACCTATACCTATGTCTAAGGAAATTGGGATGATTCCATAAATAATTTTTAAAAATTATGATGAACATTTTTCTAGTTTATTAACTTCTTCAAAATGATTTTAATAGTTATATGATATTCCATCTTATTTAACAGAATCTTACAGTATTATCTGTATGGTTCTGTTTTAAGCACTTTACAGATGTTAACTGATTTTATCTTCTTAATAACCCTATAAGATCAATACTGTTATTATTCCCATTTGAAAATGAAAAACTGAGGTTTCCAGAGGTTAAATAGTGTGCCCGAGATCATACAATGTGTGCAGAGCTGGGATTCAGATCCAGGCAGTGCCCCTAACCCCTGGCCCATGCTTTTTAAAGAAATGGGATAGTTCATTCAGCTTCCCTCTTCTCTATGGACATAGGTAGCGCCCACTTTTTCTGCAGTAAAAAGAAGGCTCCAGTGTGTATCCCATTGTGTAACTGTTTGTATTGGGATTGCTAGGTCAATGCATGAGTGCCTTTAAGGCTCTTGATTTTGCTGCCCAGCCACCTGCCCACACAGCAGTGCTAACTCATACTCGGTTGGTGTGGGCTTCCCGGGAGAGAACACCCACTGCGGTGCTCCTCCATGGTGCTGTTGTGGTGTGGAGGAGCAGGCAGGGTGGTGTAGTGAGGACAGGCTGCAGTAAGTGAAGACTGGCTGCTAGGCAGCCCTCTGTCCCCTGGTAGCCGTGTCACCTGTGCCATGCCAGCCTTCTGAGCCAGGATCAGTGGAGCATTTCTGGCCTGCTTGCTTCCTAGGGCAGCGAGATTGAAATTCTGTGGGTTGAAAACTCTTGGTAGACTATAAAGCTTCAGACAAATTTAAGATCCTGTTATGTTCAGTTAGGTTAAGAAACACTTCACTAACGTATAAAAACTTCACTAATCTGTAGTAGAAGGGAAAAGAAGAGTATTTTTGTTAAATAATATTTGTTTGATTTTCTTTTATGTTAGTATAGGTGTTATATCTCTTAATATATTATTTAGTGTTTTCTCTTAACGCCTACATCCATTAATTAATCAATGGGATTATAGAGATTTTACTTACTGGATTTTAACCTCATTAACTTTTTCTTAAAGAAAATATCAATAAATTTCCATAGTTAGCATTTTTTTTTGAACTAAGTTTTTTGTTTGTTGTTTTGGGGGATCTTTTGAGCAGTTGATGACTGTATATGCTCTTTCATGGTTGTTTTCTTCTTGGACGTTTGGATGCAGGTTTGAGGGGTTGGGTCCAACTGTAATTGTCTGTCCAACAACAGTGATGCATCAGTGGGTGAAGGAATTTCACACGTGGTGGCCTCCATTCAGAGTGGCAATTCTACATGAAACCGGTTCCTATACCCACAAAAAGGTAACATAATATTTCAATACCTTTTTGTTTTGTTTTAATGCCCTCCATTTTACATATTTGGTTTTTCTCTGATCCATGTGTTTCTCAAATGTATATTCCTGTTTTTTTCCTGTGCATTTATTTTATTATTGACTTACTTTAGAGCTCTGTGTTTTCAGAACAGTTATGAATATAGGTCTTATTGTTCCAACAGTCTGTGGTGGTGTTGTGACATGTCTATTGTCCAGTGAAACATGAATCGTCTCAGACAGGGCACAAGCCTGGTTGCGCAGGTGGCTGCGTCCAGTAAGGAGAGACTTTGGACATTAGCGGCTTTAAACAGTTTTAGGAAAGTGGATACGGAAGTAGAATAACAACTCTTAATTGGTAAATGCATTTGTTAATATGCATTTAAAATCTGTTTTTGATGAGTGAAAGAAGAAACCTTCCATTTTGAGAATTTCCCAAGTGTTGTTGCTTTTTAGTTGTGTTTTGTTCCCCGAATCCTTGATCGTCATGTATTGACAGTTGTATTTCTTCACTTATAGTTTGGTAACATCACAGTATCGAAAAGGAGCTTTATCTGTGCACCTGTGGGTAGCATAGATACGTTGTGTTCTTCCTTTTTTCTTCTCATCTCTCTAACCATCCAGACTGTGAGCTCTGTTGAGTAGGGACTGTGTCTGATTCATTTTTGTATCCCAGGTGACCCATAAGCATTTGCTGAATAAATAATAATCACACAGTTTCACTGTGAATTTGCAGGTTACGTTATTGAGGAGAAGCAGCAGTCTCTTAGGAGCTAGTTCTTTCTTTCCTGAGTCTTCTGAGCTCTTGAGTGAGTTCTCAGGGCCCAGGAAAGCAGTGCCGGCTGCAAGGGCTATGGGGTGTTTGCCTCACGGAGTCAGATGCACGGGGACCATGAAACTCCAGGATTCCTGTTGTGTTTGTGTTCATGGAAAAGCAAGCTTTTGATAGAAGTGACTCAGAAAAATCTATGGTTTGGTAGCACAAGTAAGGCGAGATGGAATTTTGCTTACACTGTTATTGTTAAAACCAACTGACTTTGCCCAGAATTTTAAGTGATAAGTGGAAAATAAACTGGATAAGATAATTAATAAATTAGGGTAAATGCTGTGAGTTATAAAAAGAAGTGATTTTTAGCAATATGAAGATAATAACAGTTTAGATTGTTGTCTAGTCAAACCTTAAATGGTTTGTCAAACCTTAAACTATCCTGTCACTATCCTTGTAAAGCATTTGTGGTTCCTTTTTCTTTTCTGTTATCTGTTAACATCTCTTAGTGTTTTGTACTGCAAAATCCTGTAGCAGGACTCATTAGCTGATGTTTGTCTTATAAAGGCAATTTAAAAAAATGTTCTTCCTTTCATTTTCTTTTGGAGTAGTAAAGTGTGCGTATTGGACACCTTTACCTGGATCATAGCTTGCCTCCAGTTCCTTTGTCACCATAGTTTGAAGAACTGCCTTCATGTAAACCACATACATGGACTCATTATGGAAATAGAATTGACAGTGAACTTGGTGAAATTTGCCTCCTTAACTTTGGAGGGCAAACTTTTAAGAAGAGATATTTCACTTTTGGTTGCAGTGGTTTTACCTTCTGAGGTTGTTTTACCTTCATAGACACATGCATACATATGGTGGTTAATAATTTTTTCAGTGTTTTACAGTTTACCAAGGACTTTAACTTGAAGATTCTTAATTAACTTTTGAGGAAAAACAGGATTACAGTTTTCTTGTGTTTTTATTCAAACTCTTAACTCTCTTCCTACTGTTCCTTTTCCATTATAAAGTATCTTAGATCACTAAAGATGTAAACTGTTAGGCAAAAGATCAAAAAGATGTACTTTTATATGTATCAAACTATATTCTTGCTTAGAAGCGCTATGTTTATTACTTTTTATTAATGTTAATATTGGCTTATTATTTGTGGTGATGACACATTGAAAATGTATTAATAGTTTCTTTCCATAGGCCTTGATATTGACATTTCTAAGATCATAATTTTAGTTCCTGGATTCAACTACTGAAGGGGTATTTGCTTCCTCGGCACCTTCAATCTTCTCTGTATGTGCAGATCTTTGTCACCACACATGCATACCTGCTGGCTTACATGTGTGTTAAATTACAATAGAGCCTGTGTTTCTTATTCATATTTCAAAAGTTCTGTTTATGGTGATTCGTCCTCTAACTCAGCATCTAATGCCTGACTTCCTTATCAGCTGTGATTGCTTTTTGCAGTGGGTGAACTTTCTGTGCCCACCAGCTGTCCTGTCTAAATTTAATAATGGTACTCTGACATTGGGACATTCAATGCTGGACAGAACAGGGAAGGGAAGAGAATTTCTGTTTAGAAATATTTAAAAGAATAATAATGCCAGAATTGTTTTATCATTCAAGTAGATTATCTTTATTTTCCAAATGCTTTGTTGTAGCTGGTATGACATAAATTTTGAAAAGTGGCCACGTATGGTGGCTCACACCTGTAATCCCAGCACTCTGGGAGGCTGAGGTGGGTGGATCACGAGCTCAGGGGTTTGAGACCAGCCTGGTCAACGTGGTGAAACCCCGTCTCTACTAAAAATACAAAAATTAGCTGGGTGTGGTGGCATGCGCCTGTAGTCCCAGCTACTTGGGAGGCTGAGGCAGGAGAATCTCTTGGACCCAGGAGGCGGAGATTGCAGTGAGCCTAGACTGTGCCATTGCACTCCAGCCTGGGTGACAGAGCGAGACTCTGTCTCAAAAAAAACAAAAAAAAACAAAAAAAAACAAACAATTTTTCGTTTGGAAAAATATCAAATGGTCAGTTTCTCAATTGAGCACATCTACCATTCTTCTTCCCCAGATTGCCCTTTAGCTTCCCACCTCTCTCACCCTTTGATGCTATGTTATCTTTGTTAATAGTCTTTGATTGGCAGCATAATTTAGAATTGTCAAATGCACACCCAGCAGCCATGCAAAAAAATATACAGCTGATAGTTTCAACCAAATGATGAAATCTGATAAAGAAATTTTTAGGCTTCTGAATCTCTTCTAATGGTCACTTGAAATCTCATTTAATAAAAGTTCAAGATTTCCTTTTTCTCATTATATTTTGTGATCTTTTTTTCTAGTATAGAGCAACTTTCATGTGAGTTGATTAATATTTAGTTGTTAAAACAACCAGAAACACTGCATTTCAGGTGTTTGATGTTGCTAGGGCTCAAAAAAAAAAAAAAAAAAAAAAGGATGTTTTTAACTAACCTTAAAAAGCCAACTGTTTTCTTGGGGAAAGAAAATATAATAAATGAAGAGATATGAAAGAAGGCAGTCTTGTGATACCTATCCCATAATTCACAGTAGGTGGTGACATCTTTAGCACTGTCTTGTAAAGTTTATTTAATTATTAAGGATCCTTTTTTCAATTTATTGCAAGATATATAATGAGAAATTGCTTATGTTCTGAAACAGTTGTCTCTCTCCTATCTTTTTTTGCTATGTAGGCTCTAGTAGTTCTGTAACATCTTAGGTAATTTAAAGAGTTTTGTTTCATTTTAATCAATTCATGACATGTAGATGCATAAGAGTGGGAGAAGCAACAAGAGCATGCAATTTTAAGTGCATTGGTTTTGTGCTTATAAGACCAGGGTTTGAATCTTGGATCTCCTGTTTTATAACTTTGCAAGCTTGGGCGAGTCACTTGCCTTTCTGAGCCTGATTTGATCACCTGTAAAATGGTTAAGTTTTGGTAAACTTGTGAGGACTTTTTGGGTTAATATGTATGTATGAAGAGCTTAGTGTGGTCCCTAATAGTAACATTTACTCAGGTAATTCTTGCTATTGTTAGAAACAAAGAATATTTAGGCCTCTTCACCTCAGAGGTTGGGAAAAGAAAGATGCTGAATGAGGCATTGCTGATTGACTCAATATGTAGTCTAGAGAGAAGGTACACATGTACTTTATCAAAAATGTTCGTGGTCATTCAACATCACTTAGACCTTTTATTCTCGTGTTCAGATACATTTGGCCCCAAATGGAAACAGTGAAGTGCAAGGTGTGGTTAAACAAGCAAATAATGGCCCAGCGCGGTGGCTCATGCCTGTAATTCCAGCACTTTGGGAGGCCGAGGCGGGCGGATCATGAGGTCAGAAGATCGAGACCATCCTGGCCACATGGTGAAACCCCGTCTCTACTAAAAATAGAAAAAAATAGCCGGGCGTGGTGGCAGGCACCTGTAGTCCCAGCTACTTGGGAGGCTGAGGCAGGAAAATGGCGTGAACCTGGGAGGCGGAGCTTGCAGTGAGCCGAGATCGTGCTACTACACTCCAGCCTGGGCAACTCCGTCTCAAAAAAAAAAAAAAGAAAAGAAAATAACACAAAAACTTGGCCATCCGATGAAACTCCCGTCAACATGACGTTCTTTAAAAGGGCCTGTTTTCTGAAACTAGAGCAAAAAGACATGGCTTTTTAAAAAGCTAGACGGGGTAAAAAACTTAAAAAAAAAAAAAAAGCCACATTATTCCTCAAGCATCTGAAATATTTCAGACACATTCTAAGTGCACGAATTATAGTAGAATGCAAAGTGGTATCATTCCTATTAACTTTAGAGTCAGTGTATACACCTGATAGAAGACATGATAGATGCTAGGCTTGTTCTGCGAGGTATGTTGTAAAATTGTATTGCTGGAGCCCCTTTTTTTTTTTCCTTATTGTCAGCACAAATCCTTGTTTATTAAAGATTTAGCTTGAAGGAAATTTTAATTAATTACAGGTGCAGTAAATCCTGCCTAGGAAGCGGCTGTACCGTGTTTCCCGTGAATGGCCTTCATGTGCCTGTGCTTCACTCCTCTCCCCGCCGCCTGACAGTGTGATTTATGGCTGTTGTTTTCCACCAGTCCACTGTTTGCCCTCTAGGAGGGATTGGTCTCTTGAGCCTGCATAATAACAGCAGCACTTTCACAGACATCTTTTAATGACAACAGCACTGCATTCAGTAAGTCAGGCTAATTGCAGATGTACCCTATTAATTGCAAAAACTAGGAGAGGTTACATATTTTACAAGCTTTTAATTTGAAACCGCCCGAGATGATTTGTCTTAAGTGTTTGGATAGAGACGTCCATAATATTCAACAATTCACCGTTATTGAAACTCCAGTCTAGGCAGCTATAGAATTCTGTGATTGAATCAGGTGATAATAAATGATCTTAGATGGGGTTTTACCCAGTGGCTAAGTGGAGATTATATTTTCGGTTGGGACATTTTGAACAATTTCTTGTTCTTTTTACATAAGCATCTTTTAAATTCTTGTTAATCATTAATACATCTTCCTGAACACAGTCGAAGTTTTGTATTTCTATAGCTAACATTTCTATACCTATAAAAGTATTTAGAATTTTCCAAATAAACTTCAATCCTTAAACAAGCATAAGAAACTAAACATCATTCCAGTGATATACATTTGAGAAGCTTGGTGTATCATTTGATAACTATGGGAAAGCTCCAGCTACACTAGGTGATGTCCAGAATTCATTTCGGCTTTGGCTTCTAAAGGTCGTAGGTCTGACCAGGTGAGGTGCTGGAGGTGGACGGTTTTTCTCTGGGCAGACTGCCTTCTTCACTGGCACCAGCAGCTGAGTGGGGCTGGTGCGAGGGAGTCCTGAAGGACCCGTATGTGTGTTTTTAAGGCCGTTGTGCACTCCAAGGTGTTTATTGCTGTATTCTTGTGAGGTCAGAAGTTAGGAAATGGTTCTTTCAGGTGTGGCCTTCAATATGGTATTGTGCAGGTGTTGAATTCTGTGAATGGGAAGATGGAAGAGGAGTAGTCATAATAGTAATAAAAATATGGCACACACCTGTCAAATTATTAATAGGTCCAGGCATTGTGGTTATTCTCTGCAGCAATTGTATTAACTCTTTGAATGTTACATGAATTACAACATATGAGAAGACAATGTCCCTTCTTTATTTTGTTCCTTAAGATTTTCTTAGCCTTTCTTGTTGTACCCTTTTATACTCTGTTGAATTAAAACACATTTTAATCCTAGTTCTTTAAGAAGATACAAAATTACCATTTTTTGAAGATGTTGAATTTTATAAAATTTATATGAGATGATTGTGATTACATGAATTATGTTAGGCTTCCTGATAGCTATTCTTGTATTCCTGTGTTAAGCCTTATTAGGTTAATATATTACTAGGTTTTATCTGTAAAGTGGTGGATCTCTAGTTTAGAGGCGTGTATGCACACATGTAAGTGTGGTGTGTCAGTTTCGAAAACAGGGTTTGCTAGCCTTGTAACAATGATTTGGAATCCATTCTTTTTCTGTATTTTGGAACAATTTCAGTAATAGGATCTATTCCTACTTTACTCATAAAACCCCTTTGGGTCTGGTAGACTTTTGGTGAGAAGAGTGTAACATCTTTTTCACATTGTTCAGTATTGGTTCGTTCTGTTGGTCTGATTTTTCTTGGGTCCATTTTGGCAATGAACTTTTTAGCTATCATATCTGTCAGAATGTTCAGATTTTGTGGCATGTATATTGTTTAACACTTTTGTATTCTCTACATCTGTAATTGTGTTCCTTTAACATTTCTGATGCTGTACATCTCAGTCTATTCTTTTGACTTACTTTTCAGAGGTTGGTTTGGTTTAGTCTTTCCAAAGGGTTATTATTTGCTTCATCAATTCTACCAGTTTTTTTAGTACCCACTAATTTTTATCCTACTAATTTTCTTATTTTCCTTTTTTAGCAGGCTAAGTTGACTGCTCATTTTGATTTCATCTTTTCTTAATAGAGTGTTTGTAAAGAATGAATATTCTTTGTATAGTCTAAAGTGCTGCTGATCACAGTAAAAAGGAGCTCTGATGGTGATACTCAAATCCTTTGCATCCTCTTTTTAAATGTTTTATTTTCTTTGATCTGACTCTCTCTCAGGCTGTGGTCCGCTCTCTGGGTAGGCTGTGGGTGTGTCAGTTTGACAGCTCTAAGGGCTCTGCTTTTGTGTTTATTGCTGCGCTTTTTGGTAGGTAAAGGTTCATGGCTTTTTTTTCTTGTTGTGGCATCCCCATTAAAATATAAAATATCCCTCTTTCTATTTACTCCTTTTTGTTTCATATTTATATTGCTAATCCTGCCCTTTTTTGGTTTGCATTTCTTTGATATATCTTTGATAATTCCCATATTACAACTTTCAGTACCAGTCTGATTTGGGTCTCTTTTAAACAGAAGGCTAGGTTTTTGCCTTACCCAGCGGAATGTCTCACTGTTAATAACCCACTGTCATGTGGTGGGTTACCAGGTTTAGTCTGAAACCTGATATCTTGTTTTCTGTTTTCTGTTGTCCTGATTTTTGCTATTTTCTATTATTTTCCCTTGTAATGGTTTGAGAGTTCTACATTCTATTTATTTTCTAGTATTTATGTGGAAGTAGCAACTGTTACTCAGTAATCAGCTTAAAGTTTTGACAAATGTATTTTAACATATTTTTCTGACATGGTTAAGAATTAAACTCTATCAATTTCCTGTGTCCCATTCTACCGTTGGACAGGGTGGAATTTTTAGTCCGCTTTTATTTTCCCTTAATCTCACTGCAGCTTTTATGAAACTAAATAGGAATTACAGTAACACTTAAAAATATATACCTTTTAATATTTTAGATCATTTCTTAACAGTTTCATTCATATTTAAGTGTTTAATATTTAGGCTTTATTGTTATGCTTTAATGATTTATTTTAAGAAATGGTATGTATATCACATATAATCTTCTTTTTAAATTTTTTCTTTTATATTTTAGTAGGAGGTAGTGTAGCCTAATATCAGTAGTACTAGCTTTGGATTTGGCTACCTTTCTCCATTTGAATTCTGACTCCACCACTTAGCAGCTGCATGACCTGGTACATTAGTTACCATCTCCAACCCCAGTTCCCTCATCTGTAAAATGGAGTTAGTGATGGCCCCTCTGTCCTTCCTTGGGGAGCTGCTGTGAGCATGGGCTGTGGTGAGGATGCGAGGCGGGAGCATTGCTGTCTTTCTTCAGGTCACGGCGTCTGTGCATGCCTTCCTCTGTCCACGACTGCGCCACTCCACTGTCTGGGTACAGTGCACGGTAGCTAGCCAATCTGTTGGTGACTGATCTTCCAAGTCCTTCCTATCTGAAGCTGGAATTTGTTTATTTTCTTCGTCAAGCATGACTGCTAGTTTGGATTGATGTAGAATCTATGGTCACCACTTTTCCTTCTTAGAATTATGTAAAGATTTTCCTCTTAGCCTTCGGACATTTTTAGTGCTGCAGAAAAGATGTCTGATGCAGGCAGTCCTTTTCCTCTGAAGGGAATATTTTCTTTTTCTGTTTCGTTCTGACTAGAATGTATGACACTTTCTTCTTATTTTTAAAAGTATTTTTCTCTTTTGAGTCAGGATCTCGCGCCATCGCCCAGCCTGGAATGCAGTAGTGAGATCATAGCTCACCGTAGCCTCAAACTCCTGAGCTCAAGGGATCTTCTTGCCTGAGCCTGCTGAGTAGCTGGCACTGCAGCTGTATACCACCATGCACTGCTAATTTTTTATTTTTTGTAGAGACAGGTCTTGCTTTGTTGTTCAGGCTAGTCTTGAACTCCTGGCCTCAAGAGATCCTCCTCCCTCAGCTTCCCAAAGTGCTGAGATTATAGGCATAAGCCACTTTGCCTGGCTGTTTTTATTTATTTTTGGAATTCAGACATCTAGTAAGCTACATCTACAGATATGTCTTTTTTTTTAGTGTCTCTGCCTGACACTCTGGGAGATGTTTTGTTCTGTAGATTCAAATCTCGGCTCCATTTATGGAGATTGTTTTCTATCATTTTCTTTTTTTTTTTTTTTTTGAGACAGAGTCTGACTGTCACCCAGGCTGGAGTGCAGTGGTGCCATCACCGCTCAGTGCAGCCTTGACCTCCTGGGCTCAAGGGATCCTCCCACCTCAGCCTCCTGCGTAGATGGGACTACAGGTGCTTGGCACCACATCCAGCTAACTTTTAAAGTTTTTTAGTAGAGATAGGCTTTCACCATGTTGCCTAGGCTGGTCTCGAACTCCTGGGCTCAAGAATTCCACTCACCTCAGCCTCCCAAAGTGCTGGGGTTACAGGTGTAAGCCACTGTACTGGCTTTTTTTCTATCATTTAAAAATCATTGCTTTTATATCCTTTCCACTTAGTCCTGGAATTCCTGTTATACATTGTTAGAGATCCTAGATTTGTCTGCCGTGTGTCTTTGGATTTTCTCTTATTTTCTTGCTTTTGTTTTAAATTAATATATTTTCCATTCACATTGTTGTTTTAACAAGGATGGACACAAAGGATGTTTTGAAAAAATAAAAATAAAAATTTAATATATGTATATATTTATATAAATATGTATTATAACTTTGTCATCTTTTTGAGAGTCTCCTTCCCCCAATAATGACTGTTTACTACTTGCCAGGTTAACAAATACACTTCCAGTGCTGATAATGTCTATGATTGTACATGTTATGTTTGTATTTATGCATTTTTATAAAGTGCTTTAGATTGTGTCATGATTGAAAGGGTGTCACTTCTTATTTAAAACTGACTTTACCATTTTATTATGGTCTTAGGAGAAACTAATTCGAGATGTTGCTCATTGTCATGGAATTTTGATCACATCTTACTCCTACATTCGACTGATGCAGGATGACATTAGCAGGTATGACTGGCATTATGTGATCTTGGACGAAGGACACAAAATTCGAAATCCAAATGCTGCTGTCACCCTTGCTTGCAAACAGGTATGACCTCTTATAACAAGGGAGATTTCCAGGTGGAGAAGAATATTTAATTCAGAATAAACGATCTGCTTTTAGTAACACATTTATTAATCTTTTCTTGTGCCAACTGCACAAGGAATTTAAAATATGCGTTTTCGTTAATGCAAAGAACTCCTTATTTGTTTTGCCCTTGATCATGTCTTTAATTCTGATTGTTCACGTTATTTAGTGTCTCTTGTAGGGGCCAGTTGTTAGAATGTAACCAAACCCAACTCTATAGTATTCAGCTTCAACAATAAGAAAAAATTCTTTGTAATTTTTTCATCTAAATGCAATTAAGGATTTGTAATTGCATAAAATGTGTATGTTTTAGAGAGTACCAAAATGATGCAAGAATAATGAGTAAATGTGTAAATAATATTGCACAGGAGCATTTTGGGGTAGGAATGGTGATTGCTAAAAGGTAAATTTAATAAAAAGGTGTTTCCTTTCCTCAAATAGTTTCGCACCCCTCATCGGATCATCCTGTCTGGCTCACCAATGCAAAATAACCTCCGAGAGCTGTGGTCACTCTTTGACTTCATCTTCCCGGGAAAGTTAGGCACGTTGCCTGTGTTTATGGAGCAGTTCTCCGTCCCCATCACCATGGGGGGATATTCAAATGCTTCCCCAGTACAGGTAATATATTAGGATGATAATACTTTTGGCAGTTTAGTATTTAAAATGCTCCTATTAAATACTATAATTTGTAGCCAAGTCATTCAGAATGTGAGAAAGATGGCCAGGCTTATAAATTGGTATCTGATTTAAAAAAAATCACAAAATTATTTTTGCTTGATCGTATTTTTTTACTTAAAATATCATGAAAAATATTCACAGAGAGGAAAGCCCTAGAATAAAATATCTCTTTGTTTAATGGAAATTAAACAGTTTTGGCATTGTTCCTGGGATGTTTTAGTCAGACAACAAATTTTAAAAAGATGTCACATGTGGTCAGAAGAGCAGTTAGAAATTATGAAACAAGGACAAATCATTTGGAACAGCATGTAATTTAGTTCTGCAAATTGGGGTAGTGCATCTTATAAAGTGGTGGAGAAACTTAGAAACACCAGGAGGATCGGACTGTTCAGGGATGATTTAATGAGACATGGCCCTTAACCTGATTCTGGGATTGTAGGCCATGGAGGGTGAGGGCATCCTTGATTAGGGCAACAGTGTGAATGCAGCCACCATATGTGGCTGGGGGCAGTGAAGAGACCCACTTGACTGGATCGGAGATGCTTGTGGGGGCATAGCTAGAAAGCTGTGGATGCCAGAACTGAAGGGCCTTGAAAGGGAAGCAGTGGCACTCGGGGAGGACTGGGCTACTGAAAGTGTCTGAGCAGGACTCTGGAAGATGCTGGTTCTCAGGGGTTCGTCATGCTACAGGGTAGTCACAGGAGGGAGGCTGGCACTGAGTGACCTGCAGGAACCACTGGGGTGAGGGCCATGAGGACCTGTACCTGATCTTGGGTGGTGGTCTGAGAAAGATGGTGGGGCAGGAGACTCAGGTGGCATTTTTAGGCAGAACAAACAAGGTTTGGAGGCTGATAGGATCGAGGAGATGGAGTAGGGGCTAAGCTTGCTGTGAATGACTGACTGACTCCTGAGGTTTCAGGCCCGGGCACCTGATGGAATGGGGTGGTCACAAGCAGAAATGCCAGGAGGTAAAGTTAGCCACAGGGCAGTTTGTGGCTTGTAGGGCAGGCTACAGCCTGGATGGGAGGCAGGGTTTCTCGGCAGCCCTTCTTGGGTTGGCCTGTGCCTACCAGGTCATGGCTGAGCCAGGGATGAGACTTTCCACCAAAAGAGAAGCTCTTATATTTTGGAATATTTAATTAGAAAAAGAATTTTAGACCTTTAAGATTAAAAGATTGTCAGAAACAATTTTAACATCTTTTACATTTTGAGATTGAATTGTTTTCAGCTAACTTTTGTAAGGACTCTCTTCTTTCTCTCAATCTCCCATTATACCATTCTATTTTTTTAAAAAAAATTCATTTTGAAATAATTTCAAACTTAACAAAAAGTTGTAAGAATTTTAAAAGAACAAACAAACAAGAAAACCCTCTTAACACTTCACCCAGATTCACTGATTGTTAGCATTTTGCAAACATTTTGCCACATTGGCTTTACTATTCCTCCCCTCCCTCTCCCGCACCTCTTTCCATGTAGATTCACAGCTGAAGTTACTGTTTTCTAACCATCTGAGGGCAGGTTGCAGATCTGATGCCCGTTTCTCCAAATCCTTCAGTGTGTATTTCCAAGAACAAGGATAGCCTCTTACATAGCCAGTGTAAGCAACAAAATCAGAAGGAAGTTTAACATTGATAGGAGTCTGTTATCTAGTCTATAATCACTCATATTTTGTCAGTTGTTCCAGTAGTTTCTGTGTCTCTAGTCTCCTTTAATCTGGGACCGTTTGTTTTGCCCTTCATTATCTTGACATTTTTAAAGACTATAGGCCTGTTAGTTTGTAGAATGTACCTCAGTTTGGGTTTGCCTTACATTTTTTCATGATTGGATTCAGGTTATACATTTTGACCAGGAATATCACAGAAATGATGTGTCTTCCTCAGTGTGTGGTATCTGGAGGAACATGCTGTCTGTCTGTCTCTCCCACTATGGGTGATGTTAACTCTGATTACTTTAAGTTGGTGTTGGCCAGATCTAAACTCTGTGAAGTTACCACTTCTCCTTTGACATTAATAAGTCATTTATAGAAAAATGATTTGAGAACATGTCATTATGATCTATTTTTTCCTTGAAGTTCTTGTTTCAGGAATCTGTGTACTTATCTTTCTCCCCTTCCTAGCGGGTGAGATCTTTGAAAGCAGAGCATTGGTTATATTTGCTCCTTTTTGTTTAAGACCATGTTGCCGGGCGCGGTGGCTCAAGCCTGTAATCCCAGCACTTTGGGAGGCCGAGATGGGCGGATCACGAGGTCAGGAGATCGATACCATCCTGGCTAACACGGTGAAACCCCGTCTCTACTAAAAAAATACAAAAAACTAGCCGGGCGAGGTGGCGGGCGCCTGTAGTCCCAGCTACTCGGGAGGCTGAGGCAGGAGAATGGTGTGAACCCGGGAGGCAGAGCTTGCAGTGAGCTGAGATCCGGCCACTGCACTCCAGCCTGGCGACAGAGCGAGACTCCATCTCAAAAAAAAAAAAAAAAAAAAAGACCATGTTGCCGTGCATTATTGAATTCTAAGAAGATAGTCTGTGTGCTGATATTTATTCTGTCATGCTGGTGCTAAAATGATGGCAGGAGCTGGAAACCAGAACCTTCCCATGAAGGTATTTCCAGTCCAGTAGGGGTGGGCACAGGGGAAAATGGCAAATAAACCTGGTCCCAGTACAGGACAGTGACAACTGTGATCAGGGGAGATGCCCAGTGTCAGAGCTTATGGAGCTCAGAAAGGCTTCCTGGAGAAGGGATGACTAAGCTGGGGCCTGAAAGGTGAGGAAGGTGAGGGGGAGCATGTCAGCAGCCCAAATACAGACTGCTGCTGGGGTTGGTGTGCTCAGCTGGGGCAGGGCATGTGAGAACTGAGAAGAGCCTGTAGAGATGCCTAGTTGACCCTCTTCATTCCACACACAAGGTTTTTGATTCCCAGCGTTCTGGTGACTCGCCTAAGGCCACTGTGCTCAGGAAGAGGCAGAACTCTTCCTTGTCAGAGTAGGAAGTAGCGTGGGCATGCTCAGCAAGGTGTCCGTTTTCCACAGCACTGGGATGTGAGCATTGGTAGAGAAATCTAGCTGGATCCCACCTTGTATTTTTATGAACAGAGAAACAGACTGGGAGCCAGTTGGGAGTGAAACAGAAGATCATCTCCGTGGGGTGGCATGCAGGAAAGAGCAGGAGCCACAGCCCGGCCGCTCCCCAGCCTAGCCCTGGTGTAGTTAACCAGCACCTCCAACCATCATGCTCATTCTTCTGCGGAAGGGAGTGTGGGTGGAGGAAGGATGTGGGGGCAGTTTTCTTTACAGACTGTACATTCATGCTTCCTTGGTGGGACTGTGTTTTTAAATTCTGAAATTTCATCATCTCTGCATCAGAAATAGTAATAGGTACCTCATCATTATCTTCAAGGTGATTTTTATCAATGTCTGAATGATATATTTAAGGGGTTATATATAAATAAAAGTCATTGATTAGTTGAGCTTTTTTATGTATTATTCCAAGTAAAGCCTATTTTAATATTTATGCACATGCGTTCACACAACAGATACACACACATACATATATGTGCATGAGTGAGGTATTTTTAGCATTCTTTAAAAATATTTTTTAACAAGTTAATTTTTTAACTTTTTTTCTGTGTGTTCAAGCTCTTTTTTATTATCATTCATTTTACAACTGACTTTCTTAAATTGAAACTTTGGTTGGAATTTTTTCCATGAAATAGTAATTTACTAAGTTGTTAAGCCTATTTAGTTTTTTTTTGAAGTAGCAATAATTTATTGACTGCTTTGCCTGTAAGTGAATTGCAGAGGGAGTGGTTTTCTGGGCTGTGGGGCTTTGTTTTTTGCGTATATTTAGTACTCATCTCATGTGGCCGTGCTCCATTACAGAACCATATGCTGCATTTTAGGGCAGAGTGACCTTTCGTTTCTAGGATCAGAGGGCTCTTGTTGAACTTACTCTTGTAAGTCTCCAGTGGGCACTAATCTCTGCTTATTGGCTGGCTGCTCCATCACTGCAGCTTTTCCCTAGAGTTAGCTTTTGATCTTCAGCTTTACAGAGTGCCTTTGTAGCTTTTGGAGAATACAAGATCACAAACAGAGATTTGTACAAAAGCAGTTTTTCCCCTAGGGGTGGTGGTCAAGAACCCAATAAGTCTCTACTTTAGGGTTTAACTGTACAGTAATAATTAAAAGAAAGTGTACAAGAGAAATAAGGCACAAAATTATCAGTTTTGTTGTACATTGTGGTTAATGAGATAATTTTTTTAACTGATAGTATTATGAAAGCTACCACCCCTTGGAGTATATGGAACTTATGCTAGCTTTTTCAAACCATTTTGCAATCATTTTCCACTGACTTTGTACAGCTGTTGGTCATTCTTTTATTTTTTTTAAGGAATGGAATCTATTGAGAGGTAAGAACAAATACATTCCTTAAACGTGTATGGTATTGTTCTCTTCTCTGCTCTTTTTAAAGGTCAAAACTGCTTACAAGTGTGCATGTGTATTACGAGATACCATAAATCCATATCTACTACGGAGAATGAAGTCAGATGTCAAGATGAGCCTTTCTTTGCCAGATAAAAATGAACAGGTCTGTAAATCCAGGAGTTAACAAAGCATTCCTAAAGCATAAGTGTGCCTTTCTCTTCACTCTGATTCTCCTCTGTGGGTGAGTCTGGTGAGGTATGATCCTGGAACTGTGGTCAGGCTAGGCCTGCTGTGGCGTCTGCCCTCAGTGGATTCTTCTCTAGTCCACAGGCTTTGACCTCCCTCTTATTGACACATGGGTTCCTACAATTGCTCTTTTAAACATCTCCATTCTCCTTAAGCCCCTAATTCATTCATGCTACAAATTATATTAGGTGCCAACCATGTGCCTGTCATGATCCTAGGCTCTGAGATATAGCAGTGAACAAAGCAAGTTTTGTTCTTGTGGGAACCCACATTTATTCTTGAGGGAGAGTGTCACAGAAACTCTAGAAGATGTCAGGTAGCAGCAGTAAGTGTGGAGACAAATGAAGCAGGGTTGAAGGATAAGCTGGGAATGCTGAGGGCAAGGATTTGGGGAAGTGGGCCATTTATAAGGGATGGTCAGAGAAGACTTTTGATGAACTGACACTTGAGCAGAGGCCTAAAGAAGGCGAAGGAGCAAGTCATATAGGTTTTGAAGGCAGAGCATTGCAGATGGTGGGCTGTGGCAGTGCTTTGGGGCCTCCATGGACAGCAGGGAGGCCAGTGTGGTCGGGGCTGAGAGCAAGGAGGAGGGTAGAAGAGGAGGAGCTAGCTGGGAAGACTGGGGAGGCTGGCGCAGACAGGTGCATGAGCAGAAGTGAAGGCCTGGGCGTCGGAAGGTGAGTAGGGTGACCTGGTAAGGACCCAGTGTGTTTGGCCACTAGGAAGTCATGAGTGATGCCTCAGTGACATCAACAGAGGTGCATGTGAGGCTTCCTCTGTGTGTAGGCTTCATGAGTGAGTGGAGGTGAGGAAGTGGAGGTGGGGATTGTACCTTATTTTCTCAGGGAAGCCCCCATCTTCCACTTGGAGGCTAACAGGTGAGGCACACTATACTGAGGAGAATGAGTGGGTCTTCAGATGCAGTGCAGAGGTTGAAGCGTTGCCTTCCATCCCGTTCAGGAACCTCTTTCTTTGGGAATAAAGGAAGATGAGGTGGATGCAGAAGTAGAGACATGTTAGGGAGTGAAAACCAGGGAATCATGCCTGATCCTGGTAGGTTCAGGTTTGATTTTCATTTGGTTTTTATTTGTCTGATTGTTTTTAAGTAGAAGTTGAGACAGAGGTGTGGGTGGCTTAGGTGGTGAGGAGCATGGGCACAGTTGCTCTGGGCTTATGGAAGGCTCTGGGTGGGCATGCGTAGAGGACCCCCTGGAGCAGGGCAGGCCATGGCAGGAAGCTGCCGGGTAGGAGCTTTTCTCCAGCAGCACCGGCACTGACCATAGGCCTACAGAAGACTGATGGTTGAGTTGACCTGTATTTGGAAGTTTACAGGGAAGAGGCAGGGAGTTGAAAGCAGTCCAGGTAGGTGACAGAGGGGTAGCTAAATGAGCATCCATGGGAATGTAACTGGTGGTAGTGGACTTCACGAAGGAGGGAGGGTTGAGAGGTGAAGGGTCACAGAGCACGATGGCATGGAGTGGTTGGTGCAGTGGGCTGGGAGGGTAGGGATTGCCTTCCAAGGCGAGTCTGGTAACTCATGGGCCTGCACTTAGAGCTCCAGGAAAGGGAGAGCTCCAGGTGAGGTTGTGGTCTCTGGTCAGGTCTGCGAGTAGAGCATGGCATGGGTCATGGGAGGTGGGATGGTTTGAGCACTTGGAGGCTAACATGGAGGATGGTCTGTGCACCTGGGCCCTGAACTTGCTCATGAGCAGGAAGCCAGTCTTTGGGGACTGTGGGGTGGGCCCTGGAGGTAGATGAGTGACAGAGATGGAGGGTATGGTGAGAAGTATTATCACCCTTTGTTGTTTTCATATTAATTATAGGGATATCATTAAAATCGCATGCATTGTGCTCTTTTGATCGGGAAGTTTTGTTGATATTTTAATTATTTCTGTTAATTTTTTTTTGAAATTATAGTTTCCTTGTTTTTCCCCTCCGTAGGTCTTATTTTGCCGTCTTACAGATGAGCAGCATAAAGTCTACCAAAATTTCGTTGATTCCAAAGAAGTTTACAGGATTCTCAATGGAGAGATGCAGGTCAGCTAAAAAATAGAAGCTGGAGAAATGAATTGTGGACCAAGGGAAGCGAGGGAGGAAAAGAAACTAGGATCTATAGTATGCCAGGCTTTTCACATACTGTCATCTCACTTCACTTGCATGCAGTCCTGCATGGTAGATGTGCAGTCAGCCTATGGCCTGGAGCTGTAAGGTGCAGAGGAGTTAGGTAACTGGTGGAAGGTGGAAGGTTGCAGAGCTGTGCACTGTGGATCTGAACCCAGACGCAAATGCAGCTGCGAGCTGTGCAGTTACTGTTACTTCCGAGGGTCTTACTTGGTAGGTGGGCAAGTGTCAGGTACATAACTGGGTTTTCCCAGATATTATGACCAAAATTATATATCTTGTGGAGAGGATCGTGAGGATTCATAACTTTTATCAGCTTCCTAAAGGAGCCCTATTCCCCAATAAATGTTTATGAACCATTGCCATATTAGGAACCAGATATAAATCTAGTTCAAATGTCCCTGGCTCTAATACTCATTGTCCCCGGGGTAGGACAGTAGTTTATTTATGGTGATTCTGTTCCTTTCAATACTGAGAAAGCTCTCTTTCTACTAGTGTCCAGATTTCAGAAGTTCCTAGCTAGTGTTTTCTCCAAAAGACTCTATTAATGTGAGTGTGATTAGGTCATTTCATTTCTTTTAACCATCTCTCACAATTTCTTATTTCATTTCTTATTGGTAGCTACAGGAGGTTTTTTCAGTCATTCACATCTGTTCGTCTCCATGAATCTCCCCTTAACTTCTTCAGGTCTCTCCAAGTTAGAAGGTCTAGATCACACTATCCAGGAGAGAGAATGCAAACTACACTTGGAATTGTAAATTTTCTAGTAGTCACATTAAAAAGGAAAAAGAGAAACAGGTGAAATTAATTTTGATCATATATTTTATTTGACCTAATGTATCTAAAATACATTTTAATATGTAATCAAAAATTAAAAATGATTAGCAAGATATTTTACTCCTGTTTTTGTCTTCGAAATTGGGTGTGTATTTTACAAATGCAGCACATCACAATTTGAACTAGCTACCCTTCATGTACTCGGGAGCCACGTGTGACTAGTGACTACTGCATTGGACAGTGCAGATTGAAAGGAAGAAAAATGAGTCACGGATGACTCTGGGGAGGTTTGCCAGTGTTCCTGCCTTATTCAGATCATTTATTGTTAATCTGTTTAATTGCTGTTTACTAGTGATAGCTACCCTACCCTTTGATTATTGGCTTAATGGTGATTTCTCCTTTCTTTGCTCAAGCTTTTATACCAGTGAGTTTGATTTGAGTCATCCTCTCAAGGCTGGAAGAGCCCCATTATTGAAGTTTTGTTAATGTCCTTTTGTGGGGATGGGCCAGGGGCACTCACCCCTCATCTTCTGTGCCCTTCTGCATGGACCATACTTCATATGTTTCCGATTCGTGCATTTTTCATGCAGTTTTTTTTTTTTTTCGGATATAATAATAGTCTAAAGGTAAATGGATCCTCAACCTCGGACTCATATTAAACTGCAGAACTTTTAGTGAGGTACTTAGGAGTGTAATATTTAAATGCATTTGATAAGTCACATGACTGATGTCTTCAAGTTTAGGTTGATAGGACATTTCTGATCTATATTTAAAAGGCAAGTTCCTTTTTTATATTAAGTTTATAATGCTGTGAACAGCGTGCCTTTTTTCTAGTGAGGGAAAATGAATTGTCAGCAATTGTATATGACCCCTGTAGACGTGTTCAGTCCAGTAGAATTTTTTTGTTTCCGAGAACTTGTTCTATCAGGGAAACAAGATGAGTGAAAGTTAATTTCTCCCAGCTCCTGATAATGCTGTGATTAGAGAAGACTAAGAAACTGGTGGAGACCTGTTTTTTAGTCTGTGTTATAGGTTGAATAGCCTCCTTGCCTAGGGAATCTTACCTTACATGGGGTCATCTGAGTGTACATATGGTCTTTTTTATCATAGATTTTCTCCGGACTCATAGCCCTAAGAAAAATTTGCAACCACCCTGATCTCTTTTCTGGAGGTCCCAAGAATCTCAAAGGTCTTCCTGATGATGAACTAGAAGAAGATCAGTTTGGGTACTGGAAACGTTCTGGGAAAATGATTGTTGTTGAATCTTTGTTGAAAATATGGCACAAGCAGGGTCAGCGAGTATTGCTGTTTTCTCAGTCAAGGCAGGTGAGTGCACAGACTTCAGACAGGAAACAGGCTGGTTCTTTATGACAGCCATCAACTCACAAAATGGGATTCAGTCTAGAGTAATGATTCTGAAGCAAGTCTACCACTGATGCTGAGGTGGCAGTCTGCCGATTTCTTTGGGAGTTTAGATCTTTCTCTAGAGTTGGTATCTAAAAGTTGACTTTTTAAAAAAGCTCACCATGTGATTTTGGTCTGCAAGTGAGTTTAGGCCTGAGCTTTGGCTGTTTACAAAAGTAAGAATTAACCATACGGATATACTAAAACTACTATTTTAACAGTTCTGTTTATCTGTCCTAAAGCAAGAAACTCCTTTTAACATAGGCCTGTTGGGGAAAGGTGTGACCATTTACACAAATAGAGAAGCACTCACTGGGAATGTGTATTTGCTTTGCAAATTCCTATCCTCCACCTCCAAACAGATGCTGGACATACTTGAAGTATTCCTTAGAGCCCAAAAGTATACCTATCTCAAGATGGATGGTACCACTACAATAGCTTCAAGACAGCCACTGATTACAAGATACAATGAGGTAACATGTGAATGTAACAGGAAAGTTGAGCGGTGCTGCTGTACGTGGAGGGAAAGGACTAAGCGTATCCACACCCTTACCCCCCGAAGCAGCGTTGACATCTGGGCTTGGGAGGGGGCCTAAGGGAAGACTTGTTGCTTTTAACTCTGTGCACTTCTAGATATTTGGGGGTGGGGGTGGGCATGTGTGTGTTCAAACAAAGAATGTGTTTTCCACAGAATGTATTTTCCTCCTAAAAACCCAATTTTTCAATATTTCTATTAAATATTAAAAGTAAAAGGTGTGAAATGAGATTTTGATTCACCAGAGGTCTCTAGGACATTACCATTCCTTGTATTGGGAATAGCCCAGTAGTTCCGTGTGTACAGTATGTGGAGGCAGAGGCTGAGAGCTATAACTGGTTTTAAGTGTGTGTGCTCAGTGTTGTGTGTCTTACCTCTCTAGGACACATCCATATTTGTGTTTCTTCTGACCACGCGGGTGGGAGGTTTAGGTGTCAACCTGACAGGGGCAAACAGAGTTGTCATCTATGACCCCGACTGGAACCCAAGCACAGACACACAGGTTTGTTTTTTATTTTTTTAAGAAAAGAATATGTTAGTAGAAATATAGTTTCATGGTTAGTGCTTGTGACTGTCCTTTGATGTTCTGGTTGACTTCAGAGTACATTTCACATTTTGGTTGTCTGCTGTTCTTCAACGTGGAAGAAGACACCCTTCAGAGCCACGTGGACAGGAACCATCTTCAACAGTTTATCCATAGCATTCTTTCCTAGAGTTGGGGCAAAAAGAACATAGGCATAGTTACAAACATTTTTTTCAAGTACAGATATCTTGTCAACTGGCTCTTCATCTTCCTGAGTAGGCCTTAGGTGTACTTGACATCATGAGTCAAAATTCTGACTCTGGGAGTGAAAGGTTGTGACCGGCTAGCTTTGTTTCTTATAGTCAGTGCTTGTCATTGGGAAGGATTCTTGTTGAGAGGTCTCTCTCTGCCACAGGCCCGGGAGCGAGCATGGAGAATAGGCCAGAAGAAGCAGGTGACTGTGTACAGGCTCCTCACTGCGGGCACCATTGAAGAAAAGATCTACCACCGGTCAGTGCACACGACGGCCGCTCTTGGTTGTGCGTTCCCAGAGTCTTGAGCAGGGAATTTTTCCAAAGTGTTATTTTTAAAAGTCTTAACATCTTAGAATAATAGTTGCTATAAGTTAAGGTTTTGGTTTTTGTTTTGTATTTTTTCTTTCCTTTTAAAATATGCTTAGATGGCTTACTGTGAGTTGTCAGAAAATGTCTTTGAACCTGATAATTTTTGTACCTTATTCTACCTCAAGAATCACGTACATGTAAACTTCGTATTGTTATTTGAAAGGAATATTTCTGCCTACTATGGTGTGTTGCCTTCAGAAAAATTTTAAAAAGTGACAAGGTTAAATGTTACCATATTGGTATTTACACATACTATGCAGGTGGGATCAGTGTGGGTGTTCTGGCGGTCTTTGACTCTGAGGCCCCTTACAAAGAAGTTGACAGGATGCCTGTTTCTTCCTCTGTCTTTCTGTAATGACTAGGGGATTTTAGACAGTGGTAACTTCAACACATTGCCAGCTTCTCCCACTCCCCCACCACAGACTCTCCTTGAGCCATAGCCCAGCTTTTATAGGAAGTTCTATGCCCTTCATCACATGCTGGGAACATTACATCTTCCTCAAGGGACTGTTGTGTGACGGTGGAGGACGAGTTGGATCCTGTGAGAATAGAGCTTCCTCTTACAGATTTATGCTTTAGCCAGGAGAATAAATGACAGAGAGGGACAGTGTGGCTGGTGGAGATGCCTGTTCCAGAGTGGCAGTGGCATGGGGCTTCAGCAGAGTGTGGACCTGCAGGTGGGAGCAGGGAGAGAGAGGTCAGAGTGGAGATGTTACAAAGCCCAGGTAAGAGAGTTTGCTGAGCCCTATGATAGGAAGGTTCTAGGCAGGGCAGGACCCTTGGTATTCAAGTCAGGGAGGCTAAGAGAGGCTATGAGTCACATGATGGCATGTGAAAAGGTGTTTCTTGAAATGGATTAGATCTTAGAGGTTGAAAAAGCTCATTTGGTGTAAATAATAAGGTATTATTTCTAATTTAAATTCTGCAAGATGTGGGAGATTAACTGATGTATTATATATTTTCTGAATTGTAATTTTCCAAGGCTGAAAATTTGGGGGATTATTTAGCCATTCATGCAGCAGCTATTATCGTATCTCTCTTATATTGCTTTATAACTTGAATTTTTAGGTAGAGCTACACATTGTTTTATACCAGCTTATCTTTTATTTTTTTAGACAAATCTTCAAGCAGTTTTTGACAAATAGAGTGCTAAAAGACCCAAAACAAAGGCGTTTTTTCAAATCCAATGATCTCTATGAGCTATTTACTCTGACTAGCCCTGATGCATCCCAGAGCACTGAAACAAGTGCGATTTTTGCAGGTATTACATAAAATCATTTAATTTAAAGTAATCAATTGCACAAGATGATACAATATAGTATTAGTGGTGTTTTTCCTCTACAGGAACTGGATCAGATGTTCAGACACCCAAATGCCATCTAAAAAGAAAGATTCAACCAGCCTTTGGAGCAGACCATGATGTTCCAAAACGCAAAAAGTTCCCTGCTTCTAGCATATCAATAAATGATGCCACATCATCTGAAGAGAAATCTGAGGCTAAAGGAGCTGAAGTAAATGTAGTACCTTCTAATCAAAGTGATCCTTTGAAAGATGACCCTCACATGAGTAGTAATATAGCTAGCAATGATAGGCTTGGAGAAGAGACAAATGCAGTATCTGGACTGGAAGAGTCGTCAGTGATTAGTGGAAATGGGGAATGTTCAAATTCTTCAGGAACAGGCAAAACTTCTAGGCCATCTGGTGATGAAAGCATTGATGAAAAGTTGGGTCTTTCTTACAAAAGAGAAAGACCCAGCCAGGCTCAAACAGAATCTTTTTGGGAGAATAAACAAATGGAAAATAATTTTTATAAGCACAAGTCAAAAACAAAACATCATAGTGTGGCAGAAGAAGAGACCCTAGAGAAGCATCTGAGACCAAAGCAAAAGCCTAAGAACCCTAAGCATTGCAGAGACGCCAAGTTTGAAGGAACTCGAATTCCGCACCTGGTGAAGAAAAGGCGTTACCAGAAGCAAGATAGTGAAAACAAGAGTGAGGCCAAGGAACAGAGCAATGATGATTATGTTTTGGAAAAGCTTTTCAAAAAATCAGGTAATCCGTTTGATACATTTGCCACAGGGATGCTAGGACCAGAAAATGAGTAGGCTGTTTCTAGCAGTAGCAGTCTTTAACTGATGGTGCATAGAGGGCTCTCAGCCAGAAGCGTTTTTCTTCAAAAATTTAGATTTGAAATATATTGACATTTTAAAAATTGTATTTACGCCTCTTTTCTGAAGACCTAGAAGAATTTGAAACTTTGGAAAACGGTAGTACTTATGGCCACTTATGGGAAGTGTGCAATTCTTAAATAGATGTGTACTACCTGAACATTAGTAGGCAGTTACTTTACATGCTATGTGCTACATTAATCTGATTTTCCAACCATAGGAGATTAAAGTAACATTTTAAGGGAAAGAGACAGGCTTGTGGCTAGAGACAGACATTCTAGAAGTACGAAAGCTGATAACTTACGTCAAGGGAGAAAAGTTAGGAGATGTAGACTCAACAATTGCTCAAGACCATGGAGTATAGATAGCCCTGCTTAGTGATCCCTTAGCAGTCACTGTGTTCACAATGTCATGACCTTGAGTTACCAAAGATTGCTGCTTATGGCACTCAGTTTAAGAAGGCAGGTTTATGTGTAGCATTTCAGAAAGACTTTTATTTAGCATGGTTAATTTTTTTGTTAATTTCATATTTTGAAGTAATTTCAAACTTAAAGAAATCAGTTTGAATAATACGAAGAGCTCTCCTATATCCTTTACCTAAGTTATTAACATTTTTCAGCTTTTGCTTTATCATTCACACACACACCCATCTATGCATACATTGTTTTTTTTGGCAGGAATACCACAGAGGTGATACTGTATCTTACTCAATGCATCTGTCAGGAGACACATGGTGGTTTGACCTAGTACAAGTTAATTTTCAAGATTAAGGTGGAGTCTGCCAGGTTTCTCAATGCTAATGTTAATATTTTTCCCTTTGTAATTAATTTGTACTTTCAAGGAATATGCTTTGAGACTGTGTAAATATCCTGTTTCTCATCCAACTTTTATCCACTAGTTTTAATATCCATTGATGATTCTTTCCTCAGTCAGTTATTACTACAGTGATTGCCAAGTGGTGATTAACATTCTACTATAAGGAAGGTTTTCCTTCTCCCTTATTTATTTATTAATTTATTTTTAGATCAGTATGGACTAATGGATTCTTTTTTTCCATAACTGTAATCCATTAGTAGGGGTATTATGATGCTCATATTGTCTTAGATTTGCCTCGTGGGTGGGAGCTCCTTCAGGCAGGCTCCTTTGTCCCTCTGGTATGTCCCCCCCATTCTTTGAGCACCTCCTTTCTTCTTGCTATACTAATATATGCTGAGCTCAGTTGATATTCTGTGCCAGCCCTGGAATCAGCCATTTCTTCAAGGAGCCCTGGAGAATGGTATTTAGGAACTAGGATCTGGGTTCTGAGAGTGTTCATTGCTGCTAGTATGTCATTGCTTTTGTAGCCAACATCAGGAAATAGATGTATGTATGTGTGTGTATGTGTTTGTTGTGTACATACATATACATACATGCATATATGTGCACAACAAATTGCACAGATACACCTATCTCTATGTCTATAAAAACCATGAGTTTGGCTTCCAGCAAAGACAGATTAACATTTATCCTTCCATGTGAAACAATGAAAACAATGACAAAACGTACGAAGCATTGGTTTTCAGGCACCAAAGGGCGGTGATCTCTTGAGAGATGGGAAACAAATGAACTGAACTCTCCAGTTGCCCTGCCCTACTGCCTTGAGAGAATTTTCATGCTGTGACAGAAAGAGGAAGAAACCAGATGGGAGTCCAAGGCAGACCCTCTGTTGAAAAAACAGAGCTGAACATCAGGGGAGGCCAGGGTGGCTGGCATTCACATGAAAGAGATGATAGAGGAGACAGCTCTGCACAGGGAGAGAACCCCACAGGTCTGCAGAATCTCCTTTGGCACTCAGCTGAATACTGACCAGCACATTGTGCAAGAAAACTACTTAAGGTCAGTGAAAAGGCCTTTCCTCTTTAACTTTTTGAATTAGAGGAGAGATGTCTGGTGCTCTCCCATGGCCAGGGATAGTGCCTGTTCCCACCAGCTAAGACTGGAAAAATATTTCATGGGGCATTGGGTATAGGACAGAGTAGGGGGTCTTGCCTCTGTAGTAGGGAATGATCAGCCTTGGAGTGAGCACTGCTTCAGCTCCACCTGAGAGTTTACAGGAATATACAAATACCCAACATCCAACAAGATGAAATTCACAATGTCTGGAACCCAATCAAAAATTACTGGCTGGGTGTGGTGGCTCAGTCTGTAATCCCAGTGCTTTGAGAGGCTGAGGTGTGTTGATTGCTTGAGCTTAAGAGTTTGCGACAGGTCTGGGCAACATGGTCAGATCCCATCTCTACAAAAAGTAAAAAAAAATTAGCCGGGTGTGGTAGCACACACCTGCAGTCCCAGCTACCTGGGAGGCTGAGGTGGAGGGATTGCTTGAGCCTGGAAGGTTGAGGCTGTGGTGAGCTGTGATCATGCCACTGCACTCCAGCCTGGGCAGCAGAGTGAGACCCCATGTCAAAAAATAAATAAATAAAATGTATAACCCAGTTTTTAAAATGGACAAATAATTTGAACAGACTTTACCAAGAAAGATATGTAGATGGCAAATAAATATATGAAACTTGTTAATATTATTAATTATTAGGGAAATGCCAATTAGGACCATAATGAGACACCACTACACACCCTCTAGAATGGCTAAAATGAAAGAAGACTGACCATACTAAGTGTTGGTAAAGATGTGAAGCAGTTGGGTCTCTCATACACGCCTGGTGGGAATGTAAAGTGGCACAATCACTTTGGAAAACAGTTTGGCAGTTTCTTAAAAATTAGGCATGCACCTTCCTTATGATATAGCCTTTTCAGTCCTGGATGTGTATTTGCCCAAGAGAACTGGAAAATATGTCCATACAAAGGCTTGTACGTGAATATTCATAGCAGCTTTATTAGTAATAGCCAAAATGTAGAAATCAAATGTCCATCAACAAGTAAATTAAATTAACCATGGCATATCCGTATGATCAAATATTAATCAACAGACCAGGCTTGGTGGCTCACACCTATAATCCTAGCACTTCGGGAGGCTGAGGTGGGTGAATCACCTGAGGTCAGGAGTTCGAGTCCAACCTGGACAACATGGTGAAACCCTGTCTCTACAAAAATACAAAAATTAGGCATGATGGTAGGTGTCTGGAATCCCAGCTACTTGGGAGGCTGAGCGGGAGAATCGCTTGAACCTGGGAGGTGGAGGTTGCAGTGAGCCGAGATCACACCATTGCATTCCCACCTGGGCAACAGAGCGAGACTCCATCTCAAAATATATATATATATATATATATATATATATATATATATATATATACACACACTATTCAACAATAAAAGGAAATAGAGTATTGATACATGCTACAGCATGGATGACTTTCAGACTAGTAAGATTAGTACATACTCTGATGCCATTTGCATAAAATTCTAGAAAACACAGTCATGACAGAAAGTGGCTTGGTTGTCTGGGGATGGGGTATTTGAGGGTGGGATTACAAAGGGACGTGAGTTTTACAGGTGATGGCTATGTTCATTGTCTTGATTGTAGTGATAGTTTCATGGTATGTACATAATGTCACAACTTACCAATTCTGTACTTTAGCAGTTACTGCATATCAGTTACACTCTAACAAGCTCCAAAAAGCAAAATAAAATGAGGGGATACTGTTGTCTCCAATTTCATTTCAGTGCCCTAGGGCCCTTTCCATGTTTGTAGCTTCCCTCTTCAAGACCTTCATTCACAACGTACTGAGTTACTCCTCAATCCTAGGATACATGGTAGTTTTTTAGAATTTCTAACCTGAACTACGGCAAAAACAGTTATACTAACTAGAATTCAATATTTGTTTTTATTTATACTAACTAGAGTTCAGTATTTGTTTTTATTTATTTTTGTCTTTAAGTTTTTGGTCAAAACACTTCTTGAGTCAAAAAAAACTTGGTTCTTTTTTCTCTTCTTTGTATTTTCAGTGTGTGCTATCAATTTAAAATATAGTTAATTTATTTGTTTGTATTCCACTTTAGGGTTTCCTCCCATCCTTGTTGACTCTATGTTATCTTCTGAGTAGCAACACATTAACATAGTAACAAAAGACAAAATATGCAAAAAGAAATACCAGAGTTGTGTCATCCCCCACCCTGTCCCCACCCCTTCCTTCCCTTTCCAGTCTCTTGAGTTTCTGGCATTTCCTTCACGTGTTTCTGTATTAGTCTGTTTTCACACTGCTGATAAGACATACCCAAGACTGAGCAATTTACAAAAGAAAGAGGTTTAATTGACTTACAATTCCACACGCTGGGGAGGCTTTACAATCATGCAAGGAGGAGCAAGTCACATCTTTCGGGGATGGCAGCAGGCAAAGAGCTTGTGCAGAGAAATTCCCGTTTTTAAAACCATCAGATCTCATGAGACTCATTCACTAGTACAAGAACAGCACAGGAAAGACCTGACCCCATAATTCAGTCACCTTCCATCAGATTCCTCCCATGACGTGGGAATTGTGGGAGTTACAATTCAAGATAAGATTTGGCTGGGACATAGCCAAACCATATCGTTCCACCTCTGGCCTCTCCCAAATCTCATATCTTCACATTTTAAAACCAATCATGCCTTCCCAACAGTCCCCCAGAGTCTCAGCTCATTTCAGCATTAACTAAAATGTCCACAGTCCAAAGTCTCATCCAAGACAAGGCAAGTCTTTTCTGCCTATGAGCCTGTAAAATCAAAAGCAAGTTAGTTACTTCCTGGATGCAAAAGGGGTACAGGCATTGGGTAAGTACAGCCATTCCAAATGGGAGAAATTGACCAAAACAAAGGGGCTACATGCCCCACACAAGTCTGAAATCCAGCAGGGCAGTCAAATCTTAAAGCTCCAAAATATCTCCTTTGACTCCATGTCTCACATCCAGGTCACGCTGATGCAAGAGGTGGGTTCCCATGGTCTTGGGCAGCTCCGCCCCTTTGGCTTTGCAGGGCATAGCCTCCCTCCTGGCTGCTTTCATGGGTGGCATTGAGTGTCTGCAGCCTTTCCAGGTGCATGGTACAAGCTGTCAGTGGATCTACCGTTCTGGGGTCTGGAGGACTGTGGCCCTCTTCTCACAGTTCCACTAGGTGGTGCCCCAGTAGGGACTCTGTGTGGGGGCTCCAACCCCACATTTCCCTTCTGCACTGCCCTAGCAGAGATTCTCCATGAGAACCCTGCCCCTGCAGCAGACTTCTGCCTGGGCATCTAGGTGTTTCCATACATCTTTTGAAATCTAGGTGGAGGTTCCCACATCTCAGTTACTGACTTCTGTGTACCCTCAGGCTCAACACCTTGTGGAAGCTGCCAAGGCTTGAGGCTTGCACCATCTGAAGCCATGGCCTGAGCTGTGTGTTGGCCCCTTTCAGCCACAGCTGGAGTGGCTGGGACGCAGGACACCAAGTCCCCAGGCTGCACACAGCATGAACCGTGGGCCAGGCCCATGAAACTACTTTTTCTTCCTGGGCCTTTGGGCCTGTGATGGGAGGCGCTGCCATGAAGGTCTCTGACATGCCCTGCAGACATTTTCCCCATTGTCTTGGGGATTAACATTTGGCTCCTCGTTACTTATGCAAATTTCTGCAGCCAGCTTGAATTTCTCTTGAGAAAATGGGGTTTTCTTTCCTATCACATTGTCAGGCTGCAAATTATCCAGACTTTTATGCACTGCTTCCCTTATAAAACTGAATGCCTTTAACAACACCCATGTCGCCTCTTGAATGCTTTGCTGCTTAGAAATTTCTTCCGCCAGATACCCTAAATCATCTCTCTCAAGTTCAAAGTTCCACAAATCTCTACAGCAGGGGCAAAATGCCACCAGTCTCTTTGCTAAAACATAACAAGAGTCACCTTTGTTCCACTTCCCAACAAGTTCCTCATCTCCATCTGAGACCACCTCAGTCTAGACCTTACTGTTCATATCACTATCAACATTTTTGTCAAAGCCATTCAACAAATTTCTAGGAAGTTCCAAAACTTCCCATGTTTTCCTGTCTTTTTCTGAGCCCTCCAAAGTGTTCCCATCTCTACCTGTTACCCAGTTCCAAAGTTGCTTCCACATTTTGGGGTATCTTTTCAGCAGCGCACCTCCCCACTGGTACAGATGGACTGTATTAGTGCATTTTCACACTGCTGATAAAGGCATACCCAAGACTGGGCAATTTACAAAAGAGGTTTGATCAACTTACAGTTCCATGTGGGTGTGGAGGCCTCACAATCATGTCAGAAGGCAAGGAGGAGCAAGTCACATCTTACATGGATGGCAGCAGGCAAAGAGCTTGTGCAGGGAAACTCCCATTTTTAAAACCATGAGATCTCGTGAGACTCATTCACTCATGAGAACAGTGTAGGAAAGACTCATCTTTATAATTCATCATCTCCTACTGGGTTCCTCCCTTGTCACGTGGGAATTGTGGGAGTTACAATTCAAGATGAGATTTGGGTGGGGACACAGCTGCACTGTATCAGTTTCTTTTTGTGGAAATAAGCAGACACATGTATAATTTCATATTCCCTTATTCTTTTACACAAAAGGTTGTACATTATGTTATCTTCTGTTTCTTTTTTTAAAAAACTTCATATATCCTGACAGCCACTCCTGTATTAGTTAACAGAGAGCTATTCCTCCTTTAGCAATTTTTATTGCTAGAGTGCTCTGCTATGTTGACCCAAAACCTGAAATCTAAAATGCTCAAAAATCAAAACCTTTTGTGCACTGACATGATGCCAGATGTGGAAAATTCCACACCTGACTTCATGTGATGGGTCACAGTCAAAACACAGTTAACACTTTGTTTCTTGCACAAAATTGATAAACGTATTATATTAAAATTACCTTCAGGCTATGTGTGTAAGGTGTATGTTAAAAATACACACATTTTGTGTTTAGACTTGGGGCCCACCCCCAAGATGTCTCATTTTGTATATGCAATTATTCCAAATTCCAAAAAAGTGAAAATTTGAAACACTTCTGGTCCCAGGAATTTTGATTAAGAGATATTAAACCTGTACCACAGTTTATCCACATATGAGGATTTAGATTGTTTATAGCTTCTTTCAGCCACAATGCTGCACTAAATAATCCTGTGCTTGTACAAGAGAGATTGCTAGATCAAAAGGTGAACACATATGTAAGGTTGTTTTGTTTGTTTGAATAATGCCCAACTCCCTTTTGTAAGGTTTAGATCAATTTGAATTGTCACCAGCAGTTGTTCCCCAGAGCCTTGTCAAGAGTGTGGTGTTATACTTTTAATTTTTCCCAGTCTGATAGGTGAGAAAAGATATATTAAGTTTTAATTTGCAGTTATTTTCTTTGAGTGAAATTGAACTTTTTATAGAACCATTTATATTTAAAAAATTTTTCTTTATGTGAATTTGTCTGTTCATATCTTTTGTCCATTTTCTAAATCAGATTTTTGGTCCCTTTTTCCCCTTGGTTTTAAAGAGTTCTTTATATATTAGGGATGTTAACTTTTCATTTTTCATATATGTTACAAGTATTTCCTCATTGGTTGTCTTTTATTATGATAATTTTTTTCCTATGAAACAGGTTTTTTTTTTTAAAAAAAACGCTTGTCAGTCTTTTATTAATTGGAATTGTAGTTCTAAGCCTTTTCTACACATAGATCATATGATAATTCACCATGTTTTCTTGTACTACTTGTATGGTTTTGCTTTTTACATTCAGATTTCTGATCCATTTAGAGTATGAGGTGTGGATTTTATCTTGGTTCAAAGATAAAATGCCCCAACATTTGTGCCCCAACGTTTGTAGCATCATTTATTTCAAATATGGTTTTCTCAGTGATGAGAGATGCCTTTATCATGTAATACATTTCCAAATGTAGTTCGATCTATTTCTAGTTTCTGGTCAATCTCCTGTTGTGTCTCTTCCTTCCTCAGCACCAAACTGTTGTAATTGGAGCATGTTTTATTGCCCAGTAGGGTGTCACTTTGCCTTTTCAGTGTTTTCTGATCTATTCATGAAGGTTTATTTTTCTATATGAACTTTAATATCAGTTTGTCTAACTTCATAAGAAAGCTTGATATTTTTATTGAGATTGCATTAAACATATAAATTAACTCAGGGAAAATGGTTATTGAGTCATTCTTCTCAAATGCAAGGGATATCTTTCTGTTTGTTTAAGTCTGATGGTCTCTCTTCCCAGGAGTGTTTTCATGTCTTCTCCATACAAGCTTTACACATTGCTTGGGTTTATTCCTAAGTGTTTTGTCTTTTCTGCTACTGTAAGTAGAATTTTCCTGCCATTTTATCTTTAGCTGGCTATTGTTTGTAAATAGGAACGTTGCAGGTTTCTGTATGTGAATTTTATTTTTTTATGTTGCCTGAATTATTTTACTATTTTTTATCATTGATTCTCTAGGGTTATCTAAGTTTACTATGACTTTGTTTTTTGTCTACCACAATATTGTACTTATACAGAGGAGAAAAGTGTCTTTCTTGTGTACAAAGTGAAATATCACTTTGCTGTTTCTTTTCTTGCTAGTTGGCGTGCACAGTGTCATGAAGCACGATGCCATCATGGATGGAGCCAGCCCAGATTATGTACTGGTGGAAGCAGAAGCCAACCGAGTGGCTCAGGATGCCTTGAAAGCACTGAGGCTCTCTCGTCAGCGGTGTCTGGGAGCAGTGTCTGGTGTTCCCACCTGGACTGGCCACAGGGGGATTTCTGGTGCACCAGCAGGAACAAAGTAAGAGATTGCTGCATGCCATACTTGCAAGGAGGCCAAACAACTAAGGCTAGAAATAAAATCAGAGCAGGTGTGGAGGCTTATGTTATTTCTCTTCAGGAATAAATCCCTCATGGAAAGATTATAGCAGCGAAATCTGGGTGACTTGTAGAAATACTGTTACAACTTTGCCTTCCTACTTGCTTTCATCCCCTGTTTTCCAAAGTGGCTTCAGGAGAAGTGATTGGTTTTATTTGAGAGATGGTGTTGTTAAAAATAGTAAGAGATCCAGGATAATGATTAAACTTTAATGAGATAATTAGCCAATTTACAACACACATTAATTACTTTGTTATTCAGTATGCTCTTTTAGAATGATTTTCCTACCTGGAATTGAGAATGGTTCCCATCATCTTTTGAACAAGAAACTGAGTGGTTCTCATTCTGAGATGCAGCAGTTCCTTTTTTTTTGTTTTTTTGGAGACGGAGTCTCGCCCTGTCACCCGGGCTGGAGTGCGGTGGTGTGATCTCAGCCCACTGCAGCCTCCGCCTCCCGAATAGTTGGGATTACAGGCTCCCGCCACCATGCCATGCTAATTTTTGTATTTTTAGTAAAGATGGGATTTCACCATGTTGGCCAGGCTAGTCTCGAGCTCCTGACCTCAAGTGATCTGCCCACCTCGGCGTCCTAAAGTGTTGGGATTACAGACATGAGCCTCTGCACCCGGCCAGCAGTTACTTTCTAGGAGGGTGGTGTGGAAGAGTCGAGGGGGATAGAGCAGAAATGGCGTGGCTGTGAAAGAATAACCATGCAAATGGAAATGTTTCCAGGAAGAAGTTCATTGTTGAAAGAGTATTTTGATCTCTGAGTCTCAAAAGCAAACATTTAATCTACTGTGATTATTTTCCTTCTTTAGGAGTAGATTTGGTAAGAAAAGGAATTCTAACTTCTCTGTGCAGCATTCTTCATCGACATCTCCAACAGAGAAGTGCCAGGTAATATAGATAACCTTTTTGCTTTCCAGGGTGAGATTTGCTTGATTGAATGCCATGAAAATTTCACCTGATTTTGGGTGTGAAGAAAATGGTTATCTCTGGTGTAATGACACCTGATATTTGTGTTGCATGCTCTGATTTATGATGCACATTCACTTGAATCTAAAAGGGTCTGCTGATTTCCTAAAGACAAAGTCTTTAACCCAAGATCCGTAGCAGCATTTCTGTTTTGCCATTAGAAGGTTGACACAGGGATGGGTGTGTTGCTGCTAGGACAGCCTGCCTTGTCTAGAGGGGAAGTGCCAGCTCCAGAGACCACAACCCTCTGAAATAAAGGTCCAGAAAACTGCCTTGAATGTTGGTGTCTGTAACTCACTAGCTGCTAGAGCAGAGTGCCTGTCTTTCTCTGTTCAAGAATGCCCTGCTTGCCTTGAGTGCTACAGTGGTTAAAACTAGTCCAGACTCCACCATTCAGTGAAAGTCTTTCTGGTCTTTCTGATTAAGGATTATGTTAAAACTCCCAGATTCAGACTCCAATTTTAAGTTAATATGAACGTGTTTAGGAATATGAGTACCTTTTTGACTTCCCATGTTCTGTGCTTTTAGCAGTAGGGATTTGAGACCCTTTCAGAGTTAGATTTGTGTTTTTTTAAGGAAACTTGCATTAGATGTAAGGTAGGAAAGAGTAAGAAGATTTAAAAGTGAGGAAAAAGAAGTATAGCTATGATACTGTTCCTTATCCACAGTGTACAGGTCAGGGTCCATTTGAGAGGAAGAATAGGAAAAGCCCACGGGCACTGAAAGTGGTCCTGGGCCTCCTAGAGACAGATTTTCCTGAAACCTTGCCTGGAAACCTCCACTCTGCCTTCCCTTCCACCACCATGCAGAGTGGTGACTAAGGGAATGGCTTGGTTGCCCCCCTTTTAATTTTTTTTTTTTTTTTTAGGAAATGGTCTCTTAACAGTGGGAGGATTTAGATACCGGACCCTCCTCCTTTCCCTTTTCATTAGGTGGAGTCTTAGTCTTACCCCGTCAACCTCACCACCCTGGCACATGTGTTGTCTGGTGACCCCTCACAGCTTTTGGGGAAGGAAGTAGGGGCATAAACTAGAGATTAAATATATCAATATAGTGGTCTTCTTTTTCCAGGATGGCATCATGAAAAAGGAGGGAAAAGATAATGTCCCTGAGCATTTTAGTGGAAGAGCAGAAGATGCAGACTCTTCGTCCGGGGCCCTCGCTTCCTCCTCACTCTTGGCTAAAATGAGAGCTAGAAACCACCTGATTCTGCCAGAGCGTTTAGAAAGTGAAAGCGGGCACCTGCAGGAAGCTTCTGCCCTGCTTCCCACCACAGAACATGATGACCTTCTGGTGGAGATGAGAAACTTCATCGCTTTCCAGGCCCACACTGATGGCCAGGCCAGCACTAGGGAGATACTACAGGAGTTTGAATCCAAGTTATCTGCATCGCAGTCTTGTGTCTTCCGAGAACTATTGAGAAATCTGTGCACTTTTCATAGAACTTCTGGTGGTGAAGGAATTTGGAAACTTAAGCCAGAATACTGCTAAACAACATTGCTTCCTAAACTTTCAAGTCACTTTTTCTAATGGGCATTTCTGATTATTAATTTATTATTAATAATCATGTTTGTCAACGGAAGTTGGCTGCACTTGATGTTTGTTTGCATGACATCTACCTCAGAATTAAAACTTTAAGAAGACGAAACTCTTCTCTGAAAGTTAAAAAGTTTTAATAATGCTAGCTAAAGGAGAAAATACTTGGATTGATTTCTTTTTTTGGCACTCTGAATTATGTTAAAAAATCAGGGACCTAACGGTTACTCCTTGGAGCACATTTGTTCCTTTACCCAAAAGATGCTGTCAGGGAGCACAGTTAGAAGTTTGCAGAACAGAAATCTCAATAATTTTTTTTATTGGTGCTAAAAACAGGTTTTATATTCAGTCAAACCTGTTCAGTAAGTTCATCAATATCTGGTAATAGCATTATTTTGATGCATAACCTTTAAACATTTAAATTTACTGTTTGCCACCCACAAAGGTCAGGTTTGTTATTTGTTGTTTGATAATTATATTAATTTTCTTGAAAAGATCCTCTTTTCAAGGTACTGGCAAATTGGTGGGTATTTTTATTAGTAAAGCATGAAACAGTTTGTTAATAAATGATAAGACATGTATTTGTGGAAAGTTGTAGGGTATTCAGTTTACCCTGGCTTTCCTTTAAGCAGAGGGCATCTTTTTCCCTTCTACAGTCACAAAAGGGCATCTTTTTCCCTCCTACAGTCACAAAATGTGCTATTAAAAAAAAAAATCCAATTAAAGCCAAAAGTAGGTACATAAAAACCACACATGTGCATGCACACAAACATCACTGCAGCCCACAGCAGACCCAGCTGTTATTACTATGAAGTGACACCACTCCAGACCTCTCTTATCTGCAGGCTGGCAGGCTGTCTTCTCTCCAGTTGCCTTTGTCTTGCGCCTGCCTTTGCATTCCCTGTGACGGGCTTTCCTGTTTCTGTGGTTTGGATTCCAGCCAAGGCTGTTTGTATCTCGCTACTGTTTATGTGTTTATGGTTCTGTGATGGTGTTGCTTTGATCCTCAGTTTCTTTTCTTTTTTTTTTTTTTTTTTGAGATGGAGTCTGGCTCTGTCGCCCAGGCTGGAGTGCAGTGGCGTGATCTCTGCTCACTGCAAGCTCCGCCTCCCGGGTTCACGTCATTCTCCTGCCTCAGCCTCCCGAGTACCTGGGACTACAGGTGCCCGCCACCACGCCCGGCTAATTTTTTGTATTTTTAGTAGAGACGGGGTTTCACTGTGTTAGCCAAGATGGTCTCGATCTCCTGACCTCGTGATCCGCCCGCCTCGGCCTCCCAAAGTGCTGGGATTACAGGCGTGAGCCACCGCGCCTAGCCCAGTTTATTTTCTTACCTGTGTTTTTCTTGTTTCCTTCTCAGGATGATTTTATCATCTCATCTTTGAAGTGTTGTTTTCTGAAATTCATTGTATTCCTTGAATTTCTTCTGTAGCTATCTCAGTGCAGTTTGTTTCTTGGATTTGTGTTCTCTGGTCTGCTCTTTTCCTCTCTCATTTTCTGTAGTATACCTGCCCTCCTACCGTGCTGTTTCTTTACATCTCGCTCATGCTTAACATGGATAGCTGTGTCCAGATCTTCTGTCTGCTTGTCCCTGTGACTCAGACAGGAGGGTCCTGGGCAGGGGGAGCCTTGCCGGACTGCATGAGAGGACATGAGTTTTGCTTTCTCTGCTCTAATATTTTGCTTAAGCCAAGAATCCTTTTCTTAGAGATGTTCTTTATGATTCCTGCCAGGATTTTCTAGTTTTTTTGGATTATAGCTTGTTCATTTCTTTGGTTTTTAGTTTGGTTTATATATAATGAGGGAAGATGATGATTACATTATTCTTGTCACTTTGCCATCATTGTTGAGAAGTCATAGAAGGAATTTTTAAACAGGCCAATAAGTCTTAAACTTGAATACTTGGTTTAGAAGGAAGTCAAAACTCCTTCCTTTTTGACTAAGTGGTTTGTTTCTGGGGAGCTCTTAATTTCTATTTTTATAATCATTAGCCTATAAGGAAATTGTGTCTTCCTTGTTCTCAGGGTGATCTACTGACCTTGTTCACTCATATGAAGCATTTGGGCATCACATTTATAGTGTCTGAAACATAAACTGTATTGAGCTAGACAAGGTATAGCCTTCTCTTCAAGTAACAAATACTGTCAAAAGCTATAATGCAGTAGGAGCAAGGTGGTCCTTGTTCCAGTTCTTGTCTCAGTTTTTCTGACGTACCATGATCTTGGGAAGGTGGTGTCTCAGTGAGGAGATCTGCACACATTGTCATCATGCCTCCTGGATGGAGGGACTTGGAGAACATTGCAGTAAGTAGAATGGTTTTAACAATGCAGAGAAGTTTATTCATTTAGATAAAAATCTAATTTTTGGAACTTTAAAAGCTTTGTACAGTGTGGATTTAATGTATTTAACATGCTTTATCAGCACAAATAAAGGATTTTAAAATTTTGTCAAAAAATTAAATATGTTAATACCATCACCATTAAAAATGTTCAAGCAATAGTCTGCCTCCCCACCCCCACACCATCTTGCACCTGTTCCACAGCTAAGTACAGTCCTATGTTTGGTGTGTCTTCTCCATGCATTTAGAGAATTACATGACACAGACTGCTGCTATAATGTCATTTTCTCATTCTTCCTTTACTAATAAAATTTCTGAGTTTTACCTGGACGTCTGGCTGCTCAGCTTAAGACTACTACTTAGCCTCCCTTAAAGTTAATTGTGGCCATATGACTAAGTTTTAAACTTCCAAATTGGCCCTTTAAATAAAGAAGCAGGGTATGCACTCTCCTTGACATTCCCCTTTCTTGCTGGCTGGGAGGCCAATGGGAGCTTCAGTAGTGACCTGGCATCTCAAGAGATGGAAGTCATGTGTTGAGGAAGGAGAAGTTGGCCTGCCAGTCTTGAACTATTCTCCTTTGACTTGCTATTTAAGAGTAAAATAAAATACTGACTTGCTTAAACTACTGTCTTTTGAAGTCTATTACAGCAACGAGTTTGCTTTAAATATGTAATTTATATTAATGGGGTGATACCATCCTTATTTTGCAACTAACTTTTCATTTAATATTATGTGCAAGACATTTCTATTCCTGTAAGTATAGCTCTGCCTGCATAGAATTGTTGGATTAATTATGTAGATTTTAAATGTCAGTTGATGTAGCAAAATTGCTTGCTTCAATTCACCCTCCATAAAAGGACCCATTTCTCCAAACCCTTGCCAACAGTAAGTGGTATCAATATCGGTAGGTTGTTTTGTTTTGTTTTAACCAATCTCATGATTGAAAGTACCTTTTTTTCACTTGAATTTCCCTGATTACTTATAAAATCAAACATTTGCGTGTTATTGGCCATTTGTAGATCTCTACCATACTTTGCCTATTTGTGTTATATTTGCCTAGTTTTCCTGTGGGTTGTTTATCTTTTAGGATTGTTCCCCTAAACAAAAACAAAAAGGCAATTATTCCAATGATCAACAAATATTCTTTTCTCCACCAGTTTAAAATGTCAGCTTTCAACTCATCACATGCTAAGTTGTCTATTTCTGACCCGTGGATCCAGGTGTTGGTTCTACCAACCACACTCCTCACGCTGTCATTTGGTGCTTTGCGTTGTGTTTTGCCATTCATGGGCAAGTTGCTTTTCCTTTCTCCCCCTCTTCAGTGTCTTATTCTTGGGTGTTTTCTGTGCCGGCTGAATCAAGAATTAGTTTATTAAATTCCAGTAAAATTGTGGTGTTCTTTTGACTAGGGTTGCATTTGTTTCCACATTAATTTAAGAATAAAAGACTTCTTTATAATTAATATTATGTTTCTGATTAGTATTATGATAGGCCTCATTTTATTAAAGTCTTTTATATTCTTGGATGAAATTTTAGTAACTTTCATCATAAATCTCTTGCACATTTCATAATAGGCTTATTCCTAGGTGTTTTACAGATTTTTAGTTTTGGTTGTGAGTCTTTTAACTTTTATATAAAAATATGGAGAATTAGCATATTCTCATATCTACTTTGTGATGTTTATCATATGGAAGTTTTAAAATACAGTAAATTCAGTCTTTCCATTTTTTTTGTTTCTGTAAGAACCATTCCCTAGCTAAGGTCATGAATACATTCTCATAAATTATTAATCCCATACGGATGACTAGTTTCCCTACCACCTTTAGCAAATAGTTTATTATTTTCCTCCTGATGTATAATGCCACCTTTACCAATTTACATATAATTATGGAAATGTTTCTTGGCTCTGCATTCTGTTAAATTGGTCCATTTATCTAACTTTGCTAGTAACCCACTGTTTTTATCATTGTGGTGCCATAATTGGTTATCACACATGGTAGAATGATTGTCCTCAAAGTCTTTTCTGGTATATATTGATATAACTGTATAGCTTTTCTTAGTGTAGTAAAGTACACAGTTAAATTTTCTAACATTGAGATATCCTTTAGACTTTCACTTCCAGAATGGCAATGTGAAGGGCCCTCTGGACCCCCTGTCCTAGGAATTAGCTTTAACTGGTGAAAATTGGAACAAAAAATAAACACCTTCCTCTTATACAGAGAGACACAAACACTTAATGTACTGAAAATTATCCTAAAAGCATGTAGAATAAAGTAACACTTATTCAAGGAAATCCAAATCTTGGTAAGAACAGTGAGTCAGACTCTTCAGCCACAACACACTCCCCCCTCCCTCCCATTTCAGTGGGTGCAGCCAAGAAAACAGAGCTCCGTCTCCCTCAGCTCCCTGTCCAGAGGTATGGTACCTCACAGGGAGGGGCAAGATGCCAGCATTTCTTATCCCTGCAGCTCCAAGTGGCAAGAGCTAAATTCATGAAGTTAAAAACTATGACAAGGAAAAAATGCACGAAAGGGGTTCAATAGTAGATTTGAACTGGCAGAAGAAATTGTCAGCCAACTGGCAGATAGAGTAAGAGAGAGATGCTTTCCAAAGAACAGAGAATGAAAATGAAAAATGAGCAAAACCCCAGAGAAATGTGAAGCACCATTATATGCACCATTGAAGACCATTAAGTGTGCATGTAATGGGATTACAAGAAGGACAGAAGAAAAAGAAAATATTTAAAGATATAATGACTGAAAACTCTCCAAATTGATTGAAAAACATCTAGGAAGCTTAGTGAACTCCCAGCATGATAAATGCAGAGGGATTCACAGACACATCATAGTAAAAAATGCTGGAAACAAAGATGAGAAAACCTTGAAAGTAGTGAGTGAAAAAAAGATACATCACTTAGGGAACAAAATTAATACTTGACTTCTCAGAAGAAATAATGGAGGCCAGAGGGCAGGTATAACAGTCAGAGTGCTCGAAGGAAAAGAAGTGTCAACCAAGAATCCTATATCCAGCAAATGTATTATTCAAAAATGAAAGTGAAATAAAGACTTTTCCAGATAAACAAAAACAGAAAAATTGTTGTTAACCAACCTGCCTAATAAGTATTAAAGGAAGTTCTTTAGGCTGAAAGCAAATGAAGAGCACCAGTAAAAGCAATTATATAATTATAAAAGTCACATAAATGCATATTTTTCTCCTCTCAACTGATTCAAAATGCAGCTGTATCAAATAATATGTATGTAATGTATTGGTCTATAACATTCAGAAATGTCATATATATAACATTTGTCAAAACAGCACAAAGGAGGTGGCTGGGAGCAAAGCTGTAATAGACTAATGAAATGGCAGATGGTAAAATAATAATTATAACAATGTATTGGATTTGTAACATTAATGGATACAGTATGTATACCTAAAATATCACAAAAAGGGGGAAAGGGAATATAGCTATATAGGAGGAAAGCTTCTATATATTATTGGACTTAAGCTTGTGTAATTCTACTAGATTCTGATAAGATGTATATGGTAAATGCTAGAGCAACCACTAAGAAAATAACTCCAGAAATGTAGTTGAAAAATTATTAATAAAATTAAAATACTACCTTAGAAAATACTCACTTGATGCAAAAGGCAATAGTAAAAGAGAATGAAAAGAACACAATAGATAATAGAAAACAAAGTAATGTGTATTCAACTTATCAATAATAAATGTTAATTTAATCAGGCAGAGACTGTCAGATTGGATTAAAAATGCATTCCAACTCTGTGTTATCTATGGGAGACACACTTTAGGTTCAAAGACACAGATAGATTAAAAGTAAAAGGATAGAGAAATAGTCCAAACAATTGCCACAAAAGAGCTGGACTGGCTGTACTAGTGTCAGACAAAGTAGATCTTAAGACAAAAATGCTCCTAGAGATAGAGACATTTTATAATGATAAAAAGGTTAACTCATCAAAAAAAAAAAAAAAATAACAGTTGTAAACATATATATGAACTTAATAACAGTATCAAAACACAGAAAGCAAAAACTGACAGAAATGAAAAAAGAAAATGGCCATAATAGTAACTGGAGACTCCAATAACCTATTTTCAATAATGGACAGAACTAGACAGAAGGTTAATGAAATAGAAGACTTGACCAACACTATAAACCAACTAGGCCCTAACAGACATCTATAGAACACTTTACCCAAGCACTACAGCATATACATTCTCAAATGCTCATGGAACATTCTTCAGGATAGGCCTTATGCTAGACCATGAAACTTCAATACGTTTAAAAGGATAGAAATAATACAAAGAGCATTTTGTGGTCATAATCACAGGATTAAATTAGAAATAAAAAATGGGAACATTTGAAGAACTCACAATTAGGAAATTGAACAACACACTATTAAATAACCAATACACTAAAGAAGAAAACAAGAAGGTAATCAGAAAGCACTTTGAGACTAACGAAAATTAAGACACAAGTGAACTGTACAGATGCAGCTAAAAAAGTGCTTAGAGGGAAATTTATAGGTGTAAATGCCTATATTAAGGAGGAAGAAATAAAGCAGTAACCTTCCTTCCACCTTGAGTCATTGAAGAAAGAAAAACTAAACCTAAAGCAAGCAGAAGGAAGGAAATAATAGAGTAGAAATTAATGAAACAATAGAAAAACAATAGAGAAAATATTACTAGAAACTGGTTATTTGAAAAGATCAATAAATATGACAAATATTTCACTAGATTGACCAATAAAAAGGCAATACTCAAATTACTAGGATATAATATGAAATAATAGACACTACTACCAACCTTACAGAAATGGGCAATCTGAATAGACCTATCACTAGTGAGCAGATTAAACCAGCAATCAGAAAATTGCCCACGAAGAATAGCCCAGGCACAGACAGTTTTACCCCTGCGTTCTACCAAACAATCAAAGAAATGCTAATAGCAATTATTCTCAAACTCTTTCAAGAAATAGGAGGGAATACTTCCCAGTATTGCCCTGATAACAAAACCACTCAAAGATATCACAGGAAAACTGCAGACCAATGTGTCTTATGAAATACATGCAAAAATCCTCAACTAAATGCTACAAACCAAATCCAGCAACATATAAAAAGAATTATACACCGTCACCAAGTAGGATTTATCCCAGGGATATAAGATTGGCTTAACATGTGAAAATCAATGTAATACGTATGTCAATATAATTTTTAAAAGTCATCTCTACTGATGAAAAAAAAAGGTGCATTTGAATAAATCCAACACCCTTTCATGATAAAAATGGTTGAAAAACAAGGAATGGAAGGAAACTACCTTAACCTGATAAAGAGCATCTATGAAAAATCTACAGCTGTCTTTATACTTAATGGTGAAAAACAATGCTTTCCCACTAAGATTAGAAATAGGACAAGGATGCCCATTATCACACTTCTATTTAACATTGTACTGGAGGTTCTAGCCATTACAATTATACAAGAAGAAAAAAAGTGTGGAAAGGAAGAAGAAAAACTTTGTTCGCAAATAACATGATCTTGTATGTAGAAAATTCTAGGGAATCCGCTAAAAAAAAACTATTGAAGCTAATAAATGAATTCAACAAGATGGGAGGATACAACATCAGTATTTAAAAATCAATTGTATTTCTACACACTTGCAGTGAATAATCAAAAATGAAATTAAGAATATTCATAATAGCATAAAAAAGAATAAGGTGCTTAACATATTTAACAAAAAGTGCAAAACTTATACTCTGAAAACTACAAAACATTGCAGAAAGCAATTAAAGAAGACATAAATAAGTGGAAAAACATCCCATGTTTGTGGATCAGAAGAGTATAATGCTGTTGAGATGACAGTATTCCTCAAACTTATCTACAGATTCAGCATAATCTCTGTCAGAATCTCTGCTGATTTCTTTGCAGAAATTGACAAGCTGATGCTAAGAGTTATATGAAATTGCAAGGAACCCAGAATAGCCAAAGAAATCCTGAAAAAGAATAAAGTAGAAAAACTCACATTTCCTCATTTTGAATTACAAAACAACAGTAATTACGAAGTGTGTTACTGGCACAAGCATAGACATAGATCATTGTATTTTTTAAAAAATGGTGATTCCAGAAATAAATGCAAACATCTGTAGTCAACTGATTTTCAGCAAAGGTGCCAAGTCCATCCAGTGGGGAAAGAACAGTCTTTTCAACAAATGGTGCTGGGACAAGTGGATAGTCATGTGCAAAAGAATAAAGCTGAACGCTTACCTTACATTATATTTAAAAAGTTGGCTGGGTATGATGGCTCATGTCTGGAGTCTTAGCACTTTGGGAGGCAAAGGGGCAGATTGCTTGAGTTCAGGAGTTTCAGACCAGCCTGGGTAACATGGCAAAGTCATGTCTCTACAGAAAAAAAAAATTAGCTGGTCATGGTCATGTGCGTCTGTAGTCCCAGCTACTCAGGAGGCTATGGTGAGAGGATCACTTGAGCCCAGGAGGTCGAGGTTGTAGTGAGCCATGAGCATGCCACTGTACTCCAGCCTGGGTGACAGAGCAAGACCCTATCTCAAAAAAAAAAAAAAAAAAAAAGTAGATGAAAGAGGCGAGGCGTGGTGGCTCACGCCTGTAATCCCAGCACTTTGGGAGGCCGAGGTGGGTAGATCACAAAGTCAGGAGTTTGAGACCAGCCTGACCAATATGGTGAAACCCCATCTCTACTAAAAATACAAAAATTAGCTGGGCATGATGGCATGTGCCTGTAGTCCCAGCTACTTGGGAGGCTGAGGCAGAAGAATCACTTGAACCAGAAGAATCACTTGAACCCAGGAGCCGAGATTGTGCCACTGCACTCCAGCCTGGGTGACAGAGTGAGACTCTGTCTAAAAAAAAAAAAAAAAAAAAAAAAAAAAAAAAAAAAAAAGATGAAAGACCTAACTGTCAAAGCAAAATCTATAAAACTCTTAGAAGAAAATGGGTAAATCTTCATGAACTTGGGCTTGGCAAAGCATTCTTAGATATGACATTAAAAACACAAGCAGCAAAAGAAAAAAGAGAATTTGGACTTCATTGACATTTAAAGCTTCTGTGCTTTGAAGGATACCATCAAGAAAGGGAAAAGACAACCTACAGAATTGGAGAAAATATTTGTGAATCATACTAATAAAGACTCAGAAATAACTTTAAAAATGGACAGAGGATCTGATTAGACATTTTCCCAAATAAATAAAAATGGCCAAGAAGCACATGAAAAGATGCTCAACATCATTAGTCATCAGGGAAATGCAAAGCAAAACCACAATGAGATACCACTTCACACCCACTAAGTTGGCTAAAATAATAAAAAAGTAACAAGTGTTGAGATTGTAGAGAAGTTGGAAGCCACGGATACTGCTGGTGAGAATGTAAAATGGTGCAGCCACTTTAGAAAACAGTTGCAATTTCTCAAATGATTAAACACAGAGCTAGCCTATGACCTAGAAATTCTTCTCCTAGGTATATAACCAAGTGAAGACATACGTCCACACAGAAACTTGTATATGAATGTCTCTAGCAGCATTGTTCATAATAGTAAAAAAATGGAAACAGCTCAAATATACATCAATAGGTGAATGGATTTTAAAATGCAGTGTATCTATACAATGGAATATTATTCAGCCCCAAAAAGCAGTGAAGGACTGATACATGCTACAACACTAACGAACCTCTAAAATTTTCTGCTAAGTGAAAAAGCCATAAAAGACCACATGCTATGATCCCATCCATATAAAAGTCCAGAATAGAGAAATCTATAGAAATAGGAAGTAGGTTAGTGGTTGCTTAAAGAAAAAGTGGTAAGTAGGTTGCGTAAAGGGTCATAAGTGAGGACAATAGTTAAAAAGTTGGGGGTTTGGAGGTGTTTTTAGGTTTTCAGGTGATGAAAATGTAAAATTGAGGTGGTGATGGTTGCATATATCTTTGAATATACTAAAAGCTACTGAATTGTACTACTGAAATCAATTGAGTTATATGGTATATGAATTATATCTCAGTACAGTTGTTAATACATAATTAACATAAGGTGCAAGATAAATTGGGAGCTTAACAAAAAGACAACGCAATTAAAAATGCTTAAAGAATCTGAATAGACATTTCCCAAAGAAGATATACAAATGGCCAAAAAGCACATGAAAAGATGCTTGACATCATTAGTCTTTAGGGAAATGCAAGTCAAAACCGTGATGAAATACCACTTAACAGTCACTAGCATGACTATAATAAAATATTTTAAACTCAGTAACAAGTGTTGACAAGGACATGGATAAGCAAACGCTTATACATTGCTGGTGAGAATGTAAAATGGTGCAACCACTGTGAAAAACAGTTTGGTGGTTCCTCAAAAAGTTAAACATAGAATTATCATATGATCCAACAGTTATACTTTGTGGAATATTCCACAAACTGAAAACTGCTGCTCAAACAGATACTTGTTTGTGAATATTCATAGTAGCACTATTCATAATAGTCAAAATGTGGAAACAGTTGCAGCATCCATTGACAGATGAATGCGTAAACAAAATGTGGTATATCTATACAGTGGAATATTACTCAGCCACAAAAGGAATGAAATACTGATGCAACAACATGTATGACACAAAAGATAGCATATATTGTATGATTCCATTTATATAAAATACACAGAACAGGAAATTCTGTAGACAGAAAGCAGATGAATGGTTGTCAGAGGCTGGGGTGGGGAGGGGGAATGGGGAGTGATTTCTTAATAGGTATAGGGTTCTTTTATGGGGTAATGAAAGTGCTTTGGAACTAGATGGAAGTGGTGATTGCACAACATTGTGAATGTACTAAAGGCTGCTGATTTGTACACTTTAAAAAATTCCTTCAGGTGTTCCGTGTTGCTTTCAGTTAATTTTGGTAAGATTTTTCTAGAAAATTGTTTATTTTGTCTCTTTTAAAAGTTGTTCCTTTGTGGATATCATCTGTTTGTCATTGGTGTTCTGCAGTTTCATTCTGATTTATGTGATTTTTTTTCCCCTTCTGGTTCAGTCCTCAGAGATATGTGGATTTATTATACTCCTGTATGGAGTGTGTGCTTCTTGAATTTAAGGATTCATGTCCTTCAACAGTTCTGGAAGACTGTAGCCATTATTTCTTTGAATACTGCCTCTCCTCATTTGCTTTCACCCTTCTGGAACTTTTTATTTCTAACTTTCTGGTTAGGCTATCCATTGACTTTTTATTTTATTTTTTTGAGACATAGTTTCACTTTTGCCCAGGTTGAAGTGCAGTGGCATGATCATAGCTCTGATCATAGCTCACTGCAAACTTTTGACCATAGCTCACTGCAACCTCGAACTCCTGGGCTCAAGTGATCAGCCTCCCAAGAGGCTGGGGCTACAGGCAGGTGCCACCATACCTGGCTGAAGTTTGAAAAGTTTTTCAGAGGGACAGAGTCTTGCTGTGTCACTTAGGCCAGTCTTGAATTCTTGGCCTCAAGTGATCCTCTTGCTTTGGCCTCCCAAAGCACTGGTATGACAGGCATGAGGCACTGTGCCCAGCCTGAATTTTTAATTTTATAATTATAATGTTGATTTCTAAAATTGCTTCTTTCTCCCCTCTAAGCTTCCCGATTTTGTCTTACAATGCTTTTTTCTTATTTTTTCTTCTTGTGGCTATAATAATTTTAAACACCACTGTTTCATAGTCTTCATCGGATTACTGCACTGGCTGCAGGTCTTGCTGTTGATCCTGCTCTTTGTGGTGTCTGCTGGCTCTCTCCCTCACAGTAAATTGGTTTTTTGTGTGTGTGTGTGACTCTTGTGTGTGTAAAGATGGGTGAGTCATCTTCAAAGGGGCTTTCTTACCAGCATGGTTTTTGTATGTGCTTGTGTCTCATGGGTATTATCAGCCTGGGACCAATTTTTTTCTGTTAATTTCTTAACTTTCAATGTTATGTTTTAGCAAAGAGACTGGCAGCATTTTGCCCCTGCCCTAGAGATTTGTGGAACTTTGAACCTGAGAGAGATGATTTAGGGTATCTAGCAGAAGAAATTTCCAAGCAGCAAAGCATTCAAGAGATGACTTGGGTGCTGTTAAAGGCATTTAGTTTTATAAGGGAAGCAGTGCATGAAAGTTTGGAAAATTTGCAGTCTGACAATGTGATAGAAAAGAAAAACCCATTTTCTGAGGAGAAATTCAAGTTGGCTGCAGAAATTTGCATAAGTAATGAAGAGCCAAATGTCAATCAAGGACGATGGGGGAAAATGTCTCAAGGACATGTCAGAGGTCTTCACAGCAGCCCCTCCCATCACAGGCCTGAAGGCCTAGGAGGAAAAAGTGGTTTCATGGGCTGGGTCCAGGGTCCCCCAGCTGTGTGCAGCCTAGGGACTTGGTGTCCTGCATCCCAGCTGCTCCAGCTGTCACAGAAAGGGGCCAACATAGAGCTCAGGCCGTGGCTTCAGATGGTGCAAGCCCCAAGCCTTGATAGTTTCCACATAGTGTTGAGCCTGAGGGTGCACAGAAGACAAGAATTGAGGTTTGGGAACCTCCGGAACCTAGATTTCAGAAGATGGATGGAAACGCCTAGATGCCCAGGCAGAAGTTTGCTGCAGGGGCAGGGTTCTCATGGAGAACTTTTGCTAGGGCAGTGCAGAAGGGAAATGTGGGGTCAGGGCCCCCATACAGAGTCCCTACTGGGGCATCACTTACTGGAGCTGTAAGAAGAGGGCCACCGCCCACCAGACCCCAGAATGGTAGACGCACCAACAGTTTGCACCGTGCACCTGGAAAAGCCTCAGACGATGGCAGCCTGTGAAAGCAGCTGGGCAGGAGTCTGTACCCTGCAAAGCCACAAGGGCGGAGCTTCCCAAGACCATGGGAACCTACTTTTTACATCAGCGTAACCTGGATGTGAGACCTGGAGTCAAAGGAGATCATTTTGGGGCTTTAAAAGTTGACTGCCCTGCTGGATTTTGGATGCATGGGTCCTGAAACCCCTTTGTTTTGGCCAATTTCTCCCATTTGGAATGGCTGTATTTACCCAATACCTGTACCTCCATTGTATCTAGGAAGTAACTAGCTTGCTTTTGATTTTACAGGCTCATAGGCAGAAGGGACTTTCCTTGTCTTAGATGAGACTTTGGACTGTTGACTTTTGGGTTAATGCTGAAATGAGTTAAGACTTTGGGGGACTGTTGGGAAGGCACGATTGGTTTTGTAATGTGAGGACATGAGATTTGGAGGGGTCGGGGCAGAATGATATGGTTTGGCTGTGTCCCCACCCAAATCTCGCATTGTAGCTCCCAGAATTCCCATGTGTTGTGGGAGGGACCTAGTGGGAAGTAATTGAATCATGGGGGCTGGTCTTTCCCATGCTATTCTTGTGATAGTGAATAAATTTCATGAGATCTGATGGGTTTATCAGGGTTTTCCACTTTTGCTACTTTTTCATTTTCTCTTGCCACTGCCATGTAAGAAGTGCCTTTTTGCCTGCCGCCATGATTCTGAGGCCTCCCCAGCCATGTGGAACTGTAAGTCCAGTTGAATCTCTTTTTCTTTCCAGTCTCAGGTTGTCTTTATCAGCAGGGTGAAAACAGACTAATGTACTCCCCTTCTAAAGTTGATGTGTGTTGGTCTCCGGGCGTGCTTCATTCACTGACCATGCCTTTCTGGCCGTCGCTGTCCCTGGTTTCCACACTGGATCTGCAGTGTGGTTGGATCTGCAACCAACCTCAGATCAAGAATACTTTTTTAGAAAATAACAATACAATAAAATATAATACAAACAAAAAACAATACAGTATGACAACTATTTGCATAGCATTTACATTGTATTAGGTATTGCAAGTAGTCTTTAAATGATGTAAAGTACACAGGAGGATGTGCCTATGTTAAATGCACATGTGTCCTGTTCTCAAATGGTTATTTAAATTTTGACTTTAACTTAATTACTTTTTTTTTTTTTTTTAATATTTTTAAGACTGTTTCCATGTTTTTCTTCCCTTTGTTCACCTTGATCTCATGCTGGAGATTTGTCTCTCTTATTAGCCTCTTCAAAAAAATCAGCTTTTTATTATTTATTTGATTACTCTGTTGTTAACTTTCTAACAGACCTCAGGTGCTCAGAACCAGATAAGCCAGAATTCTTGGCAGAAGAGGCTCCCTGTCATCCTGTCATGCCTGTTTTATTTTGGTTGTGCCTGTACTAGTAAGCACCCATGAACCCACTGCCCAGCATAAGAGAAAGGACACCCCAATAACTCACAGTTACCTGTTTATTCCTCTCCTCTCATCCACCTTTCTTCCACAGCTAGTAAACACTATTCTCAGCTTTGTACTATTTCCTTGCTTCTATGTTTGTGTATACCTAGAATAACATTATTTTTAGTTGTTCTTAATGTAATCAAAAGGGATCTTGCTCTACTTAATATTCTGAGACTTCGTTTTTAAAGTCAGTGTTATACTGGTGTGTTTTATCCACATTATGGCATGTAGCTATATATTTCAGTCCATTTTCACGCTGCTGATAAAGACATACCTGAGACTGGGCAATTTATAAATAAAAATAAGTTTAATGGACTCAGTTCCACGTGACTGGGGAGGCTTCACAATCACGGTGGAAGGCAAGGGAAGAACAAAGATATGTCTTGTATGGCAGCAGGCGAGAGAGAATGAGAACCAAGCAAAAGGAGTTTCCCCTTATAAAACCATCGGATCTCCTGAGGCTTATTCACTACCACAAGAACAGCATGGGGGAAACCACCCGCCATGATTCAATCATCTCTCACCGGGTGCCTCCTACAACAGGTGGGAATTACGGGAACTACAATTCAAGATGAAATTTGGTGGGGACACAGCCAAACCGTATCACTGTACTTTTTTTTATGTTTCACCATGGTATGATAGGCCATTTTGTAAATATTCCACAATTTATCTATTCTCTCTTACCTGGTTCTAATTTCTAATTTCCTATGTGATTTCTTATTGAAAGGCATTCAGTTATCTCAGGTGTTTTCCATTATAAATACTGCAGCTATTAACACTCTGATATATGCCTCCCGGTACATGTGAGTGAGGTTGTCTCTTGGACATAGAGCCAAGAATGGAATTGTACCCATTGTGCCAACTATCACACTTTATAAGAAATCCTGCTGATTTGTATCCTTTCCAATATGTAATGCTATCAGACTTCAATTTTTGTAGACCATATGAGTTTAAAATCTCATTTTGACCTTTATTTGATTTTCTTTATGTCTAATGGTTTCAGACATTTCTTCATGTGTGTTTCCTTTTCAGTTATTTTTCCTGTTTATTTTTATTGGCTTGTTTGTCCTTCTCTTATTGATTTGTAGGGGTTCTTTGTATTCTTGATTCAGATTCAGCATAGATTATGTAAATATTATCTCCAAGTTTCTAATGTGTCTTTCTGTTTCGCTAAGGTATTTGTTGATGAGCTTACTTTTTTACATATAGTCAAATTTATCAATCTTTTATTTTATTGCTAGTGTTTGCTGTGTCTTTTTAAAAAAGTCTTTTCCTACTCTACATTTGGAAAGATTTTTACCTGTATTTCCTACTGAAATTTTTAATTTTGTCATTTAATTACTTAATACAGCTAGAATTAATTTTTAAGCATAGAGAGAGGTAGAGGTTCAATTTCATTTGTTTCACCAATGAATATGACATCATTTTCTTCCTTTGGTGGCTTTGGAATTTAGTCTGTTAATTCTTCAAATAATAATTTGAGCTGGACCCTTGTTTCATAGTTTTTTAGTCTTCCTTGCTTCTTTTTTTTTTTTTTTTTTTTGCTTTCTTTCTTTTGAAACAGTCTGATTTTGTCGCCCAGGCTGGAGTACAGTAGCACGATCTCAGCTCACTGCAACCTCTGCCTCCCAGGTTCAAGTGATTCTCCTGCCTCAGCCTCCTGAGTAGCTGGGATGACAGGCGCCTGCCACTACGCCAAGCTAATTTTTGTATTTTTAGTAGAGATGGGGTTTCACCGTGTTGGCCAGGCTGGTCTTGAACTCCTGACCTCAAGTGATCACCCGCCTCAGTCTTCCAAAGTGCTGAGATTACAGGCATGAGCCACTATGCCCTGCCCTCTTGCTTTTTAATACTTGCATTTAAAGCTATAACTTTCCCTCTGAGTACCACTTTAGGTTCATCCTATAGTTTTTATATGCTACGCAGTCATCATTATTTGGTTCTAATTTCTAATTTTCAGTATGGTTTCTTCTTCAATTCATAAGCTATTTAAAGTGTGGAATTTTCAAATACATTTGCAAGGTTGACTGTCTTCTGTAATTAATTTTGAATGCCATTTCACTGTGGTCAGAGACTGTGCTGTGCGTGGGATCGGCGGTTTTGGTGTTTGTTGCGGCCAGTTTTGTTGTTTAGCAGCTGATTAGATTGTGCTGATTGTTGGGTGTTCTGTGACTGTTTATTAGGTCAAGTGTGTAAACTGGGCTGCTTAAATTTTCTGTGTCCTTGCTAATCTTTATTTTCCCTGCTTAATCTATCAATTACTGAGTGAAGGTATGTGAACTTTTCCATTATTATATGGATTTTAAAATTTCTCTTTATAAATCTATGAATTTTTGCTTTTTCTTTTTTAAGGCTATATTGTTAGAAACATACAGATTCTGGATTTTAAAAATATCTTTATGGTGAATTTTCATTGTCATATGTGATAGAAGTTATTCCTATAATCACATGATAACTTCTGTCACCCTAATAATGCTTTTTGTCTTGTTTATTTTGTCTAATGTAAGTATAGCTATAACTGCTCTCTTTTGATTTATATTTGCCTAGTATGTTTTTTCCATTTATCATTTTACAAATAATTTTCATCAGAATGCAAATAATTTTCATCAGTATACAAACATAGTCAATGTATAACTGAGATTACTAATAAATTTGGATTTATTTCTGTCATTGTGTGTGTGTTGTATTTATTATCATGCTTTGTTTCATCTTTAACTTTACTTTCCTCTCCTGTCTTCTATGATTTTTTTTTAAAATATTGATCACTTTTTTAAAATTGACAAATAATTGTACATTTATGCGGTACACAATGATATTTTGATACAATGTGCAATGATCAAATCAAGATAATTAGCATATCCATCACCTCAAAATTTTATCATTTTTTATGCCAGAAACATTCAAACTTCTCTTTTCTAGCTATTTTTTAAATATATATATATATATTTTTATTATTATTATACTTTAAGTTCTAGGGTACATGTGCATAATGTGCAGGTTTGTTACATATGTATATTTGTGCCATGTTGGTGTGCTGCACCCATCAACTCGTCAGCACCCATCAACTCGTCATTTACATCAGGTATAACTCCCAATGCAATCCCTCCCCCCTCCCCCCTCCCCATGATAGGCCCCGGTGTGTGACGTTCCCCTTCCCGAGTCCAAGTGATCTCATTATTCAGTTCCCACCTATGAGTGAGAACATGCGGTGTTTGGTTTTCTGTTCTTGTGAAAGTTTGCTGAGAATGATGGTTTCCAGCTGCATCCATGTCCCTACAAAGGACACAAGCTCATCCTTTTTTATGGCTGCATAGTATTCCATGGTGTATATGTGCCACATATTCTTAATCCAGTCTGTCACTAATGGACATTTGGGTTGATTCCAAGTCTTTGCTATTGTGAATAGTGCCACAATAAACATACGTGTGTATGTGTCTTTATAGCAGCATGATTTATAATCCTTTGGGTATATACCCAGTAATGGGATGGCTGGGTCATATGGTACTTCTAGCTCTAGATCCTTGAGGAATCGCCATACTGTTTTCCATAATGGTTGAACTAGTTTACAATCCCACCAACAGTGTAAAAGTGTTCCTATTTCTCCACATCCTCTCCAGCACCTGTTGTTTCATGACTTTTTAATGATTGCCATTCTAACTGGTGTGAGATGGTATCTCATTGTGGTTTTGATGTGCATTTCTCTGATGGCCAGTGATGATGAGCATTTTTTCATGTGTCTGTTGGCTGTATGAATGTCCTCTTTTGAGAAATGTCTGTTCATATCCTTTGCCCACTTTTCGATGGGGTTGTTTGTTTTTTTCTTGTAAGTTTGTTTGAGTTCTTTATAGGTTCTGGATATTAGCCCTTTGTCAGATGAGTAGATTGCAAAAATTTTCTCCCATTCTGTAGGTTGCCTGTTCACTCTGATGGTAGTTTCTTTTGCTGTGCAGAAGCTCTTTAGTTTAATTAGATCCCATTTGTCAATTTTGGCTTTTGTTGCCATTGCTTTTGGTGTTTTAGACATGAAGTCCTTGCCCATGCCTATGTCCTGAATGGTATTACCTAGGTTTTCTTCTAGGGTTTTTATGGTATTAGATCTAACATTTAAGTCTCTAATCCATCTTGAATTAATTTTCGTATAAGGAGTAAAGAAAGGATCCAGTTTCAGCTTTCTACTTATGGCTAGCCAATTTTCCCAGCACCATTTATTAAATAGGGAATCCTTTCCCCATTTCTTGTTTTTCTCAGGTTTGTCAAAGATCAGATGGCTGTACATGTGTGGTATTATTTCTGAGGACTCTGTTCTGTTCCATTGGTCTATATCTCTGTTTTGGTACCAGTACCATGCTGTTTTGGTTACTGTAGCCTTGTAGTATAGTTTGAAGTCAGGTAGCGTGATGCCTCCAGCTTTGTTCTTTTGACTTAGGATTGTCTTGGCAATGCAGGCTCTTTTTTGGTTCCACATGAACTTTAAAGCAGTTTTTTCCAATTCTGTGAAGAAACTCATTGGTAGCTTGATGGGGATGGCATTGAATCTATAAATAACCTTGGGCAGTATGGCCATTTTCATGATATTGATTCTTCCTATCCATGAGCATGGTATGTTCTTCCATTTGTTTGTGTCCTCTTTTATTTCACTGAGCAGTGGTTTGTAGTTCTCCTTGAAGAGGTCCTTTACATCCCTTGTAAGTTGGATTCCTAGATATTTTATTCTCTTTGAAGCAATTGTGAATGGAAGTTCATTCATGATTTGGCTCTCTGTTTGTCTATTACTGGTGTATAAGAATGCTTGTGATTTTTGCACATTAATTTTGTATCCTGAGACTTTGCTGAAGTTTCTTATCAGCTTAAGGAGATTTTGGGCTGAGACAGTGGGGTTTTCTAAATATACAATCATGTCATCTGCAAACAGGGACAATTTGACTTCTTTTCCTAACTGAATACCCTTGATTTCTTTCTCTTGCCTGATTGCCCTGGCCAGAACTTCCCACACTATGTTGAATAGGAGTGGTGAGAGAGGGCATCCCTGTCTTGTGCCAGTTTTCAAAGGGAATTTTTCCAGTTTTTGCCCATTCAGTATAATATTGGCTAATTTTTTTTTTTTTTTTAAGATGGAGTTTTGCTCTTGTTGCCCAGGCTGGAGTGCAGTGGTGTGATCTCAGCTCACTGCAACCTCTGCCTCCCGGGTTCAAGCAGTTCTCCTGCCTCAGCTTTGTGAGTAGCTGGGATTACAGGCATCTGCCACCATGCCCGGCTAATTTTTTGTATTTTTTTAGTAGCGATGTTTTGGCAAGGCTGGTCTTGAACTCCTGACCTCATGTGATCTACCTGACCCACCTTCCCAAAGTGTTGGGATTACAGGCATGAACCACCACACCCAGCCCTGACTTCTATGAATTAATTGGACTTGTGTATTCCCTTTCCCTTTTTCACTGAAGTTACACAGTTTATTCCTAGTCTTTACAAATTTAATATGCACTTTTAAAGCTGGTATTTTCATCTTCTTTCTCCAGAATAAAAGAACCACAGAACTCCTTAACTATTATTATTGTATCTTTCCCTCAACTTTCATGCTCTGTTGTCTTAATTTTAGGTCCACCCTGTTTCTAATGATCCCCATTCATCATTAGTGTTGTTTCACACAGTTTGTGGTCATGAGGTTTAGATTTCCCTGCATGTTTATTACTTTTCCTGCTTGTTGCATCTTACTCTGTCTTTGTTTCTGAAGTATGTTCTTCACTAGTTCTCTCAGCATGTGTATGTGTGTGTGTGTGGGTGCTCTATTTGAATGAAAATCACTTCATTTCACTCTCACTCTGGAATGCTTGTTGAACAGGGCATGGAATGTTCAGTTAAAAGTTGTTTGTTTCCAGCACATTGAAGACGTGATTCTCTTTTCTTCAGGCCTCTTCTATTGCACTTTAGGCATCTGTGGTCAGTCAAGCAGATACTGGTTGCTAGGTTATTGGTCTTTTCTCCCTGGTTGCTAACTAGATTTTCTCTTTGTCTTTGACATTTCATGATTTTTATTGAGGTATATCCATGCATTCCTTTTTTTTTTCTAAGTCAGTCTTGCTCTGTTGCCGAGTGTGAAGTGCAGCGGCACCATCTGGGCTCACTGCAACCTCTGCCTCCTGGGTTCAAGTGATTCTCCTGCCTTGGCCTCCTGAGTAGCTGGGACTATAGGTGCAAGCCACCATGCCTGGCTATTTTTTGTATTTTTAGTAGAGATGGGGTTTCACCATGTTGGCCAGGCTGGTCTTGAACTTCTGGCCTCAAGTGATTTGCCTGCCTCGGCCTCCCAAAATGTTGGGATTACAGGCATGAGCCACTGCACCCGGCCCATGTATTCATTTTTACTTTTTGTGCTCAGAACTACTTGTGCTTACTCAACCCAAGGATTTATATTTTAATAATTTCTTTAAAATGACAAATCTCTCAAATATGGCTTCTCCTCCTTCTTCATTCAGAAAGCTCTCCTTTCTGAATGCCCATCAGCTGTGTGTCAGCTCTTATTCTTTTCTCAAGTTTTTGAGCCCCTCAAGGTTTTTAATAAAATTATTTTTTTGCATCTCTGTGATGCATTCTAAGTGATTTCCTCAGAACTATCTTCCACTTCACTAATTCCCTTTTGCCCACTGTTTTAACCTCATTGATGAGTTTTGACTGAATGCATTATTACTATGAGGGCTGCCAAAGGATTTTCTGACTCCGTCACTCCTACATTTATTATCGGCATTTACTGGAAGGAAGAGCCACTCCTACTTATTTATTTACATCAGAATGGACTCATGGAATTTTGTTTTATTCACTAGATTATAATCCATTAGCCTCATCATTTATTTTGATGCTCAGATATTCCTGGTCTTGGCCAGGAGCTGCTGTGAGATAGTGCTGGTGGACTTTTGACAGGCTCCCATTGCCTTTGTCCATGTCCTCACCTCCTGGCACAGCTCACTGTGTACGTTCCGTATCCTGGCTGGAATCAGACCTCCCTCTGAGGAGTCCTGTCCTTCTCTTCCTTCCTTCCTCCTCCTGATTTTAAACTCTTCATTCTGAAATAATTTCAAACTTATGTAACATTTGCAAGTCTGGCCCTTGTTGCAGTGGGGAATATTATTTAGAAGCCAATGAGCCCTTTTTGTGCACATTGCACTTGGAATATCATTTATATGATGTATTTATTTTAAATTTATCCTTGTGCACATAAGAATACTGGGTTTATCATAGTGCTACCAGGTGTCCATTTAAATTACACTTTTGGTTACCAAAGTGAGGCAATTGATAGAAAAATGTGAAGTCAATAGTAGACCTTAGATACAAAGATGGAGTGTGGCTGAAATCAGAGAATGGGAATGAGTAAAACCAAGAAAACCTGAACCACATCGTGCTGGACTTGGGTCTGAACACCAATGGGCTCTTTGGCATCCTTGCAAACCACTGAATGCCCAACCTTGGGAATGTTGGCTTGGGCTTTGAGAAGCAGCTCATCCATGCCAAGGCATATGAGTTTAATACTCTCAGCAAGCATATGAGGTTTACCAGTATTACTGCTATTGTACAGATGGGGAAACTGAGGCACAGAAGGCCAATCAATGAGGCGGGGCACCTTGGTGCTGTAGGAACTCAAGTTTATAATGGCAATCAGGGATATTGTTCTCTGGGTTCCTACTTTGTGGTATGGGATGTTAGATTGCACAAATTGGAGATTTTTTTCTATTGCTAATATTCAAAGATAAAATGTTTATTGGGGTTGTCTTTCCATTGCAAATGTGCACTGGCTTGGAAGCAATGACTTGATCATTCAGTTTGTCTGAAGGGGAATTGGTAGGTACAGTCATGTGTTGATTAATGATGGGGATACATTCCGAGAAATGAATCATTAGGTGATTTTGTTGGTGTGTGAACATCATTGAGTGTACTTACACAGACCTCGATGATATAGCCTACTACACACCCAGGCTACACACTTGTACAGGCTTTTGCTCTCCTGAGTACAGCAAGTGGTTGAAAACACAATGGTAAATATCTGTGTCTCTAACCATATCTAAACATAGAAGAGGTGCCGTAAAATTATGGTATTAGGGTAGGCTCAGTGTCTTATGCCCTGTAAGCCCAGCACTCTGGGAGGCTGAGGCAGGTGGATGGCTTTGAGATTAGCTTGGCAACATAGCAAGACCCCATCTCTACTGAAAAAAAAATGAGCTAGACATAGTGTTGCACACCTGTAGTCCTAGCTACTTGGGAGGCTGGGTGGGAGAATCACTTGAGCCCTAAGCTGGGGTCAATTTGGTTCCTCTTATGTGGAATTGAATCAATTGTCATTTATACCAAGTCGTATGAATTTAATGTTCTCAGCAGGCCTAGGACATTTATACCATTATTATTACTATTATACAGCGAGGAAGACAAAGGTACACAAAGGTCCCTGAGCTGGTAAGAGCCTGAGCCAGAGTTTGAATCCAGGCAGTGTGGCTGCTGGCGTCCTGTTTAGCTCCTACCCATTTGGCACCTGGTGCAGAGTTAACACGGAGTAGCACACAGCTCGGTGCCTGACTCCTGGTTATGTTACTCGTGGCCATGAGGCAAAGAAAAGGTGGGACCACCTGGAAGGCAGGAGTCGTTCTTGGTTGGCCAGTAAAGCTTTGCCTGTGAGGCCAGGAGTGGTGTGCAAGGACTGGGGCACAGGCAGAGGGAGCTGGGGTGCAGGGCAGGGTCAAGTGTGGATGGTCATACTGAGACCCCTCTGATGCTCTCCACTGCTGTGCAGCTGCCCTTGGGGCTGTAGCATCTGCCCCAGTGGGAGCCACCTCCAGACATCACCCCCAGCCAGCCCAGATGTCTGAGGAGTGTGAGACGCAAAGTGGACTTCCGGGACATTGGCCGAGTCTTCCCGCCACCCACCAAGCTACCAAGTCAATTACTGCAAGGGTCAATGTGTCTTCCCAGTGGGCCACAAGACCAATGCCTCCCATCACACCTCCCTCATGTCCTTCCTCTCTCACTTCAAGTGAACCCTGACATCTCCAACCCATCTTATGTCCCCAACAAGCTCCACTCCACCAGACTCCTTTACTTGGACTCACAGAAGATGGTCGTGCTGAGGCAGTGTGCAAACATGGCACTGGAGTGTGTGGCTGTGGTGACAGTCTCACCCTGGCATGAACTTCTCTTGACTTTTCATGACTGCTGAGTAGGGTGAGCAGTGAGAATGGTGTGGGAAGAAATGATATCCACTTGGGAGCTCAGAGCACCAGATCTCATTTAATGATGACATTGAGGTCCCTGTGTGATCTTGGGTGAGGTGTAGATTCTCCCTAAGCCTCGGTTTATCCATCCTGGAATGGTGCTAGCTGAGGGGAGGTATGGGGACCAGTTTAGGCGGGACTGTTGCCTCCTGTGTTATTCTATTCCATAAAAACTTACAGCTGGGTCCCCAGGGCAACACTGGCCCAGCACAGAGACAGCCCTTGGTATTTATTGAATGAATAATGAATGGATCAGAGGTTTCTCTTGTCATTCTTTTTCTTTTTAAGTTTTTTCTTCCACTTAAAGCCCAGTGTCATCATATCTAGCTATTCCTTTCACAAGGCTATGTCCTGTTTTTAAGGCAGGAGGAAGAGTTTTATAGCTTTATTACCTTCCCCAACCTCCTTCCCAGCTTAGGTACAGAAGTCCTGGTTTGAGGGCAGAACATAAACTCTCCTGGCTGGCTGACTGGAGATGGTGGAACTGGTCAGCTTTAGCAGGTGATCAGCAGTGGAATTTATAAAGCTTAGGGAAGCAGGTCACTGGCAGAGCTGAGACCCTGCACAGCTGGAGGCCAGTGGCACCTGTGTTTCTGTACCACTGGGACAGAGTGGTGGAGGGAAAAACCTTTTTAATCTTCACTCTTCTTGACGACCCCCCTGGAGCCCAAGTGAGACCATTTGAGATCTAATGAAATCAGAACAAGAGCCCTGCCATGCCAGTAAGCTACCACTCTCAATCAGGTAGTAGAAATAGGACAATTTCCTGTCATCCATTGTGGATGTGTGGTACTGCTTAGATTAAAGTGAAACAAACCCATCCATCCATCCATCCATCCATCCATCCATCCAAATTATGGTGAAGACATTGAAGATGATGTTTATAGCAAGATGTTCAACAACATTGATTCAAAAAGCTGGTCACAGAAGTCTTCACAATATGATCCTATTTTTGTTTACAACTTTTTGCATAGAAAAAACACCAGCCAGAAATACATTACAGTCAACACTGGAAAGCTTTTCTCTTGTTAGTAAGATCTTGTGTGGTTTTTATTTTCTTCTTATTTAGCTATGTTTTCTACATTTTCTTCAGTGAAGATATATTAATTTTATTTAAAAGAAAAAACCCAACTGATTTAAAAAGAGAGCAGATGTGTTCTGTGTGTTCTTTGGATCTGACTGGGAGACAGGGGTGTCCACGGCGGGAAGGTGGGGAGAGCCAGGCAGGGGCATCTTCAGGCTTCACTTGCCAGGTACTGGTGGGCTCCTACCTGGCATGAATGAGGTTCTGGTGACCTCTGAGGCTTCACCCAACTCAGGGCTCCTAGATCAACCTAAGGTGCCATTCGAGGACAGCCTCTCGGTGCCCTGTGGACCTAGGGTTGGGGAGGTGAAGGCAGTCCTGTCCCAGCCCTACGTGAACCAAGGATATGTTCAAAGTTCCACGTTTGGACCTGGCTCTGTCCCTGGCCACCTATCTGTGTGACCTTAGGAAAATTCCCTCACCTCTGTGAGTGGCAGCCTTCTCATCTGTGAAGAACGGGAAATACCACATCTCTTAAAGGGCTTTTGGGGGAATAAATGGCACAGTAAGCAAATAGAAAGCAAGAGACGCTCCTCTCTAGTGAGGAGATGAGATAAACACTAGTTCACATAAAAGCCAGCCAAGAAGATTGTGTAGGGCTGGGCTGGGGGCACCCGGGAGCTGATTTTGCCAGCCCTCCTTTGCAGTGCCGAGGCCTGGCAAAGAGCTGGTGTTAGGAACATGTCTGCTACTTAATGAAGATGAGGGGGAGGTAACAGGACCGCAGGAATGAATCTATAAAAGCACAGGCTGCTGGCAGCAGCAAAATGGGAATAAACTCCTTAGTGCACCTGCGGAGCCTGCTGTCCCATCACTACGCAGGTGCCCCACAGCAGGACACCCCTGGGAATGCCTGGGACCCTCTCACCTGGCAACAGTTTGTTGACTGAATAGATGGCAGCACATGCAAGACCCACTTTCTTCCAATAATCCCAGGACCATAAGTAGGAGTCAGAAAAGCCCGCTGCTCGCCTCAGCTCCCCTCTGGGTTTTTGTGTGCCCGGGACCAACTCCAGGCTGAGCCAGGGAATCCCAGAGAGGGGAGTCCGCCACTTCTTCCTGGGGCTCTCTGGGCTCTCTGTGGTCAAGGGCAGTGAGTGAGGAGCCTGATGTGGGCCTGCAGAGCCCAGCTTCACTTGTGGCAGTCTCAAAGGTCCTTCCACCTTGTCTGCTGTTGACACAGCCTCCCCCAGTCCTACTATCTAGTGCTCCTTTGATGATGGTGAATTCTGGAAGAAGCCCCACCTGCAGACCTGGGGAGGGCCACAGGATTTAGAAGACTTTCTGAGAAAACACACAGGTGAAGGCCAGCTGTCCTGCTGGATGCGCTCCTGGACTGTGTGGCTTTCTTGCAGATTTCTTTCTCCCTTCTTCCTTCTTTGGTGTCCCAGGGTTGTTTTGTCCTCCCCTAGTCCCTTCCTAAGTAGAAACAAAGACTCAAAAGAGCCAGGAGCTGAATGCAAGGTGGGAATAAAGCGAGGCTGAAAAGCCAGGGATGCAGGAGGGCAGCAAGGAGGAGGGCCCCTGGGGGGCAGATGGGTGAGACGGGCCCTCCTGGGGGATGGCAAGGAGGGGGTCTCTCTTCTTGGGTAGCCAGAGAATCAGTGCTGTGTGCTACCTCACCCAACTGGTGGAGCTCTGATGTTCCTGCCACAGCGACCTTGTGGGAGAATGGGGCCTTGGGAGCTGAATCCCACCCTCGCCAAGACTAAAAGGGCCGAGGAAGTTGAGATTGTCATGTGAGTGGACACACAGCCACTGCCACACAAGAAACTAGGAAAAACATCTGTGTCACTGATGACAAATGGAAGATGAAAGCCTTATGACATTAAAAGCTCTCACAAGTCATGAACCTTTCAATAAGAAAACAAGCAAAGAAGAGGAAGTCCCCCCACTTTGCCCCGGCACAAACAACTTAAAAGAAATACAATATAGTCAATATATGTATGATAAACTCTTTTAGCCTGTAAAAATGGAAAAAAGAAAAAAACCCTGAGATAAAACAAAATGCCTTTTTGTGTGGCTTGTCAAATCCTGGCACCTGGCATGTGGGGAACTTCCACCATCCACAAGGTCCCTGGGTTTTGGATTGCTCTCCAGGAGGGCGGACATCCTGCCCCGGTGGTGGGCTCAGAGCCAAAGGCAAGGCGGATAAATAAGTGATGGGATTTCTGGGCACAGAGAGGCAGCTGGGATTACGGTAAATGAAACCTGAACATTAAGGCTCCCACTCACCACTGGCCCTGCACAGGTGGATACTCCAAATGATCTCCTTTTGTGCACCCTCACTATAGTTTCATTATGGTCCATTAAACAGCAATAATTAAAACAAAATATATTGGATTTGTTTGTCCTGGACTTTGTAAGGAAATGAGATTTGCAATGGTGTTGGTGCACAGTTGAGGACTACAGGACTTGTAATTAGTAGGGCAATTAAGGAGATGTCGCCTTTTTACTGCGACAGTGCACTTCTCAGGGATAATGAACTCTCCTGGTGGAGGGGAGTCTGGCTGGGGGTAGCCACGGGGACCAGGGGCTGCCTATTGCTGGTCCAGCCAGTGGGGGAGCTGGGGCTCATTTATGTAACAAAATGCTGCATGCCAGATGCTGTTCTAGAAGCCAGGGTGCACTGTGGAGCTTGCATGCGAGCACTGAGACAGACACCAAGCATGTGCCAATAAAGCATTCGAGAAGGACTTAACAGCTAAGCAGGAAACCAAAGCAGGAATAAAGGTGGAGAGTGGTGGGGACGAGAAACGGGCTTCTATCGTCTCAGAAGTCTTCTCTTAAAGAGATGACTTTAAGCTGAGATTGGGATGAAGTGAGGGCCAGAGTCTTGAAGGCCACCCAGGGGCAGCTTTCCAGACAAGGGGAAGGGCAAGGACTGGTGGGAAGGTGGGTGATGGTGTCTGGCCAGGCTGGGGTAGGAACTGGGTACAGGAAGGGTTTTTTTCCCCGATTGCTCCTGGTGTGATGCAGAGTGTGAGGACACCCCAGTGACCTCTTGCTCTCTACCCTGTGACACAGAGGGCAGACCTTGTCTCCACTAATTTGTTCAATAAAGGCCCTCTCTCCAGGCTGTGTACCTCAGCTGGAGCTGGAGGCAGAGGCACCTGGGAGGGCATATTCTTGATTTGGAGTTCATTGTGAGGTCCAGGGCACATCTCCAGCTTTACCTGTGGTTTCCACTTAAAGGAAAAGGGGTGCCCGGCTCCTGTGGGGCTAGGGAGGTAGAATGAACTCCATCATCTGTCCCTTCATCCATCTATTTGTTCATTCCTCCTTCCTCCTTCCATCCACCCACCTATCCATCCATTCTCCAACCAGCAGGCATTTGCAATTTCTGAGACCCCAGGCTGTTTCAGGGCCTTAGTAGGAGCAGGAACACCCAGATAGATCGGTCCTGGCTCCTGCCATCCACTTGAAACTTCTCCAGTGGAAAAGGAGCTACTCTGCAGTTTGGTGCCACCTGGTGGCAGCTGTTGGCTCTGGCTGAAATCGGTGAGGATGATTCTGGGCTGGGTGGCTCTGTGCAACTTCAGGACAGCAGCAGCTGTTTCAGAAAGTACCAAGTGGGTTAATGCCTCTTCTCAGCCCAGTCTGAGGAAGTTGAGCTGGGAGAATGCTGGGAAGGCAGAGTCCCCTCCCTGCCGCCACTTCCCTTTTCCCACGATTGGTGGCAGGTTACCTGGTTTCCCACTGTTTACCCTGTTCTCCCTCGGAGGCAGTGGTTTCTACCCTGAATTTACATTTAAATGGAGTGTATAGTTCTGTCCAGTGACCCAGAAAGTATGGTCACTGAGGAGTTTCTCTGTAGGGCTGTAGGCAGAGAGTCCCATCTGCTGCAGACAGCCGTCTGAGACCGTGGGTGGAGCCAAGTGGGTTCAGGGGAGGCTCTGAGGACCACCATATGCCACATGCTAGATGACCCTGCCTGGGAGAAACAGCCAGCAGCCTTGACCTTGACATCTTTACTATCTGAACTTATGAGTATCTTTTTTCCTGGCCACGGAAAACAGACCCCTGACCTGATGCCTGATTGTCCTAGGACCTGCCTCTACAGCCTTCCAGCTCCACCCCAGAGACCTTTGACTTTGGGCTACCTGCTTATGACTTCTTCCTCCAGCCAACCTCTTTATTGAAGCATCTATCTGGAGGCTCAGGGCTTCCCTACAGACCTCTGTCCCTGGCCTGGGTCCTCACAAAAATGTCCAACATCTCAGGCTGTCCATCAGACCCTGCCTGGCTCTAACTTTGGCACCACTGACTAGAGTGGCTGACTCAGAGGCCTGTGGGATTAGCATGATGAATGTAGTTTTCCACGTGGAGCTATGCTCATGGGTGTTTCACCATCCACAAGGATGGGCCACTTGGTTAAGGAGGGGACGTTGAAGGGTGCTCAAGGTGGAAGTGAAGCTGAAGAGAAAAATACTTGCATGCCACTGGTCACTGATGGGCTATCACAGAAATGGGAAGCAGTGTGAGTAAATTGAGGCATCTGCAATATGCTTATTCTTTGATCAAATCATTTATCTACTGAAAGTTTGTTTTAAGAAAATAACGAAAATTAGCCCAGCGAATTTTTGTATTTTTCCTACAGATGGGGTTTTGCCATGTTATCCAGGCTGGTCTTGAACTCCTGGGCCTGCCTTGGCCTCCCAAAGTGCTGGGCATGAGCCACCACTCACTGCTAGTTTTAATTTTTTGTCTTATGTGCTTCCTTAAAATTTTTTTAAACATTTAATTCATTGATTGATTGATTTTCCTTTAGACAACTTTTTCTGAAGAGCATAATAAAAGGAAAGTCAGCCATAAACAAACCACTTAAAAAAAATCCATTCAGGGATTGTAAGTTCAGCTGCCTTCAGACATGAGACAGAAAGTATCCTGGTGTGAGGGGTGAGACGTTCCAAGGGACCAGGACCTTGGCCAGATGCAGTCCATGCAATTGTTTTCACATTTTAGAAAATATAAAACAATGCTAATACTGACGCTGGCCAAACAACACAACTCTCACCCTGGCTGGACAGCCAGAAGGTAACCTTTGCCCAAAGTAAGAAATAAGGGTCCCCTCTCCTTCACCCCTTCTGCATTCCTACCGCCCAAACTCCAGACACAATTTTCTGGTTAAAGGGGTGAGGCCATGAGAGCCAAGGCAGGTGCGCCTGGGAGAGCCATCGTAGGGAATGGGGAATAGGCATTACTTGGACACAGCAGAGTTCGGCATAGGTGTTGCCAGACAGAGGCTGGACCTGGGTGGGGACAGGCAGGAGGAGAAGGAAAAGGAGGAAGAGGGACAGAAGGGAGGGGAGAGAGAAAGGGATGAGGAGAGAGGGAGAAGGAGTGGGAGGGAAGGGAAAGAGGAAGGGAAGGAGGGAGTGGAGGGGAGAGTAGGCAGAGAGGGTGGGAAGAAGGGAAGAGGAGGAGGAGGAGAAAGAAAAGGAGGGAGGAGAGTGAGAGAGAGAGAGAGAGAGAGAAAGGGGGACATTTCAGGATTGAGGACAGATATGCAGATGTGGAAGGGCTGTCCTGCCTCCTCCATTTTCTGAAAGGCTGTCACACTTGCTAATCACCACCACCAGCTGTGGAAAATGTTACCAGTTCATGCAGCAGTTCTTCCATGATGGGAATCCTTTCGGCTTTGCAGATGGGAAAAATGATGCTCAAAAAACTAAGACAACCCAAGAGCTGGAAAGCAGCAACAAGGATTTGGGACATGAAGCCCCATATCCATTCTATGACTTTGGCTGCAGCATGGGGGGAGAGTAGCCATTGGGAAGGTTTGTGGGTGCAGTCAAGAGAAGCAGGCTAGGGAGAAGTGCCTTCCCACTGCTGCAGCCTTTCCAGTAAGACTGGACAGGGTGTCCACCTGGCTCGCACACCACGTATCCCCATGACCATGTAGGAGGTGACTCTCCAAAGGCCCTTAGCAACCTTTAGTAACAGATACGGGAAAGAAGAGACGATTGATTGTCCCTCTTTAATTAATGCGATTATTCAAGGCCTGACTTGTCCCGGAGAGCACTGAAGGACACCAGCCCAGCACTGCAGGGAGGCACTGGCTTTGTTCGCTGTCTGAGGCACTTATCTCCAAATGCTTTGTTCACGGCTATGTCCTCTGTGACTTGAAGCTGTAGATCTTGTCTTATTAATGTATGCATTGAACAGATCTTTATTTTATGCCTACTAGGTGCCAGGCACTGCTAAGCCCATGCTGACCTGCTGTTTACAGTCAGCATTTACAATCTAGTTGGGGAAATAATATCGGTAAACATACATACACAAACACACACAAATATTATATTAAAAGTTTTAAGGATCATGAAGGAAATGATATCTCTTTTCTTTTGTCCCCATGTAAGGCTGGCACGAACAGGGTTCTCAGTGAGCGTCTATTGAAGAAATGAATGGGGAAGGGAGAAGAAGAATATGCAGGCTACAGGACGGGCCTCCATCCTCCGGCAAAAGGGAGGCCTGGTCCTGAGCTTGGCTGGTGCGGCTGGGGAGTGAAGACGCCATGGCCACCCTGGCTGGCTGGGACTCCCTAAGCCCAAGCTGCCAGGGCTGAGGGGTTGCCTTGGACAGCTGAGGTCCCCTCCAGGGCTGCATCCAGAGGACCTGCTGCCTGTTGCTGGAGGTCTCAATTTGGCAAGCTTTGTTACAATGGCTGTATGAGGCCCTCCCAACACCCCAAACTCCCCAGGTCCCCAGGTACATCTGCTGAATGTTACCTGACCACAGAACCAGGGCTGCATAGCTATTTGAATAATGGATGAGGAGACGGTTGGATCAGTGGGCAAAGGGGCATGCCCCCTGTGTATTACCTTGTCTCTTGCTAGGCTGGTCTGTGGAGGGTGTGGGCTGATTGGGGATGGGGCTGAAAGGTGGGAATTGCCTGAGCCAGTTTTGCTTAGACAGCGGGCAATTTCATGAAATAAAAATTTCTGTTGGGATCTAAGAGTGCTCGGAGAGTCTGCTGTTGAGTGAGGCTGAGGCCATGGGAAGGAGAGGGAGGCAGTGCCCCACCCCTGGGAAATGTGCTGAGGAGTCCCTGTTATAGCCTGGCTATGCCAGGCAAGGTGATGGCCAACCAAGTCACCAAGAGCAGAGCAGTGAGACGTTGGGGAGGGCCAGAGGGCAGTCCTGGTGAGGTGGGACCAATGTGGATGGGAGTGGGCTGGTCAGGTGGGGAGACAGAGCGCCCTGCAGATCCAGGATTGCAAGAGCGTGACAGTGAAGTCACAGCTGAGAAGTACTCACTGTGTGTGTCTTTGTGTGTATGAGAGAGTAGCAGGGAGAGAGAGAGAGGAGAGAGAGAAAGAAGGGAGGGAGAGAAAGAGAAAGGGAAAGAAAGAAGGAGAGAGAGAAAAGGAGAGAGAGAAAGGAGAGAAAGGAGAGACAGAAGGGGAGAGAGAAAGAAGGAAAGAAAGGAGAGACAGAAGGGGAGAGAAAAAAGGGGAGAGAGAGAAAGGAGACAGAAAGACGGAAGAGAAAGGAGAGAATGAGAGATAAAGAAGGAGAGAAAGAAGAGAGAGAGAGGGAGAGGGAGAGAAGGAGAGAAATAGCAAGAGAGAGAGGGAGAGAAAAAAGAGGAAGGGAGAGAGGGCTGGGAAGAGAAAGAAAGAAGTGGTGAAAGGAAGAGAGAGAGATGGGGATAGAGAAAGAGAGAAAGAAGAGAGAGTGATGGGGAGCAGCAAGAATAACCTACTGATGCCTGGATCAAGTACTGACAGGCGGGCCTTGTCAATAGGGAGGTTTAAGAGGCCAGACTTGACCCCAAGTTCGCCTGGTTGAAAACCCGTACCCCTCCTGCTGCAGCTATGTACATAATGTAAGTCTCAGAAATGGAAAAGATTCATTGTGTTTACTAATTATTCATGTAGCAAACTTACTTCATTCCTTCCATAGTCATTTCCATTAAATTCCACACATTTGTTGAGCACTTAATATGGGCAATCAAATGTGCATTTTGTTTGAGGGAAGCCATGTCCTATTTAGGAGGGAGCAGCCAGGGGTGTTGTGCTGGGGATCAGGAGGACTGGCCGCCAACCCTGCCTTTGCTGTTCCCAGTCCCCTCTCCATGTGCCACAGCTCCATTCAAGTCGTATGAATGCACCCAAAGAGCTTTGCACCCAAGAGCTGACCTTGAAACCTATTTTATTTTCTAGAGATTTATTGGTGAAATAATTTAGACTTGGAGACTGAGATCTTTCTTCTATTTCTGGTCGGTCCCAGTTTGAGATTTCCTTAGATTGATTTAGTTTTCTTATTAGCAATTCATTACTGCATGTTAATAATAGCTAGACTTACAACTAAATACTTATAAAAATATTTTGCTCCAAGTCAGTGACTCCAGTGAGTCAATTAGAGCAGTCTTGGATGCTGGGATCTTAGAAATTGAACCCGTGGGTGTACCCAGAGGAGGTCTCCCAGACCAATGTGGAGTCCAGCCCCTCAAGATTGTCCCATTAGGAGGCTGATGGCTGATGCTTAGCCCTGTCATGACCCCTCGACAAGCCTCTGGCGATAACTCTGGGACAGAGATGCTGTGTCTTTGGGCTCTTCTCCATTGGAAGCTGCAGGAGAGCACATAAGGACAGGAACTCCTCCCCAGGTGGAGGTGAGCTATGTTCTCAGAGCTGCCCATCCAGAAGTTCCTCTAGGGTGGTGGAGACAAGGTCCAGTGGATCCAGTACCTTTGGGTGTTGTTTCCATGTGGTACCAGTTTCCTTTCCCTCTGTGTCCCCATCTCCCTCCCTAGCCAGAATCCCTAGGGGCTGGTTCCCCAGGGCTGTGAGCTCAGATCTGCATACCCTGGCATAGCACAGAGTAGGTGCTAGATACCCGAAAGGAGGGGAGAGAAAGAAAGAGAGACAGAGAAAGGAGAGAGAGAGAGACAGAGAGAGAGAGAGAGAGAGAGAAGGAGAGAAAGAAGAGAGACAGAGAGTGAGAGAGAAAGAAGGAGAGAGAGAAAGCAAGAAGGGAGAAGGAGAGAAGGGTTGAAATGGACTGAATGAGACCCTGAAATGCTAGAAGCTGAGGACTTGGCCTTCCTCAACATACCCCTTTCTTATCCTAACACTTGACAAAAAGTCATTATTAGTCTGAAAATAATGATAGACTCACATAGAATTTATGTCAAGGGTTGGAAAGACAGATAACTGCAGGAGCCAGGGGGGTTACACAGCCTGGAGAGGGGAAAGTAGTAGGGAATGGTGAGGTCTGTGACCAAGTAAAGTTGACATGCCCAATCTAAAGGCAATGGATTTAAATTTCTAAAACATTTCTATTAACTGGATAAGATGCCTTTGATCCAGCTCAAAGGACCTTTGTTTAGGTTTTCTAGCAAAATTGGTGTTTTGGGTACAGTACAACAAACCAGGCAATTAAGTGTGAAGAACAAAAAATGGTAAGGAAGTAAGTTAAGTGTGGCAGACAGGCAAGTGTGAGCTCTCCCAAGGGTGTTGTGGCTTTTGCCTGGTAGGGGACGGGGCTAATTTAGGAGACCACCAGAAGATTCAGGTGCCATCTGTAAGTTCCTAAAACAGCTCACAAGAGCATTTCTCCAGGAACGTGGCCCTAGCAGCAAGACAATAATAATAATGATAATGCCACAGTTGCAGCTGATGTTCACAGGGCAGTTGCTACATGCTGGGCATTGTGTTCAGTACTGTCTTTAAAATTTTTTAATTTTTAAAATAGACTTTATTTTGTAGAGGAGTTTTCTATGCACTGCAGAATTGAGCAGGAAGTGCAGCAAGTTCCCATATATCCACCCCCAGCCTCCTCAACTGTTAACATTAGCACCAGAGTGGCCCATTTACTACAGTGTGTGAACCTGCATTGACATGTCATGATCACCCAGAGGCCACCATTTACATTAGGGTTCATCTCGGTGTTGTGCATTCTATGAGTTTAGACAAATGTCAAATGCCATATATCTACCATTAAAATAGTTTTAACTGTCCTAAAAGTCCTTTAGCACTGTCTTTTTTTTTTTTTTTTTTTGATACGGAGTCTTACTCTGTTAACAGGCTGGAGTGCAGTGGCGAAATCTTGGCTCACTGCAACCTCTGCCTCCCAGGTTCAAGTGATTCTTCTACCTCAGACTCGCAAGTAACTGGGACTAGAAGCATGCACCACCACGCCCAGCTAATTTTTGTATTTTTAGTAGAGACAGGGTTTCACCATGTTGGCCAGGATGGTCTCGATCTCTAGACCTTGTGACCTGCCTACCTCGGCCTCCCAAAGTGTTGGGATTACAGGTGTGAGCCACTGCACCAGGCCAGCACTGTCTTTTAATCCTCCCTCCAGCACTTGATGTGGCATTGTTGTCCCATGTCACACAATGAGACAGGGAGGTCCTGAGAGAGTAAGTGACCTGCTCAAGCTCACTCTCCTGAGGACCGAAGCCTGCTTGAATGGAGGCAGGGGTGCAGACTCCGCAGGTTGTGGGCCTTCCTCCTAGGCTGTGCTCTCTTTCTTTGTGAGAATTAGGAGGCCATGGGCAACCCTCCAAGCTCTGCAGCAAACACAGGGCCAAAGGTTGAAGCTGAGCTCTAAGATCCCTGGGAACCACATGGGAATATACTTTGTCCTGTGGTCACTGAACAAGAACAGGTGAAGTTATTGGAAGTTGGCTTGCATTTGAGCAGCTACCATGTTTTATATGACAGTAGAACTAGTGAATTATAGGGAATTTTCAGGATGATAAAAATGCATATCTATCACTTGTTGTATACATATATTTTCTGTTTCCAAGTCCCCAGGAAATCTGGAATTTCAATTAACTGCTATGTTCTTCACATATTCTCTCATGTTTAGCTTAGCTAAGCTAAGTTTTTTGGCAATTTCCAAAACTGCAATATAACAATAGATTTGCTGACAAGTAGAGAACATGCCATATTCACACTGAGATGTATCCACCAGGGATTATGCTAGAGAGCCTTTAAAACATTTGTAAAAATATCAAAATGACAGCACAAATAACCTGAGCCCTTCCAAAACATATAATTAGGAATTCAGTGTGGTTTTTTCCTCCCTTATAATTTAAGTATTTTACCTGCTTTACCTTGTTGCTATGGGTTTGAGCCATGTGTACTGAAATCATTTCTGCTAAGGAAAGTTTTAAAAGGGAGGTTGTGAAAATCCCTTCTGAGCACAATTAAGATGTCAAATCCAACACATATTTTTGTATTTGGCCTCAAAAGATGAGGACAGAGGTGTCTCCAAATATTTTTCCAATTTTCCTAAAACAAGCCAAACAGTAAGAAATGAATACTATGCATGGTATTTAAGACCTCAACTCCGAGCCTTCAAACCCCTACATTTTCTAAGGATTTGGAATTCTTTTCAGGAATCAATTTAAAATGATTCATAATTCAACTGAAAACAATTGAGGGCTTAGATAGATGCTCGCATTTCCAGCTTTTTATTGCTGCTCTTAGTGTTTCTGAGATGACAGTTTTCCTTTCATAGAACCAGCTTAAAATTAGAAAAATCAAACACCCATTAGAGAAAGCAGATTTACTGTGCTATTAATTGATATAGAGATGTAAAGCTTCCATCACCTGGGCAGAAGCCTAGCGCATTCCTGCAGACAGTTGCAGTGGCTAGAACCTAGGGGGTCTGCATCCCACTCACTGGGCCTGAGTCGGAGCTGTCAGCCTCTAGGAGCCAAGCCTTGAATTTTCAGCACTAAGACATGCGGCACTGGGGGAGCTGCCTCTGTAACAACATCTGCATGCCAGTCTTGAGGGGTGTGTGTTACTGTCTTCCCATTTTATTTTTAAAAACATGAACATCCTTGAAAGTTGAACTCCCCACCCTGAGCTGGGTTCTCTCTTCCCTATGGGACAGGAGGCAAAGTAGCGCACCCTGTTTAGCAACCAGGAAATGATTCTCGGGAATGCAGATGCTGTGGCTGCGGGTATGAGATGCGGAGACAAGGGGCACTGAGAACCCAGGATTGTCTCCCTACAGAGGCTGGAGGCAGCCTAGGTGAGGGCCGGGAGCGGGGGACTGTGAATCTGCTGAAATAAGACCCCCGCAGTTTTAACTTTAAATAAGCATTTCCGTCCTAGTGGAAGCTCCTCTAATGTCTCCTGCAGCTTTGATTTTGGAACACGTCACATTCCTCATTAAAGCAATCACTGTTAAAACATAAAGCAACACAGGATTTATTTCTTCATTAAACTGATGATCCGTATATGAAGCCAATTAACATTATGAGTCTGGTGAACATCAAGTGTAAAGAGGTTAGAGAAAATTAAAAGCAGTCACCTTGGTCTTTAGATAAAGAAAGTACACTTTTAGATTGTAAATTATCAGAGTGTCCAAGCGGGACAGATCGGTGAATTTGGTTAATTGGAAAATACATTTTACCGCACAAGAATTAAGGAAAAATAACCTTTTCGTTACTAAAGCCCTTTTTTAGGGGGAGGGGGACCGTAGTGAACACCTATTAGTCACCTTCTCCCGGGTGTCGGAGACATTCGGAAAAAAAGGGGGCTGGCGTCATCAAAGTTTGCCGTAGCCTTTCGTTTCTAAGGTTGTTTGGTTGTTTGTTTAGTCGCTGTTTTGCCAAGAGGAAGGAGCCCAGCCTAGCGGCTCCGGGAGAGGAGCGCCGGGCGAGGCGAGGCCGAGGGTCCCGAGCCGGCTTAGAACCCCGCGAGCTGAGTGTGTTACCGGAGCTCGGCTGGTTATCTAGCAAGGGAAGCCGCCAGACTCGCCTTGGGGGCCGCGGGATGGTTTCCGACTGCAGCCGCCGGGTAAGAGCGGCGCGTGGGACTGCGGAGAAGGGATTTTGTCCCTGTTGCCAGCGCTGAGAGCGTGTCCGGAGTAACTTTCGCAGGTTTGGTCTGGGAGAGGATTGGGGTCGGTCCGCGGAAGCCTGGGGTCCGGCCGGGCTGATCCCACTCCTGAGCAGCGAGGGGCCCCGGCTGGGCCCCCGGGACCGTCTTCTTTCTCCGCAGCAGACGGGGGTGGGTGGGGTGGGGAAACCGGCGCCGCTGTCCAGGGTTCTGACCTTGCCGGGAGGCTCGGCGAGCGCTCAGTTCTCAGACCCCGGATGCGCCTGTGTCGTCCAGGGGTCATCTCTGGGCCTTAATAGGAATCTGCCTCGGTCGATGTCAGGGATGGGGAGCTGAGACTGGCGTTTGGACCTCATTGGTTTCTGGGGCCAACGCAGCACCCTGCGCTGGTCTGCTGCCGTTGAGGGTTCCCGCACAGACCCCCAGGTGCGCCTGAGTATCTTGGCCCGGGCGGCCCAGACGCTGTCCGCACCTCGCTTCACGGCCACCGGGCTCCCAGAGCGCACAGGCAGGGAACTGCTGCCTAGGGCAGGAGGGAACCCGAGGGGACTTTCGGCAGACCTAGGCAGCAAGAGGAGCTTCGGGCTCTTGTCAAGAGCTCCAGAGAGCAAGGGCCCTCTGAGGGAGACAGGGAGACAGACAGCGCGCGAGAGCTGGTCTCTTGACCTGGGATAAGGGAGGATCAGCGCCAGGGGCTCCCAGACCTCTTGGCATGACGTATGAACGACCCTCAGCTGCCCTGCCGGCCCCCGCCTGCCACCGCACCCGCCTCCGGGACCTGCCAGCTGCTCCTCCCGGGCCGGCTGCCTGGACTCTCGGAGTCTGTGGCCCCGGCGAAGCCGGCGTCGCGAGCTCTCTCCGCTCTGAACCGAGTGGGAGTTTCCTGTGATTCTTTCCCCGAGGCAGAGCAGACTCTCCTCTGGAGCGACTGAGCCCAGGAAGGGCCGCTTCACTGAAATAGGTCCTGACTTGCCTCGGCCGGCCGGAGAGGGACCGGTCTTCCTCCAGGCTGTTTTCTAAGGGGCGTCGACGGCGGCCGGGACCCAGCGCTCTGTCCCGCAGCAAGATGTTCCTCGCCCAGCGCTGGTGTCCAGCGGCGGGCCTGCCAGGCCTTTTGTTTCCGAAGCGCTGTGTCTTTAAGATGAAGGCTGGATCCCGGGCAGTGCAGGGACCCGACCCACCACCTCGCCAAGGCTCCCTAACGCAGCATTAGAATGTTTATAAAATATTCAATTTATGTTGTCTGTCCAAGAAGCCATCGTCCCAAAATAAAATCAGCAGTCTAGACGGAGCACAGACACCAGAACTTATCAACAGTTGTCTGACTTGCATCTTCTGATGCATCTTGAGTGGGTCATAATACCAACTTTATTTTCAGTGGTGCATAAATTAATTACACGCATTTAATAACCAAAATATCATTATATTCCCCCTTTAATATCATAAAGGCTTTCCGCCAGGGAAGCACTTAATAGTGCAGGGGGCCGTAACGGGCTATTATCCTGGTGTAATGCTATTACAGAACCAATTATGCGCCATTAGACTTGCTTTTTTTGCAGTTTATGTGATTTGATCCAATCCCGCGCCCCTGACTTGAAAATTTCAGCCTGGTACTTTAGAGTTTAATTTTCACCCAGGCAGAGAGAAGGGCGGTCTCTCTCCGTTGAGTGTCTGCCTCCGATGCATTTTAAAAGTAATTGCAAAGGGTCCCACCGCATATCATTTGCATCGAGAAGCGAACATAAATTCAGGGACCCCTTGCTGAGAACAAAATCAAACTTTCCTTTTGTACGATCGCTTGGAAAGGGAAGCCGTGTGCAAAGAGTCCCCCCAAAACCCATCCGGCGGCGACAATTAGCAGTGCTTTGTCAATTTGCAGCCCGGGAGTCGCCAGGCCTTTGACAAGGGCAGCCCAAACCGGGCGCTCGCTCTCGGAGAAAGGTTTGCCTCTGAGGGGACATGAGGTGGGGGGTGGGGCCTAGTATATTTTCGGAAAATGAATTTTTTGGGGGTGATGGTGGTGGTTGTTGTATCGTTCTGTTTTAAAAGAGGAAAAACCATTCCTGATGTTTGCTGAGAAATGACGGATTTTTTTTTTTTTTTTTTTTTTTTTAACACCACGTGGGCCATTTGTAAGGCCCAATAGACCTATCCAAGTTACTCGCTGTAGACAGCGCTGGAAATAATCAGATTAAGGCCAATTATGCGTGAGATTATAAAGGCGAGTGCTGAGCGGCGGCGCGCGCTGCAGACAGACAGCAAGACATCTGGCCACTTCCCGAGTCACTTCTTTGGTCCTGCGGGCGCCAGCCGCGCCGAGCCCCGCCCGCCGCCAGCCAAGCAGGGCGTGCGGACCGGAGGCGGTCACGCTCCGGCCTCCTTGACCGCCGCCCGCCGAGGTATGCTCGGCTCTGGACCCACTCGCCGGTCCCCGAGCGCCGGGCCTTGGGGCTCGGCTGCCTTCCTGGCCTGAGCTGCAGCGCACAGATGGCCTTGCGCGCTAGCCGGACCTGGCTGCGGCGGCCCGGGTGCAGGGCTTCTGGATGGGACCCCGGAGAGCCAGAAACTACGCCGCGCGGGTTTGGTGCTGGGGCTAGGGTGAGGGCACTGCACTCCAGGAAGTGGACACAGCCGAAGGACTGCCCCGTGGGGTTGCCGCTTGCGACGGGGCTGACGCCTTCCCTCCTGTCTCCGGCAGTGAGCTGAAGGCGTTGGGAAGGGTTTTCCAGGAGGGGAGCACCCCGGGTGCGCCCTAGGGCTGGGCGGGAGCGCTGGCAGAGGGAGACTTGAAGCTCTATCGCTGTTTGCTTTGCAGCCAGGCAGGAGCAACGCGCGCCGGTCCGTTCCGCTGCCACCCTCCCAGGTCTTGGCCGTCCAGCCGATCTGACAGCCGGCGATGTTTTATTTCCACTGCCCGCCACAGCTAGAGGGTAAGTAAGCGCCGCGCCCCAGGCTCTCCATGAAGCCAGAGCCGGCCAGAAAGGGCCGGAGCGGCAGCAGGGTTGGCGGGTGGCGGGGTCCCCGCCCTGCGGGGAGCGCAGCCGCCGGCAGGTGAGTAGGGGTGCCCCTGTCCCCCTCCCTACACCCCACTGCAGCCCCGCTCCAGCTCCCCGCCCCGTCGCCACCTGCCTCCCACCTCCCTCCCTGCCTGGGCCAGGACGCCCCGGGCTATGCGTGCTGCGGGGACCGGCCGAATCCTCCCAGCACAGATGCTGGTGTCACGCCTCTAATTGGGGCTCCCCAACCCAGGGGGCCGCATCAATCTTTCACGGTGCTTTTGCAAACATCCCAGAAAGCGAAGGCGAGTGAGCCCGCCGCGTCCTGGCCCCGATCAAGAGCTGCACGAGCCTAGAAGGGCCCATTGCTGGGCTGCTCTCACTGGGGACGCTGGCGAGAGCCCTGCAGGGGCCTCATCCGCCTTGGATTCTGTGCAGCTCAATTCGCTTCCTGGCCGCCTGGCTGTCCCTGGAACTAGGTGGCCCTGCCCACCACCTGCCCGGACTGACCTAGCGTGGCTCCTTCTCTGTGACTCACTAATCCTAAATGTCGAGCACTCCCCACTCCCCCGGACCAGAATTTCCATCTTTGAGGGTCTCCAGGCCTGAGAAGAAGTTTCCCTTCAGGATCCCCAGTCTGGCTTCGGCACCCAGTTGTTAGGGGGGTGTGGGTTGGTGAGAAGGGGACAGTTGGGACCTCCTGCATGCCCCTGCTCAGGACCCGGGGGATCTAAGATGGGGTCTTCACATCAGGGGGCCAATTAGTAGCCATCAGGTGAGCCACACTGTGGGCTTTAATGGGGCCTTCTGCAGAGCAGCAGTCTCAGCCCTGGGGTATTGGGACTTTTGTAACCGTGGGAGTGGCATTTGGCAACCTACTCCTTTGATTTATTATTGTGGTGGGAGAATTTGGGGAGCCAAGTAGTTGTGGAAGACAAGGGGCAGGGTAAATGTTGTGAGGCCCTGGGAGACCTGAGACTTCAGGTGATACTTGTCAGTCTTGCCGCAGGCTGCCCTGAACAGTGGCTGAGCCTCAGAAAGTTTGTTTTTGTTTGTCTCATAAAAGCTCTTAAGAGTCCAGTAGGATTTTCTAAAGGAAGCTAATGAGGACCAGTGTTTAAGCCCTGCTAGCTCTGTCAGCATTGCTAGGAAGGGAAGGCCACACATTTGCCTGCATTTCACCTCCTTTTATCCCCAAGGTCCCATGCAGGGTGAGTTTTATGGAAGGGTGGGAGATGTGCATCCCCTGACAGTGTACTCTAGGGGTTGAGGGAGTCTCTCCTATGTTGAGGGTGCCTTCTCTGTGCATCTGAACCAGGGGTCTGGACTAATTGCCAGCCAGTGTCCCACCCTTCTGGTCAAAGTTGGGGAAGGCAGAGGTTTGGGCATTTGGCAGGTAGGGGACATCATGAGTGTCTGTGTGCAGGGTGGGCTGCAGGAGTGACTTAGGGAGAGTCCTGGCCTGGCCTGCCGTGACCCCAGCTCTCAGCCCAGCTTAGCGGGCTTACTGTGCTCCCCATACCCTGGGCACATCCCACCTCAGTGCTGACTCTGTGGTATAACCAGAAGAAGAGGAGATGGGTCTTTCAGAGCCTTTCTTCCGTTTGTAGATGTGTTTCTCTGCCAGTTTTGCAAAAAGGAGTAATTTAGTTTAGTTGAGTGTTGCTGGGTGAAAGGGATCTCCTGAGAATGGAAAAGTTGAGAACAGACCTTTGGAACATGACATAATTATAGTCTATCATCTTTTTTATTTTATTTTATTTTTTTGCTAATCTAGAGAGACATAAAGGAGAAGAGAAAGAATGGCTCATAATCTTACTTGTCGTATAATTTTGCTGATGTTACATTAAAAAGTACCACTGGCACCTGCCTGAGAAGTTTGAAAACAGCAGAAACTTATACATTGAAAAGTAAAATCCTCCTTTTCCACCTCTTTTCCTAAAAGTATCTGCTATTTTTTTGTCATTCTTTCAAGAAAATATGATTTAATTCTCATTTATGTATTTTAAAAATACATGTTTTGCCTTATTTGCACTGAAATTATGTTGCTACATCATTCTGTACTTTGCTTTTTTTAGTTTGTAGTGTATCTTGGAGATTTGTTCATGCCAATATGTGTAGATCTACTGATTTCTTTTAAACTGCTGCGTAGTATTCCATTCTGCGTTGTGGAGAAAGGGAGAAAGGGTCTGCTGATGGGCATTTTGGTTGTTTTCCTTTTTTTTTTTCAACTATGGTGTTTCCAGAAACACATTTTTTTCTATTTTGGCACACATTACAAATATATTCAGAGATTAAATACCTGTATGTGTACTTAAATGTTTGATGGATGTTGTCAAATTACCTTCTAATAAGGCTGCACCTGATTTGTACTCCTACAAATGGTGAATTAACCTGCACATCTTATGACACTCATATCTGTACTGGGTGTCTTTATGCACTTCATTATTTCACCAAAATGTTGAAAATAATATTTCATTGTTCTGTTGTGTTTGGTTGAATTATCTTTAAGGTTTAACATTTTCATAATATCGACTATCCTACTTATTTTTAAGTAAAATAGCTATTCTCATTTTTTCTTCTTTTCTATTAGCTTGTCAATCTTTTATTAATTTGGTGAACTGTCATCCTTTTCTAGGATTCAGTTTGACATGCAGTGTTTCACTTAAAGATTCTGCATGTACACATTGTGAGCCACTTTGGGACCATGAGGTATAAATTAGAAGACTGAGGGAAATTGTGATTGGAGATCCTCAGAGATTGTATTCCATCCTCACCAGTCAAGTGCATTGTTTCAAAAAAAGACAATTTGTTTTCATGCAAAGTAATGAAAATAAGACTGCATTGAGGCCATTCCTTTTAAGTTTCCAATGAGCTGGAGAGAAATAACTGTAACTAGGGTTTTGAGGAACAACGCAATTTGGACAGGAAGATGGAAGGAGAACACTTTAGCAGAGAGTTAGGGTGTTTGGCAAAGGATGTGGCCCTGGAGGGTGAAAGAATAACTAGAAGGAACTTCCTCTAGTAGACAGAATTTTAAGAAGCCCAAAGGACTTTCAATCTTTGAGACTGAGGCCCTTCTGAGGGTCCTTGTCTGGGACAGTGTGGCTCCAGAACTCCTAATGCCGTGATTCTGAGAACAGAGCCCATAGCAGGTAAAGTATTCACTGGTTAATGGCAACTTGCTCATTTGTTTTCCTAAGAAGCCATTGTGGACTATCAAGTAAATAGAGCACATTTGGAAAATGATCTGAATGCACGTTTGGGGCCAAACTCTGTTCTGGGTTTATAGCGAGCTTTGAAGCCTGCTGGGGAGGACAACGTCTTTCTTTTGTGGGGAAGTAGAAGCAATAGGTGCTTTATAAGGCCTGGCCAGAGGGCGGGGTGCCCTTTGAGAGTGGCCTTGTTCAAGTCTGCTTGGCATTCAGGACAGTCACTATTGGTGCAGATCTCCTGTTAATTGACATCTATATAACAGATCCACTATGGTGCTGATGAGCTGTGACCAACTGTAATTAATATTCATTTATAAACTTCTTCCCTCCTCGCGTTCTGCACTTCTAGGAGAAAAGTGCTGTGAAAAACTCTTGGTGTTTTCTTTCCTCCCCCAGCCTCTCCCAGCTCCCAGATTTTAATTCTTCTTTATAGAAATAAAGGAAAGTAAACTACCAGATGAGCCAAAGGGAGACACACAGGCTTCTATTAAAGGATCTGGAGTAGGAGTGAGATAAAGGCACATTGAACAGGGGTGGAGCCGGGAGCTGGAGAGCAGGTGAAGGCTCTGCCTCAAGTCAGTGACCCTTCCTGGTTCAGAGTCCAGAATTTCACAAGAATTGAACTTGGCCATCTCGGGGATTAAGGTTACCACCTGCCCTGTGTAATAGGGATAACTGGGTTTAAAGTCAGAGGTTTTGGGGACAGAGTGGAAAAGAGGGGGATTTAATAGGAGGAACAGAAAAATATCCTTTGGGACAAACAGGGCTGCTTGTCTGGTGGGTCAGGTGTGTGCCCTCTGAACTGTGTCCGGGGGCGGTCTGAGGACTGGGGCCCCTTCCAGCCCAGGCTGATCAGTTTGCTCTTGGTAGGCACTGCACCCTTTGGCAACCACTCTTCGGGGGATTTTGACGACGGGTTTCTACGTAGAAAACAGCGCCGGAACCGGACGACGTTCACTCTTCAGCAGGTACCAACGTTGATTCTCCTTTCAAACATCAGCTACTTCCTACCTCTCCCAAATCAGAGTTGAGCAACTCTTCTTTGTCTTTTAAAATAAGACCAATTGATTACGTTAACTGAATCTTTCTGTTTTCTTGAACAACTTATGTGCCAAGGAATCTGTTTTAGGGGGAGTGCAGATGACTTTAGCCTTGTAATCCCAGATGAGAGAAGCAGCAACGTTCTCTCCCACTTGCCTTAGGTTGATAGTTTGGGGAACACTTCCATGTCAGCAATATCGTTTGAACCTCACAGTGACCCTCTGAGGAAGGCAGGTCAGACATTCTCATTCTCAGTACAGAGATGAAAACCCGGATCCCTGGAAGTTGGCTGACTTGGATAAGGTATAGTTGCCCACAAGTGGAAGGGCTACAACTGGGACCTTGATACTGTGTTTCCCAGAGCTGGGCTCTTTCTCCTCTATCAGCCTGTGTCCCACTCTTGGAGTGGGTTGCGAACTGGAGTGGTTGCGAAGGTGACCAAATGTCCCTATGGCATTTTGTGGGATGACACCATGAGGGCTTCTGCAAGTTGTTTCTGTTCCCTGGCTTCCTATGGTGAAAGCGATACCAATTACTGTAACTGTTCATAAGGTGACCATTAGGTTTTTTTGATTCCTATGACAATACTTAAATGTAAAAGCATATAAATATTCACATCTCTCTTATTTCTACTTCTTGCCAGAGCACTGAGGTTGCCAGTAAGCTGTAGCTCCTAAGTCATCCGCGGTTGAAATTCTCATTCTGTGGGATCCTTCCAAAGAGCTCCTTTCTCCCTGTCCTTCCTTGATTTGATCTGTGAAACTGCTTCCTCACCACTCATAGGAGATTTGAAATATGCATCTGCTTCCCCTCACCTAGCCACAGCCTCTCACCAGTACATATTTTTTCCTTTTACCAGCTGGAAGCTCTCGAGGCCGTTTTTGCCCAAACACACTATCCAGATGTCTTCACCAGAGAAGAGCTCGCCATGAAAATAAACCTCACAGAAGCCAGAGTGCAGGTAAACCTTCTTTTTAATTATTTAACTCTCTAATATTAAAACTGGCAAACTTTTTTTTTGACATCATGACTGCAGAGTGCACATTTGGCCAAAGAAAGCAAATGAAGACTATCTGTCATTTTCATGATGCACTTTAATAACATCAACATAATGTGGAATATTAGATTAGGTTGATTAATCGGTCATTCATAATTAACTAGTGATAATGTTCTACACTAATTTGTCCGCGTCTCTAAGGTACTAAATTACATCAATGCACATCCATTTCCTTGCTTTGGAGAAAAAAAAAAAAAAAAAAAGAAAGAAAGAAAAGAGCTGAGATGCTATTCTCAAAGCAGCTCTGACCGCTCTGGTGTAAGGCCAGTCAATTGCAGAGAACCGCGTTTTCAGATGGGAAGCAGGGTAGGATCTGCTTTCCAGAAATTGCATCATGTCCAACTTTTCCCCTGCTCTCTGACTCTTTCAACAAAGTGGATCGGAAGAAGATGTGCAATTTAAAAATCTTGAAACAGCAAAAGCAACAGGGCTGCTTCAGAGATGAGTATGGCCTGCGGTGGCCGTCTCTAAACAGGATTTCTGTTTAGAAGCTACACAGTGATTACATTTAGGTGCACAAACCCGCCCGCCAAACCCAGCAGATGTGCCTCAGCGCGAGAGGAAGGGATCCACAGTGCCGCCTTTCCGGGCGAGCTGTTCTTTGAGCACAATTATATATTCATTTTATTTATGGGGTTTCCTCCATGCTGTTTCTGTTCTTTTTTTATGTAGGGGCTTGGGGTTAAGACTATGCAAAGATCTAATTGTAGGAAATATAATAGTTTGCTTTCGGTTCCCCTGGGTCATGTTAGTATCTCTTAAAAACCAATGGCTGAAGAGAGATAATGGAATTCTGAGCAGTAAATTGGGGGTTGTAAACAAATTATTTCCCCTATAATCAGATTATGTGATCCTGATTATTAAATCCGAACATGAATCATTGGTCATATGCAGGCAAATTAAACTGATTATTATTTGGAAATGAAAATCTCCTTTGGCCAGGATACCGTCTATCCTTTCTTTTTTTAATGCCAGCTTGCCAATAGCTGCCTAAAGACTGAACTGCAAATTGAGATAAATGACACAATTATTGAGCATTCAGAAGTGGAAGATCATAACTTCTCCCTGAAAGGTGCAAGGGTAAGATAGGGGTGGTGACAATTAAAGCCGGGAATTGTTGTTCAGGCTGTTGTTGGCTATTATGCAGACAGACAATGGCTGTGAAACGTTTGTTTAGTGAACCTCCGTGTGGGGACGTGGGCTTCGGTGGCGGGAAGGGAGATGTGTTTACATTTATACCCCTTGCTCATTCAAATATGATTAATGTTCTATAAAGCAGGGTCTTAATCGAAGCTGATGTTGTCAAACAATAACTAAATAGGGAAATAAACGACTCCATCATGCTCTTTCCTCAGAAGCAGGCGAACTGTCAGTGCAAAGTCATTAAAATATGATAATGAAAAATAGCTCAATTAAATGTTGTTATAGCTGTGACCTTCATTCAATTAAGACGCAAGAAAGTGTCTGCATTTTGCTTTGCATTTAACTGCCCTAAATTTAGAATATAGATAAAATCATTATTCAATGGTTGCTGATATGTGCAATTAAAAGCCAAGTAGATGAGAAAAGAAAGAAAGAAACCCAGTTAAAGAAGAATGAAAATTAAGAGATAGGGTGGGCCAGCCCAGCAGAGAGCTCAGCCTCAAGGACCTAGGCTCTCTCTGGGGCCAGTGTGCCAGCAGCCAGGGGAGGAGGAGAGGATGCGCTGGGGAATTGAAGGGAGGTCTCGCCAAGCATTTTTTTTTTTTTTTTTTTTTTGTAGTCAGGAATTATCTCCCAGGAGGGGAGGGAAGAGGTTTTGCTGGAAGGAGTAAACAGAAGCAGGATTTCACTGACCTCTGGAAACTCCTTGAACCTGGGCTGCCCGGCTTCCATGAGGCTGTCCTGCAGAATATAGTTTTGGTTTCTAGGGCTTAAAGAACCCTGCACCTGACTCGAAGAAGGTGCTTAGGTCAAGATGAATCACCAGCCTTTTTGTAACCTGAGGGTGATGGAGATGACATGAGTGCATGTTTACTGAGTGGTGGATGGCTATGCATCAGGCCCTGTGCTCAGTGTTTTGCAGGCATGCCAATCTTCCTAACAAGTCTTACGGGGTGGCCACAGTTATTACCCCCAAACAGTTTGAATCACAGTTCCCAGCCAAGCCAGTGGGCTTCAAACTATGGATCTGCCATTTACCCACCTGGATGGCCTTAGGCAAGTTAATTAACCTCTCTGCACTTAATTTTCTCATCTGTAAAATGGGGATAGCAGGACTACTTACCTCATAGGGATGCCGTGGATTCTAAACCAGATTTACTGAGGTCCCAAATTCTAGGCCATGGCTGGATCCAGAGTCAGTGTTTCTTTCCGTCCTTCCCTTCCTTCCCTTCCTTCCCTTTGTTCCTTCCCTTCCTTCCTTCCTTCCTTTCTTCCTTCCTTCCTTCCTTTCCTTTCTTTCCTTTCCTTCCTTCCCTTCCTTCCTTCCTTCCTTCCTTCCTTCCTTCCTTCCTTCCTTCCTTCCTTTCTTTCTTTCTTTCTTTCTTTCTTTCTTTCTTTCTTTCTTTCTTTCTTTCTTTCTTTCTTTCTTTCTTTCTTTCTTTCTTTCTTTCTTTCTTCTTTCTTCTTTCTTTCTTTCTTTTTTCTTTCTTTCTTTCTTTCTTTCTTTCTTTCTTTCTTTCTTTCTTTCTTTCTTTCTTTCTTTCTTTCTTTTTTTCTTTCCTTCCTCCCTCCCTCTCTCTCTCTCTTTCTCTCTTTCTCTCTTTGTCTCTTTCTCTCTCTCTCTCTTTCTTTCTTTCCTTTCTTTCTTTCTTTCCTGGAGTCTCACTGTCACCCAGCCTGAAGTGCTGTGGCATGATCTCAGTTCACTGCAATCTCTGCCTCCCAGGTTCAAGTGATTATCTTGCCTCAGCCTGCTGAGTAGCTGGGATTACAGGCATGTACCACCACACCCAGCTAACTTTTTGTATTTTTACAAAAAGAGACGGGGTTTCGCCATGTTGGCCAGGCTCGTCTCAAACTCCCGACCTCAAGTGATCCGCCCACCTCGGCCTCCCAAACTGCTGGGACTGCAGGCCTGAGCCACCACACCTGACCCAGAGTCAATGTTTCTAATGGGTACACTGGGCTGCTGATCACGAATATGCCGTGATGTGTATCAGACGATATCATAGATATGAGGCCAGACCAGACACACCCAGGTACCCAGGTCACAGCTGTCGGAAGACCTAGTGAGTCTTTGTGATGAGGAAGCCCTGGGTCAGGTTTCATTAGCTGCTTTGCTGGTGATCCTCCACCTCCAGTAGGAAATACTTTTCACATCAAATAAATGAACTTGCGTGTGACTCAACATTAAGGATTTCCACAAGATAGTGCTTTTACCCTTGTTATGGGCATTCGGATACTTTCTATTATTTAACGTTCATTAAAAAATGCCTGTCCTAACCTCTTAAGTGGGTCTTCTGACCCCGCTGTGGGCCTGACACTGCAGTTCAGAGGGCGTGGTGTGGAGAGGAGGCTGCAGGGTGAGCTGCAAGTGCCAGCACTGGGTCCAGGGTTCTGGCTCCCTCCTCCTGTCTGATTTTCACTGGGTGCATGTTTCCATCGGGGATTCAGGTTTGGTTCCAGAACAGAAGAGCCAAATGGAGGAAGACGGAGAGAGGGGCCTCAGACCAGGAGCCAGGAGCCAAGGAACCCATGGCAGAGGTGACGCCTCCTCCAGTGAGAAACATCAACTCCCCACCCCCTGGGGACCAAGCCCGGAGCAAGAAGGAGGTGCTGGAGGCCCAGCAGAGGTGAGACTGTGGGTCTCTAGGCCCGGTGGGCCGTGGGCAGCACTGCAGACACAGGGCGAGACCTCAATGTGATCTCCTTCCTTTGCCAGCCTGGGGCGAACGGTAGGTCCTGCAGGGCCTTTCTTCCCCTCCTGCTTGCCGGGGACTCTCCTGAACACGGCCACCTATGCCCAGGCCTTGTCCCATGTGGCCTCCCTCAAAGGTGAGTTTGGGTTCAGCTGGGCTGGTGGGCATGACCTTGTGGGGGTGGTGGAGGTTGTGTGACCAGCCTGGGTCTCAGCTTGGCCATCCTTGCATCTGGGCCTGTGCAGCTTCCTCGCCTCCTGTCAGTCACAGCCAGGGCCACTGGTGCTGTCCAGTACTATCTTGATTGCTTCCTACATGCGGCCTGAGCATGGAGAGAATGTCCTAAGCATCATTTCACCCACAGAGAGCTGGTCCTAGAGGATACTGCCCCACAGTGACCTTCCATGTTCGCAGCTTTCTCCTGCTCCCTGGTAACAGTGTTAGGTGCCAACCTGCAGCTCATGGGTGGGGCCTGGGTGGGTCAATCATCCCTGCTCCCAGCTCCCTCTCCATGCGTGCAGCTGGCCCACTTGCTTTCCTCAGGTCTCCTGATGCCAGATGTCTGAGCTGTCAGGATTTGTGGTTTTCCAGGATGTGCTCTCTTCTCAGTGGCTGTTGTCTCGTCTGAAGGATAGAAATTGTTAGGGACATTTTGTCAGACTTAGAGAAAGGAGTTCCTGTGGCGTTGGCCCTTGGGATTTCTGAGCAGCCTCACTGGAATGGGCTCATCCAGTGTTTCTCAGATACTGGCCAGGCTGCGCAGCTGTGTTGGCCAGGAGCAGAGCTGGGTCCCAGCGTGGGTCTGGGGGAGTGTTAGGGGGCTCATTTGTCACAGGGGGTCTGGGAGGTGGGGGCACAGGGGTAGGCTGTAGGCTTTTTTTCTGATAATAGGAAGTAGGAGACACACCCTTAGGGTGTCCCCTGCATGTTCTGCTAAGGCCTGGGGTCTCCTGGCTCTGGAGGAGGGTCCCTCTCCAGCAGGTGGGACACACACACACACACACACACACACACACACACACACACACACACAGTATGGCAATCTGTGTTGCAAAGGCGGTTTCTGGAGACAGAAGGAGAATATGATGGAGTCTCCCTAGACAGTGTCCAGGAAGAAGGAGGGAAGGGATTCTGGGTGTAGGGAACAGCATATGCAAAGACTTCCAGGGGCGAGGAGGGTGCCCATGGGAGAGTGCCCAGAGATCGGTGAGGGTGCCCAGCGGGGGCCAGAGCTTGATGGCCCTGGATGCCAGGATTCTGAGTCTGGACTTCCCACTGCAGGAGGTGTAGCCCTTTTAGCCTGGGGCTGCTTCTGAGTGGTCCAGGCAGCTGGGTGCATCCCCTGGCTCAGTTGGCTGATGTGGACAAGACTTAGCTCAGTACCTTCTCCTGGTACTTCCTTCAGCTCCAGGGTCCAGGTGCTCGGGGGGCCACATAGAACCCAACCCTGCTCCCCAACCCCATAGAGCAAACTTGGGACATATTTACAAGACACAGTGGGCTGCTTAGGGGCTACAGGGGTGCAGGCAACCAATTAGAAGGGGAATCCAGAAGATTACCAGTGGGATGCGGGTATCATCCAGGGGGCTGGGGCTTGGCAAAGGAGCAGTCAATCCCATGTCCACCCAGCACTGTCTGCTTCAGCAAGGGCCAGGTCAGCTCCTGAAAGTCATCTTCTCTTTTACAAATGAGAGTTGCTCGCCCGACTCTGGCCTCATGAATAGGAAGTGATTCCCACGGCATCTATGATAGGCTGAGCTGAGTCCCCGTTGGACACCAGCAGTGGCTGAATGGGGCTTGAGGACTAGACTGCAGCTAGGACGGTGGGGAGGCTAAGGGCAGTGTGTGAGAGGGAGACAGAGCTGGGCTTGTGGCTCCCACACCCTGGGGGTGCCCAGCTCAGCAGCAACCCAGGACAGAGGCTGGTGCAGACAGGAGGGGGTGGTGCTGAACTGGACCAACTGGCCTGAGTGAACGTGGCCACAAACATCTGTCCACTCTCCTCCTCTCCCCTCCACCCCTTCCCTAAGCCCTTCTGACTGGGCTGTGACCTGCCCCCACCTCCCCCGGAGCCTGCCCCATGCCTGCCTTGCTGGAGATGGACTTTCCTCTGTTGCTGCCTTTCTTGCCAGACCTTGGGGACTGCAGGGCCCTGTGGAGGTGGCAGGAATCACAGTGTGCTCATCAAACTTGGACGTGTCTTTGTGCACTGTAGGGGCCCTTCAGGGGCAGCCAGCACACCCCTGTGAGATCCCCTTCATGTCTAATCAGGGGCGTGGCAGGCCCTTGAGGTCGGCGACCTACCGTGTTTCCAGAGCCAGGCAGGTGGGCGCAAAGTGAGCGTGTGCAGGTGTTGTCTTTTTTTCCCCAGTTACAAATGAGCTCTTGCTCCCTTTTCTTGAAACAGGAGACCCTCTGGGTCTGTTTGTCATTTTCCCACTCTGAGAGAGGCCTGGGTAAAATGCACATGTCGCTACCATCAGAAGCAGCTATGGGAGGAGCCTTGCTGGGGGCACCCTCAGATTAGGGTTGGGCAGAGGCAGGATGGGGGGCCTTTGCCCACTCAAGGGGCAGCTGTTGCTCTGCCAGCTGATTGTGGCTGTGTGGGAATGTGGATTCTGTGTTGCCAGAATTGCTGCATTTTCCAGAGAAGCTGGAGATTTGTATTTATATTTGAAGTATTCCTGTCTTAGTTGGTTCAGGCTGCTATAACGCAGTGCCCTATGCTGGGTGGCTTAGACACAGAAGAAGTTTATGTCTCACGGTGCTGGAGGCTGGAAGTCTGCGATCAGGACGCCAGCAGGGTTGGGTTCTGGTGAGGGCCCTCTTTTGGGGCTGCAGGCTTCGGACTGCTCCTTGTGGAAAGAGAGCAAGCTCCTCTAGGACTCTTCTTAAGAGGGCACGAGTCCCATTCACGAGGGCTCCGCCCTCACAGCCGAAGTCCTCCCAAAGGCCCTGCTTCTGAACACCCTCACAAGATTTCAACCTACAAATTTTGTGGGGGACACAAGCATTCAGTCCATAACAATTTCCATCTTTTAAATGTTGCCTCCAAGTCTTTGGGCCAAATTGGCAGGTCCTTGGTTGGACCTGCCATGGCCCTGCCATTTTGTGACACCCCCTGGGCTGTGAGGGGGTGTCCCATTTCTGCTTTCTGAGTTCTCTCTGCATACCTGCCTCCTGTCCCCAGCAAAGCTCTCCTCCCTGGGCTCATCCTGACACCTTTCCCTTCCATGGCCCACTCCTGCCTGGTCTCTCTGAGCAGTGGCTTTTAAATCTCCGACAAGCTAAGTCGTGTTGGAAAGGGAGGCAAGTGAGTGATTATGGAAACTTCTCCTGTGCTCTACCAGGCAACCTGCCATTCAATTCTCACAGTAGTATGGTCAGCATTATAGCAAGAGGGGGTCTGTAGTTGTACAACCAGTGGGTGAAGCTGGGATTGCTTATGTGGGTCGTGGCAGCTTTGCATTCTAAAAGCGCCTGGCTCCATCATGGGACACTTCTGGAAGTGAGGTCTTCTGAGCTGCCAGTCCCTGGGGCTGCCTTGGAGTCAGCAGGTCAGCACTGACTCACTCTTGGAAGTGTGTGGGGGTCTCTGCTTCAACACCCTGGGTGGGGATGGGAGGTGTGTGCCTGCAGCATAGTCAGCTTCTAACACCCCCGGGGTTCAATTATCCCCGGGGTCCCTCTCCAGTAGGTGGGACGCACACGCACACACACACAGTGTGTTTCAAAGGTGGTTTCTGGAGACAGAAGGAGAATATGATAGAGTCTCCCTAGATAGTGTCCAGGAAGAAAGAGGGAAGGGATTCTGGGTGTAGGAAATGGCATAGGCAAAGCATTCCAGGGGCCAGTAGAAGAACCAGATCCCTCTGGAGAATGGCTGGGGTGTTGGGTGCCCATGGGAGGGTGCCCAGAGATAGGGTGAGGGTGGAACATGTGGTATGTGGCTTGGGGCTGCACAGCTTTCTGGCTTTTGCAGCCCAGTCTTCTCCTTCTCTTAGGTTTCCCCAAGCTGCAGAAATTAAGCACACGCCCAATGTAAGCCTGGCCAAGGAATGACCCCAATTTTTTAGGTCCTAGCTCAGTTTGAGGAGCTCTGGGCTATGACATAGCCTCCCTCATCTTCCTGCATCCCCAGAGGTGGCTGGGCACAGCTGTTGGCTGAACCAGTTCTCCTTTTCTCAGGCCTGAATCCTGCTCCCTAGGGGCTGCTAGTCAACTAGGGGACTAGCACAGCATGCATGCCGGTGCTAGAAGGCACCTGACTGAGCTCTTTTTATAAATGAGAAACCAAGGCTTGGGGAGGGGAAGTCGCTTGCTCACAAATCACTGATTTGGGTGGGTCACCCCCTTGGGATGGAGGCTGCTATCCTCGGGTTCCCGATGTGTCCCTCCCTCCCTGCCTGGCACTACCAGACACCACTTTTTCATTCATTCCTCTGGATGAGCACGGCTGGTTGGGGGACAATGAGAGGCCTTGGACATCCCCCCTTGCTGCTCCCCAGCAAGTGAGGACAGTCATAAGTCTACTGGGGGAGGGGCTGGACTTGCCCAGGACCACAGAGACCAGAACCAATGTGGGCTGAGCCCTGGGGCCCCTTCTAGCCCAGACATCCCAACCACTTCTCCAAGCAGCTTGCAATTCACCCGGAAGAAATGAATCAAAGTTGTTTTCAGCTCCCAGCCCCAAATCAGTGCTAGTCTCCTTCCCCAGGCTTTGTGGTCTTACTGGTATCACACAGCCCCGGACCAAAGACAACAAATGTCTCTGGGTAGGCCACGGAGGATTGGGCCCAGCCCTGGATACCATCTGAGTGCTGCTCCCCTGTAACTGAGAATCCAAGCAAAGGCTGTTCCGTGCTCCACAAGCCCCCAGCTAGAATGTGAGGTCGATGCAGGGCTCCGAATGCCCCAGGGCAAGACCTGTTCTCCCAGTGAGCAATTGGGGTACCGCTGAGAGCATTATGTGTGATTACACATCAGAGGACTCTGAACTTGGGGTCCTGGTCGTTTGGTTCTGGGCATGGTTGCCATGGATGTGAAGTCCTTGTCTTGCACGTATTGAGAGAGCCTCCACATATTGAGAAAGCTGGCGATGCTAGCCCAGCAGGATTGGTGCTGGGGCCTGTGGGGGCAGCATGTGCACAAGAAAGATGTGGCTGCCAAGGTCAGCAGGGCTGCTCGGGCCAGAGGGAGCTGGGCAAGGGTTGGAGGTGGGGTGTGGGAGACGGCAGCCCTTTTTGGGAAGGAATTCCTGGCTGCTCCAGTAAGGCTGGCCAGGTGGAGTGTCCACGGGTGCAGGTGTGGCAGACTAGCCTGCAGGGTTACCAGGCGGGCGCCTGGATGGCCATCGGGCTGACCCCATCAGGCAGTGAGGCAACTGGTTGCCTCGAGTCAGGAAGCTGCCCACCAGAGACAAAGCTAGGCAATCAGAAACCAGACTCTTGCGGGGATTTTCTCCTTTAATTCTGAAGCAGCTGACTAGCACAGTGGCTTCCAGCAAAGGCCTGCTGGTGTGAACCGTAGTTCTCCCATTCTGTAGCCATGCACATCTTGAGTAAATCACCAAAACACTCTGTACTTCTGCCCGCTCATCTGCAGAATGGGGATCTTGATCACGATAGCACTGACTTTGTAAGACTGAATAAGGAGAACACGAGCTAGAGCATTTGAGGCCCTCAGGACAGTGTGTAGCATGTGGGAGGCAACACTATCACTAACCATCATTGAACACCAACTACTATTGTTGACCAGAGTCCTCCATTCTCATGCCCAGCTGCAGTCCCTAGACCCCATTCACTTTTAAAGGACTCAGTAAAGTATCTTCTTCTCCAAAACTTCTCCCATTTCTGTAAACTTTATTGTACTGAAATTTACCCTTTCCTTGTAACCCTTGTTGCTCCAATTTTTGACCCTGTTGAGATGTCATTTGTAGGATTTCGTGGTTGGGGCTCCCTGGGGCTTTATGCAGTGATGTGCTTTGTCCTCTGGGGGGATGGCCAGGCAGGTTTGCTGGGCTCACTGTGGGCATGTTTTATTTTATGGAAACTCTCAAATAAGAAGAGAGCAGGACCCTACTCCTGTGCAGAGAGGATTAACATGACAATAATGGGTGTCTAGAAAAAAATCTGTCCCATTACAAAGAATTTTCTTAGGCTGTCTTAATGGCCATGATTGCATTCACAATTCATTAATGCAGAGGAGGTTATTAATGGCCAGGGAGGCGCTTGGGTTTGTTCCGGGGAAGTGCTGGCCACAGGCCGGGTGGGAGCAGCTGGGGCTGGAGAGTCACAGTGGAGGAGGTGCTCTCCCCAGTGCACTTAGCTGGTCTGCCTCTAACCTGTGATTCACAGAGCTGGGTGTGAGGTGGGACATAATTACAGCTGCCAGGGGAAAGCTTTCATAACTCACTGCATGTTCACACTGCAGGAGTCACAGCAACCCCCTGCACCCGGCAGGGCAGCCTGCCGAGTGGCAGCATCATAGCTGAACTTCCCAGGTGGGAGGGGTCAGCCTTCTGGGCAAGGTGGATATGATGGGGACCCTCGTCCCCAGTGTGGTTCCCTAGAGTCAGAGCCCGAGGCCAGAGAACAGCGGCAGGACAATGGAGTAAGATCTGACTCCTTCTTGCCTTCCTCCTCATCCCCTCTGGAGAGGTGAGATGGTTCCAGCCAGTTGGAGGTAAGGCCCAGGCTGGGAGGAGTCTGGGGACAGACAGGCTGGAGTCTGGCCCCATCTTCCCCGCAGAGACCTTGGACGCTGTGAGGACTGAAGGAGCTGCTGTAGGTCACGTGCCCCACGTTGTGCAGGCATGCAGTGGCACTCACTAGACACGAGCAATTGAGCGGCAGTCCTGGTCCTGCACAGAGTGCGTGAGGATGAGGGGAAGGATGTGCAGGGGAAGGGAGTGCTAGCAGAGGTCGGGCCATGGCCTTCCTAAGGGTATGGCCCTGGCATTAGTCAAGAATGTTTTGCTTTGCTTTGGCCTTCGCCCTTGGGCTTCCAGGCCAGGCTGAAATGTCCAGCTTCTGAGGGCTGTACTGGCCTTAGCATTTGTCCACAAAGGCTGACCTCAGAGTCAGAAGTGACCTCTTCCTCCTCTGAGGCCCCCTGAAACCATCTTTCCCCTTTTCTTCTTTAATGATGTTTTCCTTTTTTAAAAAATTGTGATGTTTTAAAAAATTTTTAAATTTTTTTATAATGGTTGTATTGTAAAATAGGATATTCATTAGAGAAATGCATGAAGCATGCACCTGGCTCTTCATTAATGGTTTCAAGTATCCAGATTACCTTGCTTGCACTCCACACTCCCAACTCCATGTGCCTTGTTTTACTCACGTCACTTTTCCTCTTAGCAAAAGACACCACTCTGCTGACTTTTATGATGATATAACTTTACCACTGAAGTAGGCATTCTGAAACACTGTACCGGTTAGTAGCCCTTATCCATAGTGCTTGGACCAGAAGTGTTTGTGATTTTGTATTTTTTTTTTGGATTTCAGAATATTTGCATTTTACTTAGTGGTTGAGCATCCCAAGTCTGAAAATCCTAAATCTGAAACAGTCCAATGAGCATTTTATTTGGGTGTCGTGTTGGCATGCAAAAGCTTTAGATTTACAGCATTTCAAATTTTGGACTTGGGAGGCTCAATCTATAGTCTTGACTTTTTTGAACTTCACATATACATACATGTACTATATATATAGTAAATATATAGCACACAAAAATATATACACACATATACATGGAGTCCTACAGTATGTATTTTTTTGTGTCTGAGTTCTTTGGCTGAGCATTATGTTTACAAGATTTGTTGCAATTAGGTTTAGTCATAGATTCTTTATGATATTGTATGTACACAAGCATGTCTATAAAGACTGTTTGTCTATTCTTTTCCAAGCTTATACTTTTCAATTTCTTTTTCTTGTGGGACTGTGCTGGCTAGAACCTCTAGTACAGTATTGAACAGAAGTGGTGAAAACAGGCATCTGGCCTTATTCTATTTTTTTAAAAGCTTTATTGAGATATAATTCACATTCTATATGATTCATCCATTAAAGTGTACAATTCAATAACTTTTAGTATATTCACCATTTGAGTGTTCACCATCACTACAATCAATTTTAGAACATTTTTACCACTCTGTATCCATTATCAGTCACTGGCACTTTCTCCATTTTGCACAGCCCAGGGCAACCCTGACCCTGCCCTCTGTCTCTGTAGACATCTCATGTGAATGGAATCATGTCATACGTGGTGTGTGTGACCTGCTGTTGCTTTATTGATCTCATGAGGAAGCTCTTAGGGTTTGACAGTTGTGTTTGCTGCCTGTTTTTTTTTTTAAAGATACTCTTTATCAATTAAATATATTTTTTTCTTGTCCTAGTTTTCTAAGAATTTTTTCTTGATTATCATTTTTAAAAATTGCTAATATTAATGAATAGTGAATTTCATCACTTCTTCTGTAGCTATTGAGCTGACTGTATGTTTTTTTCTTTCTCAATATATTAGTAGGATGAATTATATTGATTCTTTTTTTTTTAATGTTAAAACAACTGCACATTCCTGGAATAGACCCAAATTAGATGTGACATGCTATTCTTTTTACATATTACTGAATTTGGTTTGCTAATGTTTTCTTTAGGGTGTTTGCAGCTATGATCATGAGGAGATGGATGTGTGTTTTTTTTTTTCTTATAATCTCCATTCCAGGTTCTGGTATGGTTTTACTTAACTGTGGTTGCCCCAAAAGTTAGTATTATAAAATAGCAACTGTTTTGTTATCTCTCATCATTCTGAGGACTGGCTGGGCTCAACTGGGTGGTTCTTTGGCTGCTTTTCCTTAGGATCTTTTGTGAGGTTGCAGTCACATGGCAGCTGGGCCTGGTATATACAACATGGCATTACTTAGGTGTCTGGTGCTTTTACAGAGATGCTGGGAGACTGAACTTCTCCCTCTTTCTCCACATGGTCTCTCCTATGGTTAGCTTGGGGTGGGGTTGAGTGGTGTTTGGGTACCAAGAGTATAAAAGCAGAAGATGCCAGGCCTTCTTAAGGGTCACACCCAGAATGGGTATAGTGTCACTGCTGCTGCATCCTATTAAAGCCAATCGCCGGGCCAGCCCAGACTCAGGCAGAGGGGACTGCACATGGGTGTGAGTCCTGGGAGGTGTGGTCCATTGAGAGTGACTGCAGACACTAACTGCCACAAGTATCAAGGTTATGCTGGCCCCTGCCATGAGTTGGGGTGTTTGTTTTTGACCACCCGTACTTCCAGTTGTGACTATTTACACTTTAAGGGCACTGGTCACATCCAACGCGCCTCTGGATCCTTCCACCTACCTCTACCCCAGCACAGAGTGTGGTGCAGAGTAAAATGTAATGCAGTCTGGGAAAAGAAGGAAAGAATCTTGTGCTGCTCTGGGCCTGAGAGAAGGTCCTCTCTTAGGAGATTCCAAAGATATTGGCACCTGGCTCTGCACTGCTGGCCACCTGCTGGACTCCAGAGATGAGGCTTTCCTGTTCTTCATTCAGCACCCACTGAGTAGCTACACTTTGCCAGACTCTGAACCACAGGTTGAGCACTTAGCAATGAATTAGACCAATGAATTAGACTATCCCTACCCAAAGCGTCTGGCGGTTTGAGGGGGTGGGCTTGGAGAAACAGACAGGTCCACCAAGAATCCCAGTTCAGGTGACAGTCATGTACTCTCATAGAAGCAAACAAGGGCATACAAGGTATGGGGAAGCCCAGAGGAGGGAGGAACTTTCTTCACAGGAAGAAGTCTTTCCAGAGAATATGCTTAAGCTGTGAGTGGGTGAGAGACTCCAGGCAGAGAGAAGCATGAATGCAGGGAAGGAACCTGGCAGTGCTGCCTCTTTCTTGACACTGGGTCACCTTGGGGTGGATGCTAGGCTCCTCACCTGTGAAACAAAGACTGTAAAGGCCATACCTAATGGTGCCCATGTATCTGGCACATCCAAATCCACCTAAGTGCTTGTAATTGTTGTTAGAGTCATGATGTTGAGGCCAAAAAGTCACTTGGAATCTGATTAGGGCTTGGGTTTGGATTGCTGGGGCAGAGATTTCTGCTTCCTGCAAGCATTTACTCTCCCATGGGAGAGTCTCCCAGTACCCAGTGCATGGTGAGTGGGCTTCATGGTGTGTGGGCAGCACATGGGGCTCCACGAAAACAACACAGTCTCCCAGGGTCCCTGGCTCGTTTCTGAGGATACAGGTATTTGGGGAGCAGAGGACTCAAGGGACAGAAGTGGTCATTCCTCATGGGGAAAATGACTGGGTCAACCCTGGCCCCTCCATGCCTAGCTGATGTCAGGAAGACAGGCGGAGAATCCTGGCACTTAAGATTTGTAAGGAATCTCTTTGACGAGCATGTTACCACTGCTTCTGCAGAATATAGTGGGGGAACCTGAGGCCTGCAGAAGAGATAGAACTGTCCAAGGTCACATAGCATGAATGTCAGAGGCACAATTCAGGGATCTGGGTGTGCTACCTTCCAGCCCCCTACACCCTGTATTGATTCTGCTCCTTTGACAGGCACCTTCTGTCATCTTCTGACTTGAAAATCTGCAACTCACTTTCCAGAAGCCATTTCCTATGGGTGCTGATGGGTTTGCCCTTCCTGCGAATCAATGGGGCCCTGGAGTGCATGGAGAGGAGAAGAAGGCTCTGGCTGGTTCCAGAGGCAGCAGGAGAAGCAGCCTGCCCATGCCGAGCTCTGGCTGCCACTGAAAGGAGGCAGGGTTGTGTGAATCGGCATCTGACTGCCAGGAACATGTGTTCCTGTGGCTGTTCTGGCTGTGCTGGGGGTCCTTGGATCTGGGGGCCACTGTCATTATTTGTTTGACCCTGCGGAGACATCCAAGCAGAAACAGAACATGTGCACTGGCCCTGAGACTGTGTCAGAACACAAAGCTCTGGTTGGAATGGTCAGCTGAGTTGGCCCCCATCAATGAGTGTTTGCTGAGTGCATAAGTAATTGTTGAGACAAAGGCCTTACATGTAATAGGTGAAATTAAGGGACGGATGGGATTTAGAGCTGATTCCAACAAAACCCCTTCCAAATTAGCCCAGGGATTTTGACATTAATCAGATTGGGTAACTTTGTTAAGAATACAGTTTTTCTTTCCATGGGGTATTGAGGAAGCTTAGAACTCGGGAGATGGCAACTTTGAAGAACTAAAATATGCCAACTCAGTCAAGAAAGATAGATTCTCTCTCCTTTTCCCCCTTCACTAAATATTCACTGAGTGTTTACTTTGTACCTAAATGGGACAGTTTTGTTCTGCAATCAGGGCTGTGAGATTGGATGGGGGAGGCACACACATCAAGCTTGGGAGGTGAGGTGTGTACAAAAACAAACACGGCTCATGGTGAAAAGACAAGAAATAAGCCATAAAACAAGAGGAGGAGAAAGTACTTCAGGAGTTCCATTAGGAGAAGAAAGTGTGTCCAGGTGTGATTTGGCCTTGTTTTTTGCTTGATTATTGGTGATAGCACTTAAACACAGCAGCTAAAAATATGCTTAAATATTGTAGGCATCTACCAATATTCCCACTTAAACTCTCCATGTGAACTATAAGGAACTGGTGTGATGACTCACAGAATGTTTATCAGTTCATTTATTTTACTATAAAGTGAAAAGAAGTGAACTATGCTGTTTGCACTAGATGTCTCATAAATCCATGCATTCATTTTCTGTTCAACTCTTGTTACCCTAACCTGAATGTTCAACAGGAAAACTGGGTGTGAGAGCTCTCCTTGTCACGAGCATTGGAGTCCACATACCTTTATGATGAAAATGTGCTATTGGCAGAGACGAGACAGAGCTAACTTAATTTTTCCTGTCAGTCTTGGTAGTAGATCAATTAAACTGCCAAGGAGATCAAATATTTCAGACTGTATTTATTACATTAAGTATTTATATTCAGACCAAACCTTTAAAGCATGATGTCATATAGGAATGGAGGCCGATTAGATCAATTCAGCAGAATTTGCTGTAACTTAATGGAAATCAAATTGTGTGTTTTAATTTAGTGTCCAGGAGGTAGTAGCATGTTCTCAGACTGCATTTAAAGACCAGAGGGCTCTTGCGTAGACTTTTGTGATGGCACAAGTCTGCCAGGGGGAGGGAGGGAGTCATGGCCTTTTAGGGGTTTCATGGGGTGGGGGCGGGGAGGAAGGGACTTACTGACTTTGGTCCACACAAATGAGAGGGGAGATGAATAGAAGGTTGCTGGTGAATCTCATGGCGCACCCTTAGCCCCGTGTTTGCTGTCAATACCCTGAGTGCAGACGGATGCCATTAGTCATCTTGGAGTCTTCACTGGGTGGTGAAGACACGGTCTTTATCCCTTAGCAACCTGTGGGAGACTCTGTGCTGAAGGAGAACATCTGTCGCCATCTCTGAATGAGAGAAGACAGGAAATCACAAACCCCAAGGAGATTACTCTTTCTATGAGAGTAATACCTGGTCAGTTTAGAAAGAGCAAAACATACAATAAAACACAAATAAAAAAAATTCATAGCCTCAACACCCAGAACCACACACTGAATATTTTGGTATTGGAACATTTCAAGATGTCATTTATGAATATATATATATATCTGATAAACATATATTTAATAACTTACAAATTAAAAAGTTTAAATTGAGAATTTAAATTTATACATTTTTCTATTTCTAAGTAAATTTATATTTACATACATATATCTATGATGCTAGATTGATGTGGTCTATGGCTGTACATATACATATGTACACTATGTGCATATATGTGTGTGAGTATATGTGGATATGGATCATCTTAGTCGGTTTGGGCTGCTATAACTAAATATCATAAACCCGGGAGCTTATAAACAATGGAAATTTATTTCTCACAGTTCTGGAGGCTGGGAAGTCTAAGATCAAGGTGCTGGCAGACTTAGTGTCTTGTGAGGGCACTGGATTCGTAGATGGTGTCTTGTTGCTGTGTCCTTGTATAGTGGAAGAGGAAGAGACAGGGCGACCCTCTGGGGCTCTTATGTAAGGACATTAGTCCCTGAGAGATCTACACTCATGACTTAATCATATTCCAAAAGCCCCACCTCCCAAACCTTGGGGTTTAGGATTTCAACATATGAATTTTGGGGTGGGGGGACATCAACATTCAGTCTATCACATGTGTATGTATTATACACACGCATATGTATTCCAAAATGTATGCATGTTGACTTACTAATGACTTATTGTTTATTTACTGCTCCTTTACCGATTCTTTAATGTCTTATTTCATTAGTATCTTTTTCATAGTACTAAATATCCTCCTTTAATATAATTTGTCATAGTTGCAATGTGCTCTATATGGTTATAACTTATTCAGCTAGTTCCCTATTATTGGACCATTGGTTGATTTATGTTTTTTGTTGTTGTTATATGCACACAAGTATGACTTCCTTAGTAGCTAATTCAATTTTTAGCCCATTAATACTAGCTTAAACTTTTTTATTTAAATTTTTATCTTTAAAAAATATTATTTGCTTATCTTCTCTTTATTATTCCAGTTTTAGTGTATGTGCTGCTGAAGTGAGCACATGATAGCTTTTTGACAAATTAAAAAAAACAAAAACAAAAAAATACTCTTCTATTCCCTTCTAGAGCCCCATGTATAGAAATCAAGTAACTAAGAGGGGGCTTTGAAAGTTTGTTTGGCTCACTCTTCAAAATTCTCTTGGCAGTATAAATTACCTTTTGGCCAGACGGGAAGATTTCACTGAGGAACAAATACAGCTGTGAAAAGGCGTATGGCTTGTGCCAAAGGCAGGGTAGGCACACAGTGCCAGTGAGCGCAGTCACTGCATATACCCTATGTGCACATATGTAGTGTTACGTGTGTGTGCATGAGTATGGTTGCAGGTCTTGTGTCCATCATGGTGTCCTCTGGCGGATACTCGGGACAACTTGGGTTCTTCAGCTGGTCATGAAATTGAACCAGAAATTGGAATAAGCTGTGGATTGTGACTTAGAATTGTCCTTTAATTTTTATGGCGTTGAGGAAATAATTGTTTGAGGATTAAGTACCAGGTGCTTTATAGGATTTATCACCAAAGTAGGTGTGTTAAGGTGCAGAAGCTGAAGCTTGAGTGGATGAAGGCGGGTCCTGTGTCTGGTTAACAGTGGGGTCAGGGGTCAGACTTCTTCCGACCACCTTCTTCCGACCACCTTCTTCCGACCACCTTCTTCTGACCACCTTCTTCTGACCACCTTCTTCCGACCACCTTCTTCTGACCACCTTCTTCTTTTGTTCACCTTCTTCTGCCCTACACAGATGCACTGGGCTTTCTGGCCCCAGAGACGTCCTATTGTCACTTGTTTATAGGGTTTCCATAATGATGACTTGGTTTTAGGGTAGACTTTTTCTAAGTGTGTTTGTCACCTTATGATGTAATAAAGAGGCAGAGTCTAGCTCCTCTCATGACCAACTCAGTGGCCCCATGACTAATAGTCACAGGCTTGGTGCAGTTTTCAAAGCCCTGTCAAACATCATATCTTGAGACCCACAGTGGCCGCTGCAATGGCTTTGGGCTATCCCGGGATTCTGCTCTGCTTGCCTCTGTGCAAATGGCTCCAGTTTATTGTGCATTTGGAGGGTTTTTGGCTGTTTTATAAAATTTTGTCTCTTTTCTCAGTATTAACCATCAATGTGTCTGCCACTAGTAGCCACTTAAAGTTTGTGGCAGTCTTGGAAATCATACAACTTATGTTAGAAATAGAAATGCACTTTGCACATAGGAGAATCTTTAAGCATTTGGTGAAGGTCCTAGTAGCTGGGACTACAGCAGTGTGCTACCACACCCGGCTTTTTTTTTTTTTTTAGATGGAGTCTCACTCTGTTGCCCGGGCTGGAGTATAGTGGCATGATCTCAGTTCACTGCAACCTCCACCTCCTGGGTTCAAGCAATTCCCCTGCCTTAGCCTCCAGAGCACCTGGGATTACAGGCGCACACCATCATGCCTGGCTAATTTTTGTATTTTTAGTGGAGACAGGGTTTCACCATGTTGGCCAGGCTGGTCTTGAACTTCTGAACTCAGGTGATCCACCTGCCTTGGCCTTCCAAAGTGCTGGGATTACAGGCATCTGCCACCACACCTGGCTAATTTTTTTGTATATTTTGTAGAGACAGGGTTTTGCCATGTTGCCCAGGCTGGTCTCAAACTCCTGGGCTCAAGCGATCCACCCGCCTCAGCCTCCCAACGTGCTGGGATTACAGGTGCGAGCCACTGTGCCCGGCCTCTACTTGAGCACATGTTTCATGGCCAAAGTGCATGAGCTTTGGGTCTAGATTTTCACTCAGTAACTATTTACTAATGAGTCACCCTGGGAACTAAATATCCTCCTTTAATATAATTTGTCATAGTCGCAGTGTGTTCTATATGGAGGATGAAGCTCCATCATGTTATTTCAAGTTCTCAAAAGTGTTCAGGGTCCATGAAGTTGTTTGTGCAGGCAGCATATTGGTACTGTCAGATCACTGAGAAATCAAAATCATTTTTTTCCTTTGCAAAAAAATGGCTATAGAATTCAAGGGAGATGCTGGTTGTTGGACAATTTAAGTTAACATGTGTATGTGCCCAGATCACTGTATTTCCTATCCCCCCAACTACTTTTCTCTTTAGGGTGATGACAGAAGTGTCTGTTGATGGGAGACATAAGGCAGGGTGTGACCATCACACAAGAAAGAAGGACTTTACCTTCCCTTTTTCTGCAGATTCTGCCTCTGTTAAGGCAACCCACAACCCTGTGGGATGGCTGTGAAGTTACTGTGAAGTCATATTGACCACACATTATTGATCACTGAACCATGTCTCCTTTGTGCAGATAGATCCTTGGATGCAGATTATAGACTTTATACTTTTCCTTGTTAACCATCTCACTAGATTTGTCCCGTTTGCTTTTAATCTTGTTTCTTACACAGTGGCCTCTTTCAATCTTGTCCATACCTCTGTCTTGGATCCACACATCTTCCCAGTTCTCATTCAGGTATGGGCAGGTTCAGGGGAAGCCCCTTTGGCAGCCTCTGAGGACTTCCCTTCAGATGGCCAGGGCTCATTTGCCACATTCCTGGGTGTGGCTCTGTGTTTTTGTGTCCACCTGCAGGCATCCGCCCCCTTTGACGGATGCCTTAGTTGCAGTTCAGGCTTGGGGTGCAGATGAAGAAAGGGTGCAAATGAGGAAAGGGAGTGATGGCACGTGTCGGGGTGTGTGCCCAAGGCTCTTTTTTTTTTCTTTGAGAAGGAGTCTCACTCTTTCACCCAGACTGGAGTGCAGTGGCACGATCTTGGCTCACTGCAACCTCCGCCTCCCGAGTTCAAGCAATTCTCCTGTCTCAGCCTCCGGAGTAGCTGGGACTACAGGCACATGCCACCACATCCGGCTAATTTTTGTATTAGTAGAGACGGGGTTTCACCATATTGGTCAGGCTGGTCTCAAACTCATGACCACAGGTGATCCACTCGCCTAGGCCTCCCAAAGTGCGGGTTTTACAGGTGTGAGCCACTGTGCTGGACCCCAAGACTCTTGTTGGTCAGTGCACACCTATCGGAGTCAGCTGCCTGCTGAGGAGTTCCACTCCCCCCTGCCCCTGCCACCAATGGTCAGGTACTGGAGGGATGTGTGAAAACCCTGCAAAGCTTCCTTAGGCAAAGGCCCAGTGAGTGCAGTTGGTTGAGAGTGCCAGCCCCATGAACGTGGGACTGGGTGTGGCTGGGTGAGTGTTTGGCAGCTCAAGGGGCTTTGGAGATTCTTGCTCACTGAAGGAGCCATAAAAACAGCCCTGGCTACCCTGTGCACACTTCATCTTCCTGGATCACCTTGCCCTCAACTCACCTCTGGCCAGTATACTTAAAAAAAAAAAAAACTGTCTTATTTTCTTTTTGATTATGGTAAAATACGCATAACATAAAATTTACCATCTTAACCATTTTTAAGTGTGTGACTCAGTTGTATTAAGCACATTCCTGTTGATGTGCAGCCAATCTCCTGAACTCTTCATCTTGCAAACTTCCCACTTCCCCCATCTTCCCACTTCCCCTCCCCCGCCCCAGGTCTGTGTCATTCTACTTCTGTCTCTGGGAATTCTCTGGGGACCTCACAGAAGAGGATTCCTGCAGGATTTGTTCTTTTAGTGACTGGCTTGTTTCATTTAGCATAATTTCTTCAAGGTTGATCCCTGTTGGAGCAAGTGTCAAAATTCCCTTCCTTTTGAGTCATATTCCATGGTATGTACAGTCCTTATGGTTTTTAACCACAGGGTCCTTGGCTTCACTTGGTCCTCAGTTTCCCATCAATCCAGTGCTGTGTGTGTATGTGCGTAGGGAGTGAGCTAGGCACACATAGACCCTTTACCCTGCTGCAGCCTTGGTTCTGTGAGTTAATTTATTCCTCTTAACTTCTAAGTTTGGGTTTTAAGGGCCAGCAGTATAGTTATGGGTGGCTTTCTTGGGGTCCACTGCAGGTGTGACCTAGTGGCTGTAAGCTATGGCTCCAGGGGAAGGAGGCTCTGTCACTTCTACATCTGGTACATGGCTAGATTTCCCACTGAGTTACAGAACATTGAACTCACCATTGATGCTTACATTGAAGCACGGCCTTGGCTGGGTTAATACCAGCCTGAGATGGATTGAGCCCATCTTTCTCATCTGGCCTGACCCAAGGCCGGCTACCCAGGGCTAAGCCTGAGGACAGAGGCCCCTTCCAGGTCCCTGAGAGCCTATAGCCCCAACCAATCTCTACTCTCAGATATGCCTGCTGGGTCTGTCTTCAATCTTCTTTCTTTTTAACATTCATTTAAAATTAACATTGTGTTTCTAAACTTAAAAGAAATTCATTTTCATTGTAGAAAAACAAGAAAAATTCTAAATAGACATAGAGAGGAAAATACAAATCTACAGCATACCCGCTCCAAGGGGAACACCATTCTTAATAACTTGGTGTCTTCACACCTTAGGTGCTCCTCACCAGTGAGTGCCCTTGGGCAGGGAGACTTGGAGGAAGACAAGGCCCCCTGGGGGTGGGTTCTAACCATCAGGAAGGCCTGAGACTCATAGAAGGCATTGTTCCCAGCAAAAGCTGTCATTCCCTCTGACAGTCTCTCAGTGACTGGTGTCAGAGTGTGGCTATGCCTGTAAGAGCCCCTAGGAGAAGTGGAGCAGCCAGGTCCTGGGGTTTGACTAAATGCATGACAGGCTGGAGGCCAGCGGGCCTGCAGGGCAGTGGGGCTGGTCCTAGAGCTCCCTTGCACACTCTGTGTGTGTGCTGCCTCACACTCATCTTGGTATCTGCTGCCTAATGGATCAGCCCCTCAGTCAAACTTGAGGCAGGAGGTGAAGCTGCATTTAAACCTCCCATTACGATACAGGAGAGGGAAAGGTCACCAGGAGGTTCTGGTCCCATCTCTACAATAAACTGTGCAAATTTGGAGACTCAGTTTCCTTACCTGGAGAGGGGGATGAGCCACGCCTACAGTATGGGTAACCATAATGTGATAAGAGGAGCAGTGGGTGGCAAAGGTGAGCTTCCCTTTGTCTCTCAGCAGGCTTGGCAAGGAAGAGGAGGATTCGTGAATGTGCTTGAGGGGAGCAGAAGGTACCCTGGCTTTGGCATTAGGAAGGCTGTCTTGGGAAGGGAGGGTGGGGACGTCCCAGCTGCTGGAAAAGCTGGTGCAGCTGCAGCTGCCCCTGAGGTTGATCTCTAAAAGTGGATGCCGGGCCTGAGTGGCCTTCCAGGCTCCAGTGAGCACAGGCATTTGTCTCACGATTGCTGCCCCTTGGTGGTTCGAGGAAGGACTCCAGAGCATGCTTAGAAAGGCAGGACAGCAGCTCAAGGCTCACTTGCAGCCTGTGGACATGTCCAGGACTGCAAGGGAGCTGGGACACAAGGGTGCTGACCTTGGTGCTGACCTTGCTGCAGACCTCAGCCTTGGCTGGGACCACTTCAGAAATTCCATCTTCTCCATGTTTTCCATTATCACCAGCCAAGAGGCAACACCTGGGTGAGAAGAATTGACCTGGGCTTGAACCCACACTAAGCACTTTCCAAATTGGTTCCCTATGAGGTTCTCAAACCTCAGTTCACGACACCCCCTGGACCATAAGCAATATATAACAGTTAACAGTTCTGTTAATTCAATGGTTAGGTCCAAGCAGCTCACTAAGTATGTCCTGACAGCTTAGTAGCCATTTGAAAAATAATACTTATAAAATAAAAGAAAAATAATGTTTTTCTTTTCTTTTTCTTTTTATTATTATTATTTTTAGAGACGGGGAATTGCTCTGTTGCCCAGGCTGGAGTGCAGTGATGCAATCACGGCTCACCGCACCCTTGAACTCCTGGACTCAAGTGATCTTCCTGCCTCAGCCTCCTGAGTAGCTAGGACTATCGGCACATACCACTGTGCCTGGTTAATTTATTTTTTATTTTTATTTTGTAGCAATAGGGTCTCACTATGTTGCCCATGCTGGTCTTGAACTCTTGGGCTCAAGCGATCCTCCTACCTCAGACTCCCAAACTGTTGGGATTATAGGTGTGAACCACTGCGCCTGACTGTTTTCATTTTTAAATAGCCACTATTCCTTTCTAAGGGGCTTATGTGCCTTATAAGCTTTGTACAGCTTCTCTAAACTTGGAATTCTTTTAGACTCCGCCACCCACATTTTATATTCCAATGTGGAATTTTGTGTGGTACTTGCAAAATCCAGCTTTGCAAAGCGATAACATTCTTGACAGGAATGCAGCAGGATCTCGTGGTTAAGCCGGGAACTGCCTGCAGCCAGCAGCTTGCCTGGCACCTGACATGTGTGGCTGGGTTTCCCTTCATTTAAGGTATCCCCCAGTGCCCCAGTGAGTTCTTAGGGGTGCTTGACACAGTTTGGGAATGTGGAATGACTTAATGGGGTCCTCCTTATAATCCTGCGATGTAGGTATTACCCCATTTTACAGAAGTAGAGACTGAGGCTCAGAGAAGCCAAGATATTGGCCTAAGGCCACACAGCTCCTTGGCAAGGGAGCCAGGACTGACTGGGTGTCCCTGATGCTCTGACAACACTTTGAACGATTAACTAGGTCCCTTTGAGGTTCTGAGCACTTGTCCTTCTCCCTTTAGTATCTGGCGCCAGAGGGAATCAATCTTTCTGTCCTTCAGAACTCAGACCGTTCCCTGTCACCCAGCCCTGAGAGGCAGAAAGTGGACAGTGATGGGAGCCTGTTGTTTTTCCTTTTCCAGGGGGCCCACTGTGCTCTTGCTGCGTCCCAGACCCCATGGGACTCTCCTTCCTTCCCACCTATGGCTGCCAGAGTAACCGCACGGCCAGCGTGGCCGCCCTGCGCATGAAAGCCCGTGAGCACTCAGAAGCCGTCCTGCAGTCAGCCAACCTCCTGCCTTCCACCAGCAGCAGCCCCGGCCCTGTCGCCAAGCCAGCGCCCCCAGATGGCAGCCAGGACAAGACTTCTTCCACCAAGGAACAGAGCGAGGCAGAGAAGAGTGTATGAGGGTCCACAGTGCCCTGTCCGGCGTGCCCTCCCCCCGCCCCTGCTTCTCCCAGCCTCAGACCCTACAGAAAACTCTCCAAATAGCAAGGAGAAGCCTGCGGCCCCAGGGCCTCTGCATGGACCCAGGACGGGCAAGTGAGACCCACAGCTCCCTTGGCACCTGGAGGGTCCCTCTGGAGTCCCACCAGCACGGCTGTATTGTGGTGGCTTCTTTGGCAACAGATCCCCATGGCACTTGGTGGCAGCAGAGCCCTCTCTGTGAGGAGTCTCCCTGGAATTTTCATCCAGGCCCACAGTCTCAGAGGGAGGTAGATTCCTCATCCATTACCCTTCCTATTTCCCGCCTGGGCTGCCTTTGAAGGTCTTGTCAAACCCAGGAACTGTGGCATGGGCTGAAGTTTCATGATAAGAAAAGGGCCTGTCCCCCTTACATTGTTTGATAACTGGGGAACCAGTGGAATCCCAAGCGGCTCTTGCTCCCCTGGGCCAAGATGAGCAGTAGTGCCCTTTCTCTTGTTGGAGAATATTGGTTGTGGGCTTGGTTAGAAAGTGAGAAGATGTAGGGTAGGGAGGGGCCAACACGACACAGCCTGTCCCAGAGGTCCACGGTGGCTCTGACCCAGGAGATTTCACTGCACATCTGGCCAGGGGTACTGGGCTAATCACCCAGACCATCGGCTCCATGAACTGGGGTCTGCCATCTTGACACTGTGGGTGTGGAACCAGTGTGGCCCCGGTACCTGAAGCACTCACCTGCAAGCCCTTCCTCTCTCCCAAATAGACCTGTGGGTTGATGGGAAGTGAAGCAACTGAAAAGCAGCTCTCTGGTCCAGGGGGCCTAAGGGCCCTTGGAGAGGGAAGAAGCCCTTCAGGAACGCCTCTGAAATAATTGCGCATATGGATGAACTACCTTTCCCCAGGTGCCTGGCATGTAGAGGGGGCTCTTCAGTGGTGTTTTTTTACTGAGGGGAAAAAAGTAGGAAGGGAGACAGGAACGGCGTATGTGCAGAAATGGAGCATGGGGAAGACAGCTTTCTCATGGTGTGGAGAGCATTAATTCCAAAGGGCCAAGTTTCACAGAGATTTCTGTTTTGGTCTAGTGTGGCTGTTTTCTCTGGTGTGGATGGTGACCTGGAGGAGATCCAAGGGGAACGTGCAATAGCATAAGCTCTGCCGCTTTCTGGCAGGGGCGCCCGGCACCTGAAAGGTTGCAGTCTTTGGTGGCTTTTGCTGATGGTGTTTCCATGCGGATAGTTATTGCCTTCATGATGGTTATTTTGGTTTCAGTTATTATCATCGAAAGGTTCTACTTTCACATTTCCTGTTCCCTTTTTACCTTCCCCCACTCCATGACCCCCAAATAATACTCCTGAGTGTATCGTGCCTCATCTATGATCACCATGAAGCATTTGATAAAACACACTGTCTCCTTTAAAGAAAAAAATCAAATCCTTCTTCCTGCTGTATTTTGCTTGTTGAGTATAAAGATGAAACGATTTGCCAAAAAGCGGCAAAGTTGCTTCCGTTTCCCTGTAATTACGAATGTTTGGTTGAAGGATGTAAGCTCAAGCCCTTATGTACACTAACTCTTCAATCTAATTGTTTGATTAAACTCGTATTTCCTCCAGAAAGGTACATAAATAAGTGAACTGTTGAGCAAATTAAGAATACTTAACAGCATTGCATCTGAAAAGTAGTTATGCTGATTAAATTTTGTGTCCTTGAGGACTTTCAGGAAATTACTTTTGATCGTCAATAACACAATTAAGTAAACTACACACACATTAGCATGAATAATTGATAAGAAATTATGTATTACCACGAAGCACTGATTTAATAATTCATGATGCGACACTCTAGTGACTGTGCAAAACTGGATCATATCGAAAAGTCTGCCTGATGTTACTGAAAGAAAGGAAAAGAAATGAGCACCAAGCCTCTGCAGAGATATTGAGTACTTAGTTTTGTTGTACAAAGGCAAAAAGTAACGATGCATGATGTAGTTTCTGTTTGTTTAAATACCCAAATAAATTTAGAGGAGTTAAAAGAAAGACCGAAAAAGCTCAGGTCCTCTCTTTGTTCCTCCCAGCCCTGAGGCTGCAGGGCTGGGTGGAGTCTGCGCTCTTCAATCTTCCACTTTGGCCAATGTGCAAATGGAAACCTGGAAACTTCCAGGAGGAGGGCATTGAGGCCTTGGATCAGGAACGTTTTAGTGGATGCTGGGACAAGATAGGGTCCTCTGTGCAGATCAGAGTCCTCCCCAAGTCATTGACAAGCACTGCCTTGCAGGGTCGTTGTTCCTGGAGCCCCCCATAGGTTGCCCTGTCTGCAGGAGTTCATCACATGACTGTAAAAGGCAGCTGGGCTTCAGTGTGGGAAGGAGGCTGGGGCCCCAGCGATTGATTGATTAATTAATTATTATTCATTTATTAGTTGAGGCACAATGAAGTCCATTCCTTAATGCACTCTAGGTTTGGGAAAGGAGCCTAGAAACCACTGAAGTTGTGACTGTGACTGGGGCAGACAGCCTGGCCTTGTTGGGGATGACAGCCTGCCCAGAGGAGGAGCAACTGTGGCATGGCAGGGAGTCAGGGCGGGCAGCCCTGGCATAGGGCTTGGGGGACTTGGGGGCTCCTCCTCCATTTCTTGGTGGGTGCCCAGTGTCTGATCTCTCAGTTGGGTAGAAAGAACTTCCTTTGACTCTGCCACTGTCTCATTTCCTGAAAACTTTACATAGGTTAGCATATTTAATTCCAATGATAAACCCACAATGTAAGTCCTACTATTCCCGTTTCACAGTTAAGGAAACCGAGGCACAGTTAGATCGGACAACTTCTGTAAAGCTACATAGTTGATAGCCTTTGATAGGAAGAGGGAACTCGACTTCATTGGCTGTCACACAGAGAGTGGTTAATAAATGACTTGATGAGATCAACTGGGCTCAGTCTTCAAGGCCAGGAGCACCATGGAGGCATATGAGGACCCGTTGGTCCCAGCAGGTTTCACAGATGGTGAGTCATGGTTTGCCTTTGCTCACTGTCTTTTGGGTTCTGTCCTGGGTGGGCCTGTGGGAGGGGAGGATGAGCCACCCCAGCACCCTGTCAGACCTCAGTGTCTCCCTCCCCTGGGTCCAGCCTGGCCGGGGTAGGGGCCAGCCTGCCCCCGTTTTATCTGCACCTGGCCTTCAGGTGTGTGCCTGTCTAAGAGCAGGCCTTCAGGTGTGTGCCTGTCTAAGAGCAGGCCCAGCAACAATCCCTGAACTCAGTGGTGCCCAGAGCTTCTGGGCCCCTCCAATGGATATAGCAAGACAGGACACCAAGAAGGTGCCTGAGACTCAACCAGTCCACTTAATGGAAACTCTCTTTCTTCCTAATTTTCTGGCTTCACCAGAAAAAGTGAAGCCTTTACAAATTCAGAGCTTGGTTGAAGTTGGTTAAGAGCATGTTTCCCTTGTTCAGAATCCTAACCCTAAGGGCTGTGTGACTCTGGGCGAGTCACCTAACCTCTCTGTGCTTCAGTCATCTCCTATGTAATAATGTACCAGCCTCCCCTCCCGGGGCTCTTTGGAGATTAAATGAATGGATAGCTACATGGTGCCTGGCATGGATGAAGTGCAGTATAAAAGCCAGCTCTTGTTCCACCAAGCCTCACACATGTCAAAGGCTTGAAGACCTTTTTCAGGTGAAAACCTCACTTTCTCAAGAAGGAAACGATGGAACGGCTCTCAGCTGCGCCTGAGCCGACAGAGGGAGTTGGGATTGCCACACCCTTCCCTGAGCAAATTGTGTGGGCTGTAGGAGGGTTGATTTTCAGGAGGATGCGTGTGCCCAGGCACTTGAGCTTGGAAGGGAATCTGTGGTACCCAGAGGCAGGGGTGGGCATGAAGGCTGGGGTAGGGGGAATGTCTTAGAAAGAGCTCTTCTAGTGGCAAGTACTGGGAAGCACTGAAGCCAGTTTATGTCAAAAAGTGCCTTTAGGAGGAGGATACCAAGTGATCTCATGGAACTCAGGATGGCTGAGACTCTAGTCCTGGGACCCCAGTGAGACAGGTACCAAGAAGCAAGGGGTTGTCAGGGACCTCCTTCATTTTCCCCTGCAGCTCGGCCTTCTCTGCTCTCTCACAGCCATCAGCCAGGCAGGGATCGCTGTGGCTTTCCAGCCTCAGCCACACCCCTTGGGGACTTGAGCCAGCAGACCCCTCTGGTCTCATCAGGAGTGGTCAATCATGGCCACTCTGGCCCTGCCCTGCCCTGGGGAGTGGACATGGCTCTAAGTCTCTGGGCTGGGGATCTGGGCCGACACCCAGCATATACCCCCATCTCCCCCACGGGGATGGCACCAGAGGCAGAGAAGGGCACAGATGTGGAAAACCCAGTCCCTGCTGAGGCAAGTTAAACCAAAGGATGATAGGTTTCCCTGAGACAGGGACTATAAGGGCTTATATTTTTATTATTTTTAAATGATAATGCAGCTTCATTCTGGGCTCCACTCATGAACACTGTCAACCTACTTTACAGAATTCCACATTTGGCTATTTTTCTAATCAAGACTTGGCCAAATACCTTCTACAGCAGCTCCAACAAACTCTTGTAGGAACGGAGCGTGTGCCCGCCGCACCCAGGAAGCTCAAAGGCCCTAGGGCTGTGGAACACCCAGCTGTCCCTTTGAGCCGTTCTCAGCTGCCCGCTTGTGTCCAGATCACACTCCCAATGACAACAAAGCCCTGGACTCCGAAGTTGGACACCCTTGGCCCCAGCACCACCAACTGCTGTCTGAGGGGAATGACATAATTAGTGTCGGACTGGCAGGTGTTTGGGGCCTGCAGTCCTTGAGGCCAAGAGCAGTGGCCCCAACCTTCCTCCCAGCCTGAGCTGTTCTGGCAGAGCTGGGCCCCCTGGCTCTCAGTCCCAAAGCAGGAGGCAGGGTAATGGGTTTGGATAAATCACAATCCATCCTCCAGCCCCCAGGAAGAGCATTTTAGAGAAGGTGGTTGCCTCTGCCCGGATATGGACTTTTCAGCTACCTCTTTCTGAGCCACCTCAAGGCAAAGCAAGGCATCTGGGTGGAAAGCAGCTTTGACTGGTGCCCCGGAAGTGCCTAGGGCCTCTCCTACCCAGGTGCCCTGGAAGCGCCTAGGGCCTGTCCTGCACCCTGCCAGATGGACCAAGGAGACGGGCCTGGGAGCCCAGCCTGTGCTTGCTGCTGCTGCCTGCCATCTGCTCACCAGCCTCTTAACTGACGGCAGAGCCCCTGCCGGGTGAAGCTGCTTCTTGTCAGAGCCTGGCTGTGTGCAGGATGGGCCATTGCTCTTTAACACACCTCCTTAGGTCCTGGGCACCACCCCCTCCCTCTTGCTGGGTGCATTGTCAGACAACACAGGAGTTGTGGCTGCCTGATCCTGGCCTGGTTCAGCTGGGTGCACCAGATGCCACAGCAACCCCTATCTTGGGACCTCTGCTATGGCTGGGAGAGGAGGCTTGCCAGCTGTTGGAGGGCTGCCAACCCTGCCTGGGCCACACTGCGTTGGGGGGTTGAGTGGGAGAGGGCACTCATCCATCCTGAGCCAGGGTCTAGAGAGCAAAGGAGGGTGGTGCAGGAGGAAATTACCCAAGCTGGTGGCCCACCGGGTCAAGGGCTGCCTGGCAGCTGCCAAGGGGGCAAGATGTTCCTTGCAGTCTCTGGTGGCCGCATTCCTCCACTCAGCAGAGAGAAGCAGCCCTTGCCCTTGCCCTTTCTCTGGCCCTGGAGACCCTCCTCTGAGGTGGAGTTCCCCATGCATGGTAACACTCGCTGCCTGGGGCGGAGGAAGCATCACAGGCCTGGGAATCAGAGGCCTGACATTCCCAGCTATGTGACCGTGGGCAAGACATTTAACCTCTCTGTGCCTCATTTCTTTATCTGTATCATGGAAAGAATCATCCTAATTTTGAGTACAGAGGGTTATTATGAGGAGTCAAGGAAATGATGCATGTGAAGGCAGTTTTTGAACCACTCTCAGGAGAACAACGTCATTGGCAGCACATGGTGCTGTCTGAAGCTGCCTCCTGCTGCATCAGTGTGGCCTGGCAAAATGCAATCTAAGAGCAGAGAGGAGGCAGCGCCAGGAAGTGAATTGCGTGGACTCTCCCCAGGGCTTTGCCTGCCTCAAGGCCCCTCCTCCTCCCAAGGTCTGGATGGGGCAGCGAGAGGGGGCTAAGTGATTGTGTAATGGCCACATCTGTCAGCGCTGGCCAAATGTTTTTTTTTCAGGAGTCAGGGAGCTAATGGCCCTGCAGCCAGGAGAGAGTTTCTCCTAAGTGGAGCACTTTACCCGAGAACGTAAGAGCAGCATGGCCTCAGGCCACAGGGACCCAGAGAACAGCTGCTCTGCTGCAGACTTGAATTAGTGCCCTCTCCCCACTGGCTTCCCTCACACCTGCTGCCAGAGGCCAGCCTGCAGGTGGCAGTCTGAGTGGTGGTGGTGGTGGGGGGCGACGGCAGCCCAGTGGGGGTGTCACCAGACCCAGCCTTGAGTCCAGGATCCCACACAACCCACAGAAGCAAATCTCTTGCCCTCTCCAAGTCTCAGTTTCCTCATCTGTAAAATGGGGGCAGTGAGGATTAGGTGGGATGAGACAGTGAGGGGCACTGTGGCCAGCACTCAGTGAGGTTGCTGCTGCAGAGGAGGGTGTGAGCTGTCCTGGACAATGGTCAGCGGCTTCAGACTGAGGGAACTGGAGAAGAATCTTCTAGGCAGAGAGAAGCCTTATAAGTGAGAGGGATGCAGAATTCCAGCGACTCTGGGCCACTGAGCGTGTTGTGCTCCTGTTTTCACCAAGAGTGCACCTGGGATGATATGCAAATCCTGTGTACAGAAGTCCAACAAGACCTTACACATGGTAAAGTGGCTTCTGTCTCCAAGGAGCTACAGAATATCACAAATTCTCCAACTATCGGATACATATTTTAATTTTTAATTTTTTAGGATCAGGAAATAGTGGTACATATTTATAGGGTAAATGTGATATTTTAACATAAAAATACAATGTGTAATGATCAAATCAGGAATATCCATCACCCCAAATCAACTATTCTTTCTTTGTGTTGAGAACATTCCAAATCCATTCCTCAAGTTATTTTGAAATATACAATAAATTATTGTCAATTATAGCTACCCTATTGTGCTACCAAACACTAGCTCTTACCTCTACCATCTAACTGTATTGTTGTACCCATTAACTAATCTCTCTTAATCCCCCCATCCTCACCACCCTTCTAAGCCTCTGGTAACCTTCATTGTACTCTCTACCTCCATGAGATCAAATTTTTTTTATTTTTATTTTTTTTTAGCTCTCACATATGAGATAATATGCAATATTTACCTTTCTGTGTCTGGCATGTTTAACTTAACATAATGTCCCCCAGTTCCATCCAGGTTGATGCAAACAATAGAATTTCATTCTTTTTTATGACTGAATATTATTCCCTTGTGTATATATACCATGTTTCCTTTATCCATTCATCTGTTGATGGATACTCAAGTTGACTTCATATCTTGGCTATTGTGAATAGTGTTGCAATAAACATGGGAGGACAGATGTCTTTTTTCAATACACTGATGTTTTTTCTTTTGGATATATACCTAGTAGTGAAACTGCTGGATCATATGGTAGCTTCATTTTTGGTTTCTTGAGGAAACTCCATACTCTTTTCCTTGGTAGTGGTACTAGTTTATGGTCCCACCAACAGTGTACGAGTGTTCTCCTTTCTCCACATATATGCCATTACCAACTTTTTAAAAAAATCTTTTTGATAAAAGCTACTTTAACTGTGGATATATTTTAGAAGTCTTTTTATTTTGAAATAATTTTAGAATCACTTACAAGTTGCAAAAGTAGTACAGAGTTCTCATGTCCTTTTCACCCAACTTCTCCCAAAGAGAACACTGACATAACAATAGTACAATGATCAAAACTGAAAACTGACATTGCTACAATACTATTAACTAACCTACAGACCTTATTTGGATTTCATAAATTTTTACATATGCTCATTTTGGGGGAGGAAGGTAATGATTGCATGAAATGTCATCACATATACATTTTCCATCAGGATGCGGAACTGTTCCTTCACCTTCAAGAGACTCTCTCATGCTACTCTTTTGTAATCATACCCTCCCCAGATGTAACCCCTGGCAGTACTCATCTGTCTTCCATCATTATACTTAAAAAATTTTGAGACTATTATATACATGAGATCTCACAGGGGTATATGTTTTTTAAAGAAGATTGTTAAACATGATTGTTATTCATGGTGATTTAAAACATTAACCGTAGAGAGTAAACACTGACTACATATAACATGTATTAGTCAGTTTGGGCTGCTATAACAAAATGCCACAGACAGGATGGCTTATACAACAGAAATTAATTTTCTCTCACTTCTGGAGGCTGAAGTTTGGGATCATGGCAGCAGCAGTGTTGGCTCCTGGTGAGGGCTCTCTTCCAGGCTTGCAGACAGCAGCCTTCTTGCTGTGTCCTTAAGTAACCTTTCCTCATGGGATAGGGGAGGAGTGAGAGAACTCTCTGGTATCTCCTCTTATAAGGACAGAAATCTTGTTGGATCAGGGCCCCAGCCTTATAATGTAGTTTAATTTTAATTACTTCCTTTAGGCTACATCTCTAAATATAGCCACACTGGGGGATTGGGGCTTCAACATACGAAGCCATTGAATTGGGGGTGGGGACACAAGCATTCAGTCAACACCACATAACTTCTAAAATACTTTTTAAACACCTGAATCTAATTCCATCAGATAGCATATAGTGACATTTAGGAAACAGAAAAAAACTTTTAAATTAAAAATATATTTTATTGTGGCAAAATACACATGACATAAAATTTATCATTTTGACCATTTCTAAGTATACAAATCAGTGGCATTAAGTTCATTCGCACTGATGTGCTACCATGACCAACATTCATCTCCAGAATTTCACATCTTGCAAAACTGAAACTCTGCACCCACTAAATGATAACTCCCCAATCCCTCCTATCCTTAGCCCTTGGCAACCACTATTCTACTTTCTGTTTCTGTGAGTTTGACTGCTCTAAGTACCTCATCTAAGTGGAATCATTCAGTATTTGCCTTTTTCTAAATGGCATATTTCACTTAGCATCATGTCCTCAAGGCATTCATATTATAGCATGTGTCAGAATTTCCCTCCTTTCTAAGACTGGGTAATATTCCACTGTAAGTATACTCCACATTTAGCCTAACAAGTCATCCCCCATGGATACTTGGATGAGCAACCAAACGAGGGTTGCTTCTGCCTTTGGGCTATTGTCATTTTTGAGACCCTGCTTTCAATTATTTTGGTATATTTCCTATTCCCCAAAGTGAGATTACTGGATTATATGGTAGTTCTGTTTTTAATTTTTTGAGGGACTACCATACTGTTTTCCATAGTGGCAGCATCATTTTATATTCCCACCAACAATGCACAAGGATTCTAGTTATTTTTAATTTTTTTACAGTGACCCTTCTAACGGGAGTGAGATGACATCTCATTGTGGTGTGTTGATTTACATTTTCCTCAGGATTAGTGGTGTTGAGCATCTTTTCATGTGCTTATTGGAGGAAATTATTTCTGACGTGGAAAAAACTTTGCTGATGGGGATTCTTTCAACGTGTACAGGATTGAGTAGGACAATGCAAAATTGACTTTGGTGATGTCTTATCAACTTTTGGGAACAATTTGTCAAGAGGAGATGCAATGCCAGCCTGCTTGTCTTGGTAGAGGAGTCTGTGGGAAGCCACAATGTAGCATATGGACTCATGAATCTTTTCTCCATTTGGATCTGTATACTACAACCTATTCATGTGGTAAGAAGAAAACAAGGAAGCCTGGTGAATTATGTTGGATGTTTTCTCCCCATTGCTAACCTTCTCTCTTCTGGCCTCTCTCCCTAAAGATGTCCTCTGCTACCAGGTTCCTCGTATCCACCCAGAGACGGTGTATATGCATATCTCTCATTCAAACAAATAGTGGCAAGTCACACACACTGTTGGGTCTTTGCTTTTTCCTTCTTAAATACATATTTTGGAGGGAGTCCTGTATCAGGGCCTAAGCTTCTGCTTCTGGAATGTTCTTTTGTAGTTCATTCTCAATCCATGCATCTCTATTCCCTCCATCCATGCACTTAAACTCTAGAAACTTCCTCTCTGCTTCCTCCTGACATCTGGCCGCTGCTCTTCTCCTGGTTTGTTCCTTGCACAGATGGACACCTAGTGCCCAGACTGTTCCAGTGAACATCAGAGTGAAAGCAGTGGCTTGTTAGTAGCAGTGTGCCTCATGATTTATATTTTTTTCTGCTTTAATTTCTCCTTTCCCACTTTTTAAAAAGATAATAAGGGCCAATAATCCGGTATAGCACCAACACTGTGGTATTGATAAAAATATGTTAACACTAAAGCACTGACTATTTAGCTTAAAGTGTCTACGCACGGGCTGATGCTCTGAAGTCGAACTGTGGTACCAGGAAGTTGACTTAGGGGTGCAGGTACAATGTTTGGAGACCCATCCTGTGGGAAAATTGATGTATTTATGTCAAGAGTCAATGTAGTCCCATCTGAGAAGAGCAAAGGTGTCCAGGGTGTGGTGGGGGAGGCCCAGAACACAGGCTTAGGCCAGAGGCCAGGGGCCTTGAGAAGCAGGGTAGGGGTCTGAGCTTTACACTGTAGGGGCTGCAAGGACGTTTTGGAATACCAAGGAAGTTTTGGAATACCAAGGGTTGCTGGGCTGAATTTGTCTTTGATTATGAAAATAAAGATTATTTATGGATACCATCTATGTGCCAAGCATTCAGCCAGAGGCTTCTCACCTATTATTTCTGATGCACACATACATTTATAAGGCTGGCATTATTTTGTTTTTTACTTTACATCTGGAAGAAGCAGAGGCTCAAAGGGTTTAAGTGACTTACCTAGAGACAAAAAGGCTAGTGATCGGCAGAGCCAAAATACATATGACATGGATGCCTAGGCTCCCTCCTTTCCTGGGAATTTGTCCCAAAGCAAAGGCATGGTCTTCCGAGATTGGCAACCTGTCCTGAGCTCTCCTACCCGCCCTGCTGGAGAGAGGTGGGCCTGCTGCTGTCTGCAGTGCTGTCAGTGGATTAGAAGCTTCTTCTCCAGGACTGCCAAGCTGAGGAACCCCTCAACCCTGCCCACTCCAAGGCAGACAGCTTGAATCCCAACTGTCAACACAAGGAACCAGGCACCCCACTTCCTGTGCCCCAACGTGGCTGCAGGGATCATGCCCCGGCTGTAAGAAGACTGGGAGTACCAGGCACAGTGCTGGAGCAGAATGTGGGGAGTGCTGCATTCCTGGTATGAAAAACACTTAGATGGTTCCTGCATCAACACAGTTTTTAGGTAGATGTGTATCCATGTTGACATGCATTAAGAAACAGATAACTGGCACAGCAAAACATTGAGATAAAGTTTCCTTTTAGAATATTTTAGTGGAATAAAAAAGGGAGTTGATTTAAAGTAAAAGTATTACATCAACTGTGGTCCTGAGAGTACTTGGCCGAGGCAGGTGAGTGACCAGACTGATCTAGAGAGAGGGCGCTCACCCAGAGAGCTGGGAGCGGGATGCTGACACTCCTGTTTGTACCTCTTGGCAGCTGTGTAGTAAAAACCCAGACCTAAGCAGCCAGATGGGGTCACAGGAGGAGATGTCACACTCATCGCAGCTTGTTGAGGCAGCTGGACATGTCCACACAGCTGTCAGATGGGCCTGACGGGTCATCTCATGGCCACTGGCGCCTTCCTCCTTGTCTCTGTCCCATTCTCATTCCCACCGTCTCCACCAGTTCCCAGATCTGGACTGAGTCTACCCCATCTCCACTAGTCAGGGTCCTACAGGTGCCTTCCCATAGGTGGTTTCAAAGAGCTTCATGGAGGGAGGGTTTTCAGGTGTGTAGGTGAAGCTGGCAACAGTGGGGAGCCATTACATCCCTGGGCCCAAGTAGACAAGGGCTGGCAGGGTCCCTGAGCCAGTGTGCCCTACCACTTGGAGGGGGGCTGCTGGACAGGAGTCTTGGCCTGGGGAGAGGCATTCCACTACACTCAGCCCTGAGTCCCAGAGAGGGACAGGGAACACATATTTCTGCCAGGGTTTCCTCCTGCTTTGCTTCCTGGTCAATCCTGCACTGCCCGTCACTGCAGTGGAGGGGGCTGGAGGGTGTGGGGAGGAAGCCAGCTGGAGATGGGTCAGCAGGTCATCCTGTTGGTGTCTCAAGACTGGGGCTGGGTTCTGCCTTCCAGCCTATCTTGGTGGGGAGTCCCCAGCTGTCACAACATGGGGAGGGAAACTTGACCCTAGGCCAGCCCTCCCCTGGTCAACTCAGGGGTAGGTGGAGGAATTAGATGTGGGAGAAAGTGTGAGAGTTCAGGAAGTCCTGGGCAGAGTTAGGAGGCTATTGGGACAACTCTGCCCACCTTTAGGCCCCCTGAGGCTGTCTACATCCCCGGCTCTGTGAGCTTCTTGGAGCTCCAGCTCAAGTGGCCATCAGTGACTCATGCAAATGAGTGGTACCACCACTCTCACTTTCATTAATATCCAGATCTTTTTCTCCAGATGTCTGTACAGAGCTGGCTCCCTAGTGTTGGGCCTGAGTCAAAGACCAGTGTTCCTGGTGGGCTTCTCCCTCCCAGAAAGCAGGCACAGTGATGGCTGCTCTGGAATGAATCTTGAGTGAGGCGAGGGAGACAGAGCCCCGGGCACAAGCGGGACCCCAAATGTAGTCCATATTGGGCATGTTTCTCTTATCCTGAAAAGGCCACCTTGTTCTTGGTTTCCATTTCTCTGTGGGCAGAGGAGTGCCAGGAGAGAAGAAGGTCACACATGACAGCCAGGCGTGGCTGCCAGTCATGCTCTGAAGAGCCCCCTCATGCTCCCTTTTTTGGTATCTGTGTCACCATGTGTATGGGGGGATTAAAGAGCAGATGTGGGGTTGACACAAATTCTCAAATTCCTTTGTTCTTTTAGGATACTTTTTTACCTCAGTGTTGTAGGGAGTGTAGGGGGAGAAGCAAACACAACTTGGGAGGAAATATTTCATCTTGTTGATGAATATCCTGCCTCCCTCCATCCCTCCCTCACTCCCTGATACCTTCTTTGACTCTGAGGACCACCTGCCTCTCAGCTGGTCTTTTTGCCCACCATCCCCATATGTAGTAGGTGTGGCAAGCAGCTTCTAAAATGTCCCCCAGTGATTCCTGTAGCCCCCTCCCCTTGAGAGTGGACTGGATTTAGTAACTCATTTCTGATGAATAAAATAAGCTATGGGATGCCACTTCCCAGATTAGGGTAGAAAACGATGGCAGCTTCCATCCTGGGTGCATGCTCCCACTTTTTCTTGGATAGATCCCTCAGGAGAGGGTGGGTCCCCAGCTGACATATCTTGAGGCAGGAACTGAGGGAGGCCTCATACCAACAGCCCCAGAGGAGCAGAGGCCCATATGCATGAGTTTGAAAGAGCGCCCTTTCCCAGCAGTTACTTCGGATGAGACTGCAGCCCAGGTCAATAGCTTGACTGCAGCCTCATGAGACACTGAAGGCCACAGACACCCAGCCAGGCCACGCCCAATTCTCACCCAGAGAAATTGCAGGATAATAAGTGTTTGTTGTTTTAAGCTGCTACGTTTCAGGATAACTTGTTATGCGACAGTAGTCAGGGGATGCTGTTATTACAACTGAGAAAGGGGGACCTGGACTTGGTGTGCTTGGCAGTGGGAGCCATCAGGGTCCTGCCTGTGGCCCCAGGAGTGGGGCAGGGCAGCACATTCCCATACCTAGGAGCTCTTGTCAGTGCTCAGTGCTAGGGTTGAGAGCTGATGGAAGTCTCCACTAGGGTAGGGGAGACTGGGGTCCCCTCTTCTTTTATTATTGACTGAGCTCAATGACTATTTTATTAATAATACATGGCTGGCAGTGATGTCTGTGAACGCATGTTTGCCTTTCAAGCGTAATTGTTCTGTTGGGCCTCCCTCCTGTAGATTTATCATTCCATCTCTGTTCTTTATTTAGCAGTTTTATTGCCAGTGATTAGTAGTGGCATCAGTTGGAGTCCCTCTTTATGGGGAAGATTCATCTCTGTTTACTCAGTGGGGTGACTTTGGAGGGTGGTGGTTTGTCAGAGCCTGGCGCCCCACTGGCCTCCCTCATCCAGTAGCTCCAGGTCTCCAGCGCCTACAGCACCTTTAGGCTGCCCCTGCCAGGCATTCACCCTCCTCTCCTTGCTTGGCCCAGATACCCCTGCAGGCTCGGCTCTGCCTCCTCATCAGGATGCCTCAGTGGGCAGGGGGTACTTGAACAGCTTCACGCTTTACTCCCTCTATCCCCATTTAGAGGAATTTAGAATCATAATACCTTCTGAGTTCCCTTTCTGTCCCTCCAAGCACCACCTCCTAACATCCACTTCTTAGGAGGCTTTTGTGCTGGGAAAATGTTCCTGTAGTAGACCTGGGTCTGTGGGGAATTGGCTGTTGCCACCACCTGCAGATTCTTCATTGCCCCATTCACTATTGTTGCCCACCCCACGTGTGTTCCAGGCATGGAGCTTTCTAACTTTGGGTGAATCTGACCTTCCACTGTGGCAGCCCTCAATGACAGCTATGCCTCCAAACACTGCTTGAAGCCTGCTGAATCCAAGCTTTCAGGTTCACACCCTCATGAAAACCTGCTGGCACAGGGCATCTCTCCCAGTGCACCTGTTCCCTATCTGATGAAGAGGACGTTCTTCTGCAGAAGGTATGTGGAGGGCTGGAAAGGCAAGGCAGGCTGGCAGCAGGGGTTCATGGGGAGGAGCATGTCTCTGAATGGATGTAGTCGTGCCTGCTTGTGGAGGGAGTGGAGGTTTCTGGACAGGACTGGTCCAGGTCTCTGTGCAGGGTGGGGACCTTGCCACGCATGGCCCCTGACGTGAGTTGGCTTCAGCTTGCCCCATGCAGGACCCCTCCCTGTTTCCTCCCACACTGCTGCAGTCTGCACAGCATGACTAGGCTCTTCCCTGAGCATCCATGGCGTTGGCACAGCCGCTTAGGTTTGCAGTTGGGGGAACGGAGGGCTCAGATCCCAGTTCCACTCCGTGTGGGCACAATGACCTTGGTGTGCACTAAGCCTCAGGTTTTTCTTCAGCACAATGTTGAGAGAATAATTGCTATCAATAATTGGCTTACCAGGCCTCTAAAACATGAGTCCTGCCATGCAAGGCAAGGAGGGCTGGCTGGCCAGGGCTTACAGCCTCAACTTCTGCCATGGACGATTCCCTTCCTACTCTCTTACTAATCAGCCACCTCCTCCAAGCTGTCCCTGAGGGATGTGTCTCGTCTGACCCAAGCACGGACATTCCATCTTTCCCCTATTCCCTATTGTATAGTGGAGCATGGTGGAGACCAGCTGGAATGTTCCATTGCTCTATTGCTGAGTGACAAATCATTTTAGAATCAGTGACTTAAGGCAACGCCAATGCTTTATTATATCTCTTGGGTCTGTGGGTCAGACATTTGGGAATGGTTTGGCTGGTGGCTCTGGCACCAGACCTCTCATGTGGTTGTCTTGGGGTGATGGCTGGAGTTGGAAGGTCAAGGGCTGTGGCAGATCAGGGGAGATCCAGCATCTTGTCATGTAGTCTCAGGGCCTCTCCCTGTGGTCTGCCTATGTGAGCTAGTTGAGCTTCCTCACAGCATGGTGGCCTCAGACTTTTTACTTAACCCTGGGGGACAAAGAGAGAAACAGGTAGAAACTGTATCACCTTTTGTGACCCAGCCTTGGAAGTAACATAGGGTCACTTCCACTGTACTTAATGAGTGGAGGCAGTCACAGAGGCCCATCTAGGGGAAGGCAGGGGAAGAAACATAGACTCTATCTCTTACTGTGGGAATGAAAAATTTCCAGGAGAGTATGTAGGATAGGAAATAATTTTGTAGCATTTTGGAAAATACAATCTGTCACATTCATCCTACAGGAAAGTAGACTGCAAAGAGACCTATGACCCAGGGCCATCAGAGTACAGGGTACTGCACCTTCAGTTTGGAGGCCACCATGGCTGCATCCTTCCTCTTTTTGCTCCACTTCTAACCTCCACTCCAGGCAGCAGCTCAGCAATCCCCACTGAGGACAGTCTGTGTCCTCAGTCAAGGTCCCAAGAAATGAGATCTGAGACCCAGGCTGACCTGTCTCTCTGTCCCAGGCCTTCCTTTCAAGGTCACTTCCTGTCTAGGGATCCACCCCTTTTGCTATGATTGACACCAGGATCCCCCTCTACCCTTGCCCCTAGGAAGACCTGCTCTAGCCACAGGCTTATGTACTGACACTGTGTTCCACGTCCAGGGAGTGCTGGTCCAGCAGCAGAGGCAGCTTCATCCTGGGGCCTACAGAGTGTGCTGACCCTCTTGCCTAACACATCCACAAGCAGTGAGCAGGGAGAAAAAATTCTTATTCCTTTGTTGTTCTGAGAGTTTCCCCAGTGACGTCCATTTTCTTCCCCCTCCCATCTGGCTCTGACTGTGATCTTCCTCACTAGCTCAGGGCATGTATCGGTGGGGGCATGACTGGCATGCCAAGCTGCTCCTTGGTTTCTTCATGAGCTCCAAGGGGCCTTGAACCCTGTTTTGTGACCGGTGGTCTACCATCTGATGCTAATCCACACTCCTGTCTTTCTGCCTGCTGTCCTCCCTCCCTGTTCCCTCCCTCTCTCCTTCCTGTCTTCCACACATGTTTACTGAGCATCTACTACGTTCCAGGTGCTTTGGATACAGCAGAGAACAAAACAGACAAAGATGCTTGCCTTTTTTTGGGTTGTATTCTTGTTGACAGAAAAGAGACAATAAATGGTAGACTCAATTTAACCCTAAATTATGGGGTGCTATGGCTTGGATGTTTGTCCCTTCCAAATCTCATTTTGAAATTTGATCCCAAAGTTGAAGGTGGAGCCAAATGTGAGGTGTTTGGGTCATGAGGGCAGGTCCCTCATGAAGAGATCAATGTTCTCCCTCCAGGATGAGTGAGTTCTTACTCTGTTTGTTCCAACAAGAGCTGGTTGTTGAAGAGCCTGGCACCTCCCTTTCTCTCTTGCTTCCTCTTTCACCAAGCGATCTCTGCAAAGTCTGGCTCCTCTTTGCCTTCTGCCATGAGTGGAAGCAGCCCAAGCCCCTCACCAGATGCAGATGTGCAATTTCAAACTTTCCAGCCTTCAGAATTGTGAGCTAAATAAACTTCTTCTCTTTATAAATTACCCAGTCTCAGGTGTTCTCTTGTAGCAACACAAACTAAGACACATGGTATGTTGGCAGGTGATAAGCACTGGGAAAAAAGTAACGAAGAGGAATAGGGGAGGGGAGCCTGGCAGTGCTGGGATGATGGACTTGGGTGATAGGAGGCAGAGAGGCGGTGAGGAATGGGAAGCCCTCATGGGTGGGGGATGCTGGTGGCCATTGCAAAGCCTGGTATGACACTTCCCATGCCAGAAACTCTAGGAGTCCGAATCCCTCTGACTTTTCTCACACAGGTGCTGTGCACTTCAGGGCCTGCCTGGGAGCTTCAAGCAGAGCACCAGCCTATATCTCACAGCCAGCATTGCTCACAGACAGCATGAGGATGTTCTCTGCTCAGGGTCTGAGCCCTGAGCCTTGAATACCATCCCCAAAGCAGAGATGCTCCTCAGAGGCCATAGCCACTTCTGCCAAGATTGCTTCACCAGATTATGTTCTTGGAGTTGGTGCAAGGAAGGAGGGAGTAACTTTTTCCAATTAAGCCTCATTCACTTGGTCATCTGAATCCAATTCCCCTTCAGTCCCTCAGTCTAGGTGTTATCCTCTATTAAACTTGGGCCTTTCCTGTGCATGTGAGACTCCAACTGCAGCTGCTGCAGAATCCAGAGCCTCCACTGGGTGCTGAGAGGCCCTGTGCTCCTGGAGCTCTTCTTGCAACTTTTTCAGGCTTGTGTTGTGGGAGGAAGTGCAGAGAGCAGTGACCTTCTCAGCCTCCAGGAATGGGAGGGGTCCTGCCCCTGGCTCAGCCCTGCTAGGCTCTCAGGGCCATCACTGGACAATAAAACTCTGCTGAGCAGTGAGGGGCTGTGGCCAAAGGAACCAGAAAGTGATGGTGACAGTGCCTGACACTTATGAACATTTAGTGGGTACCAGACCCTGGGCATACTAACTCACCTAATCCTCATTGCCATTGTATGAGGTTGGGATTAGAATGATCCTCATTTTACAGATGAAGATACTGAGGGTCAGAGTGGCCTGCCCAATCACTGAGTAAGTGGTAGTCCAGTGGAAATGTGAACCCAGACAATCTGATTCTAAGCCTGTGCCTTAGCTCCTCATAGGTGGGGCTTCTCTTTGGTAGTGACTGTGAGCTGCCTCTGTGGAGTAGGAGTTGGGTAATTGGTATGTTACTCTGGCATGCTTCGGTTGCATGTCTTCGGGGATCTCCTTCAGTGGGAGGTGGTGGTTGGGGGATACCTTCTCTCAGACCCCTTGACTGAGGAAGGCCAGACAAATGCTGCCCCAACAAATGCTGCCCCAGCTGACATCTTGCTTCAATCTCGTGAGTTACCCTAACCCAGAATATGCAGCTAAGCCACTCTTTCATTCCTGACCCTTGGTAGTATGAGAAAATAAGGTGGCTTTTTTAAAAGCCACTATATTTTTGGTATTTTGTGATGTATCAGTAGATAACTAATACAGTGTTTGTATGAATTAATGTTGTCTCAAGCAGTCTACTAGAATTCCCATAACTCCCTATTCTTGTCAACACTTGGGATTGTCAGAATTGATTTTTCCAATCCGATGGGTAAGTAGGTGATACTGTTTTATTTAGACTTTAATTTGCTTCTTGAACTTTAGAGCTCTATTGTTAGGCACATGCACATTCAGGATTGTTGTGTCTTCTTGATTAATTGGCTCCTTTATCATTCTGAAATGTCTCTATTTATTCTTTGTTCTAAAATCTACTTTTGCTCTTGCAAATGAGAGGAGCTCATTCTTTTTATGGCTGAATACTACTCCATCGTGTATAGGTGCCACATTTTGTTTATCCACTTGTCTGTTGATGGACACTTAAGTTGCTTCCAAATCTTGGCTATTGTGAACAGTGCTGCATTAAACATGGGAGTGCAGACATCATTTCAATACACTAATTTCCTTTCTGTTGGGTACATACCTAGCAGTGGGATTGCTGGATCGTATGGTAGTTCTTTTTTTAGTTTTATGAGGTATCTTTAAACTGTTGTCTATAGTGGTTGTAGTAATTTACATTCTCACCAACAGTGTACATGGGTTTCTTTTCTCCACATCCTTGCCAGCATCTGTTATTTCCTGTCTTTTGGATAAAAGCCATTTTACCTGGGGTGAGATGATACACAATTATAGTTTTTTTTTTTTTTTTTTTTTTTTTTTTTTGAGATGAAGTCTTGCTCTGTGGCCAGGCTGGAATGCAATGGCACGATCTCTACTCACTGCAATACCCACCTCCCTGGCTCAAGCAATTCTCCTACCTCAGCCTCCCGAGTAGCCGGGACTACAGGCACATGCCACCACACCCAACTAATTTTTGTATTTTTAGTAGAGACGGGGTTTCACCACATTGGCCAGGCTGGTCTCAAACTCCTGACCTCAGGTGATCCACCCACCTCGGCCTCCCAAAGTGCTAGGATGGCAGGCGTGAGTCACTGCGCCCGGCATCATTGTAGTTTTGATTTGCATTTCTCTGATGATCAGTGATGTTGAGCACCTCTTCATATGCCTGTTTGCCATTTGTATGTCTTCTTTTGAGAAATGTCTATTCAGATCTTTTGCCCATTTTTTGATCAGATTATTAGATTGTTTCCTATAGCGTTGTTTGAGCTCTTTATATATTCTGCTTATTAATCCCTTGTCGTATGGGTAGTTTGCAAATATTTTATCCCATTCTGTGGGTTTTTCTCTTCACTTTGTTGATTGTTTCCTTGCTGTGCAGAAGCTTTTTAATTTGATGTGATCTCATTTGTCCATTTTTGCTTTGGTTGCTTGCGCTCAAGAAATTTTTGCTCAGATCAATGTCCCGGAGATTTTCCCCAACGTTTTCTTGTAGTAGTTTCATAATCTAAGGTCTTAGATTTAAATGTTTAATCAATTTTGATTTGATTTTTGTATATAGTGAATGACAGGGGTCTAGTTTCATTCTTTTGCATATGGATATCCAGTTTTCCCAGCACCATTTATTGAAGAGACTGTCTTTTCCCCAGTGTATGTTCTTGTCACCTTTGTTAAAAATGAGTTCACTGTAGCTATGTGGATTTGTTTCTGGGTTTTATATTCTTTTCCCTTGATCTATGTGTCAGTTTTTATGCTAGTAGCATGTTGTTTGGGTGACTATAGCTCTGTAGTATAATTTGAAGTCAGGTCATGTGATTCCTTCAGTTTTGTTCTTTTTGCTTAGGATAGATTTTGCTATTATGGATCTTTTGTGGTTCCATGTACATTTGAGGCTAGGTTTTTCTATTTCTGTGAAGAATGCCATTGGTATTTTGATAAGGACTGCATTGAATCTGTACATTGCTTTGGGTAGTATGGATATTTTAACAGTATTGATTCTTCCAATTCACAAACATGGAATATTTTTCCATTTTTTGGGTCCTCTTCAATTTCTCTCATCAGTGTTCTATAGTTTTCGTTATAGAGATATTTCACTTCTTTGGTTAAGTTAATTCCTAGGGATATAATTTTATGTGTGGCTATTGTAAATGGGATTATTTTTTAAAATTTCCTTTTCACATTGTTCACTATTGACATATAGAAATACTACTAATTTTTGTGTGTTGATTTTGTATCCTGCAACTTTAGTGGATCTGTTTATCAGTTCTAGTAGTTTTCTTGTGAAGTCTTTAGGTTTTTTCAAATATAAGACCATATCATCTACAAACAAGGATGATTTGACTTCCTCATTTCCAGTTTGGTTGCCCTTTATATCTTTCTCTTGTCTGACTGCTCTAGCTAGGACTTCTAGTACTGTGTTGAGTAATAGTGGTGACAGTGGACATCCTCGTTGTGTTCTAGATCTTAGAGGAAAGGCTTTCAGTTTTCCCCCATTCAGTATGATACTAGCTGTGGGTCTGTCACATATGGCTTTTATTATGTTGAGTTATGTTCCGTTTATGCTCATTTTTTGAGTTTTTACAATAAAAAGGTGTTTAATTTTATCAAATGCTTTTCAGCATCAATTGAAATGATCAAATGGTTCTTATCCTTCATTCTATTGACATGATGTATCACATTGATTGATTTATGTATGTTGAACCATCCTTGCATCCCAGAGATAAATCCCACTTGGTCATGATAAAGGATCTTTCTAATGCATTGTTGAATTTGATTTGCTAGTATTTTGTTGAGGATTGTTCCATCAATATTCATTAGAGATATGGGCCTATAGTTTTCTTTTTTTGATGTGTCTTTATCTGGTTTTGGTATTAAGGTAATACTGGCCTCATAGAATAAATTTGGAAGTATTCCCTCCTCTATTTTTTGGAATAGTTTGAGTAAGATTGACATTATTTCTTTAAATGTTTGGTAGAATTCAGTAGTGAAGCCATCAGATCCTGGGGTTGTCTTTACTGGGATACTTTTTATTATGGCTTTGATGTCATTACTTATTATTGGTCTGTTCAGGTTTTGGATTTCTTCCTGATTCAGTCTTGGTAAGTTGTATGTATACAGGAATTTGTCCATTTATTCTAGATTTTCCAATTTATTGGTATATGGTATATGGTGAGCTCATAGTGGCCACTAATGATCTTTTGAATTTCTGCAGTATCGGTTGTAATGTCTCCTTTTTCATTTCTGATTTTATTTACTTGGATCTTGTCTTATTTTTTCTTAGTTAGCCTGGCTAAAGGTTTGTCAATTTCATTTAACTTTTCAAAAAAATCAACTTTTTGTTTGATTAATGTTTTATATTTTTCATATCAGTTTCATTTATTTCTGCTCTGATCTTTATTATTTCTGTTCTTCTAATCTTCGGTTTGGTTTGCTCTTTTTTTTAAGATGCATCATTAGATTGTTTATTAGAAGTTTTTCCTCTTTTTTGATGGAGACATTTACAGCTATAAACTTTTCTCTTAGTGTTGTTTTTGCTGTATTCCATAGGTTTTGATAGGTTGTGGTTCCACTATCATTTGTTTCAATACATTTTTCAAGTTCCTTCTTAATTTCTTCATTGACTCACAGGCCATTCAGGAGCATGTTTAATTTCCATGAATTTGTGTAGTTTCCAAAATTCGTGTTGCTATTAATTTTTAGTTTTATTCCATTGTGGTGAGAGAAGATGTTTGATATTATTTCAATTTTTCTGAATGTTCTAAGACTTGTTTTGTGACCTAACATATGGTCTATTGAGAATTATACATGTGCTGAGGAAAAGAATGTGTATTATGTAGCTTTTGGATAAAATGTTGTGTAAATATCTATTAGATCCATTTGGTCTATAGTGAAAATTAAGTCTGATGTTTATTTGTTGATTTTCTGTCTGGAAAATCCGTCCAATGCTGAGAGTGGGGTGTTGAAGTCTCCAGCTATTATTGTATTGGGCTTATCTCTCTCTTTAGCTCATATTATACTTCCTTTATATATCTGATGCTCATGTGTTAGGTGACACTTCTCAAAAGAAGACATTCATACAGCCAACAGACACATGAAAAAATGCTCATCATCACTCGCCATCAGAGAAATGCAAATCAAAACCACAATGAGATACCATCTCACACTAGTTAGAATGGCAATCATTTAAAAATCAGGAAACAACAGGTGCTGGAGAGGATGTGGAGAAATAGGAACACTTTTACACTGTTGATGGGACTGTAAACTGGTTCAACCATTGTGGAAAACAGTGTGGCGATTCCTCAAGGATCTAGAACTAGAAATTCCATTTGACCCAGCCATCCCATTACTGGGGATATACCCAAAGGATTATAAGTCATGCTGCTATAAAGACACATGCACACGTATGTTTATTGTGGCACTATTCACAATAGCAAAGACTTGGAATCAACCCAAATGTCCATCAGTGACAGACTGGATTAAGAAAATGTGGCATATATACACCATGGAATACTATGCAGCCATAAAAAAGGATGAGTTCGTGTCCTTTGTAGGGACATGGATGCAGCTGGAAACCATCATTCTCAGCAAACTATTGCAAGAACAGAAAACCAAATACCGCATGTTCTCACTCATAGTTGGGAATTGAACAATGAGATCACTTGGACACAGGAAGGGGAGCATCACACACTGGGTCCTATTGTGGGGAGGGGATAGTGGGGAGGGATAGCATTACGAGATATACCTAATGTAAATGATGAGTTAATGGGTGCAGCACACCAATATGGCACATGTATATATATGTAACAAACCTGCACGTTGTGCACATGTACACTAGAACTTAAAGTATAATTTAAAAAAAAAAGAAAAAAATGATAAATTAGACTTCAGCCAAATAAAAATAAATTGCTTTACAAAATATACCATTACAAAACTGAAAATACATGCCACGAACTGGGAGAAAATATTGGCCAAACGTATCTCAGGTAGAGAGATATGTTTGTATACAAAATAAAGAATTTTCAAAACTCAAAAAAAAAAAAAAAAGAAAAAAAAGGTGTATGTATATTTAAAGCGGTTACATCCTCTTGCTAAATTGATCCCTTTATCATACTGGTGTCTCAGTATGTCTCAAGCTCCCCCAGTCCACTGTCTCTGGGTCTGGTTCAGTACCAGGCCTCACCTAAAAGTTGCAGTCCTTATGGCATAGACTGCCTTTCAAGTTTACTTGGAGACACAGAGTAGTGTAGCCCTCAGTAGTGAGGTTTGCAGGGACTCACGTTTGGACTGCTGAAGTAGGCAATTCCCCTCTGGGTAGGGCTGGCTTAAATGCTCCCTCTGTGGGTGGATGTCAGCTGTGTTTGGTCTGGTTTTCCTTTCTGTTCTAACAGAATAGCCCGAAGTTCAGTGCCTCACAATTGTTATGTTCTTCCTCCCCCAGGGCCCAGAGAGGCTCTCTGTGCCAAGCCACTGCCAGGGGTGGAGGAGGAGTGGTGTTGGCAATTCAGGACTGTTTTTTCTGTCTCTTCAGTGTCTATCTCAGCGATACGAAGTTAAAACCAGGTACTATGAGTGCTCACCTGATTTTTGGTCCTTAGAAAGGTGTTTTTTCTGTGTAGATAGTTGTTAAATTGGTGTCCTTGCAGGGGTGATGATCAGTGAGCTTTCTATTCTGCTATCTTGCTCTGCCCTTCCATCTCTGCTATTGATTTCTAATTTAATTTTCTTTTGGTCAGAGAACATGCTTTGTATTGTTTGAACCCTTTAAAATTTATTGAGATTTGCTTTATGCCCCAGAATATGGCCTATCTTGGTAAATATTCTATGTGCGCTTGAAAAGAATACTTTTATGATGTTGGTTGAAGTGCTATATAAATGTCAATAAGATCAAGTTGGTTAATGGTGTTTTTCAAGTCTTCTATATCATTACTGATTTTCTGTCTACTTGTATCAATTATTAAGAGACTGATGTTGAAATCTTTGTGATAGAGTTGGGATCTGTGTTCCCACCAAATCTTATGTCGAATTGTAATCTCCAGTGTCGCAGGTGAGGCCTGGTGGGAGGTGATTGGATCATGGGGCAGTTTCTCATGAATAGTTTACCACTATCCCCTTGATGCTGTTCTTGGGATAGTGAGTGAATTCTCATGACAACTGATTGTTTAAAGGTGTGTAGTGCCTACCCCCAACCTTTCTATTGCTCCTTCTCCTGCCATGTGAGACATCTGTTCCCCTTTGCCTTGTACTATGACTAGAAGCTTCCTGAGGCCTCTCCAGAAGCAGAAGCTGCTATGCTTCCTGTACAGCCTGCAGAACCATGAGTCAATTGAAGCTCTTTTTTTAAAAAATAAATTACCCAGTCTCAGGTATATCTTTTTTTTTTTTTTTCGGTTTTTTTGAGACGGAGTCTCACTTTGTCATCCAGGTTGGAGCGCAGTGGCATGATCTTGGTGCACTGCAACCTCTGCCTCCTGGGTTCAAGCGATTCTTGTGCCTCAGCCTCCTGAGTAGCTGGGATTACAGGCACATGCCACCACACCCAGCTAATGTTTGCATTTTTTTTTTAAAGTAGAAATGGAGTTTGGCCATGTTGCCCAGGCTGGTCTTGAACTCCTGGCCTCAAGTTATCTGACTGCCTCGGCCTCTCAAAGTGTTGGGATTACAGGTATGAGCCACTGCGCCCAGCCTTCAGGTATTTCTTTATAGCAGTGCAAGAATGGACTAATACACTTTGACTACAATTTTTTAAATTTATCCTTGTCAGTTTATAAGTTTTTGCCTCATGTATTTTGAAGCTTTGTTTTTACTTAGGACCCCTATAACTATATTATCACCTTCACTCTTTGTAATGTTTGTTTCTCTGAAGCCTGTTTGTTCAATTCTGATGTAGGCAAGTTAGTTTTATTTTTATTAGTGTTAGCACAATATGTCTTTTTCTATGCTTTTACTTTTAAAACTGTTTGTGACTTTACATGGAATTTGAATGTCTATTGACAGGTTATAATTGGGTTTTTCTTTTTCAATCCAATCTGACCATCTCTGTCTCTCATTTGCATTTAATATCGTTATCTATTTTGGATTTAAATCTACCATCTTGATATTTGTCTCATATCCTCTTTGTTTCTTTTTTCTGTCCTTCCCTATCTTCTTTTGGAAACATTATTTTCTATAATTTCATTTCACTCCACTGTTGGTTTAATCTCATGGTTTTTTTTTTTTTTTTTTGTAGTTGCTGTAGAATTTACAATTTAATCCTTAATTTAAAACAATCTTCCAATAATATTATCATACTTCTTATAAAAACCTTACAACAATATTTTTGTGTACCTCCTTTTATCCCTTGTGCTATTGTTGACATATATTTTGCTTCTGTTTACATAAATCCACATGCATTGACATTATTTTTGCTTTAAACAATTATCTTTATCTCTAGTGTATATTCAGATTCTCAGCTTGCCATCAGATATCATTTTCCTTCTGCCTAAATAACTTACTTTTATATTTCTTGAGGTACATATATTCCAGAGATAAGTTGTCCTAGAATTTTTTGTCTGATTTTATTTAATCTTTATTTTTGGATGACATTTTTGCTGGCCAAACAATTATACATTGACAGAGTATTTCTTTTAATACTTTAAAGATGTTGCCACACTGTCTTCTTACTTGCATAGATTCTGGTGATAGGTCTGCTGTGATTCTTATCTTTGATCTTTTGAATGTACTATGTCTTCTTTTCCTAGAGCCGCTTTAAAATTTTTCTCTTAATCACTGGTTAGCATGATTGTCTTCAGATTTATTCTGCATAGCATTTGTTGAACTTCTTGGATTTCTGGGTATATATTTATTACCAAATTTGTGTTATACCATTCTTACATCACTATAAAGAAATACCTAAGACTAGGTAATTTATAAAGAAAAGAAGTTTATTTGGCTCACAGTCCTGCATGCTGTAAAGGAAGAATGGCACCAGTGTCTGCAGGGCTTCTGGGGGAGGCCTAAGGAAGCTTACAATTATGGTGGAAAGCAAAAGGTAAGCAGGCACATCACATGGCGAGAGCAGGAGCAAGAACGAGTAGGGAAGGAAAGGTGTTACAAACTTAAATGACCAGATCTCATGAGTACTCACTCACTCACTCTACTGTGAGGATGGCACGAAGCCATGAGGGATCCGGCCCATGATCCAATCACCTCCCAGCAGGCCTCACTTCCAACACTGGGGATTACAATTTAACATGAGATTTGGAGGGGACATCCAAACTATATCACCAAATCTGGAAAAAATCAACCATTATTTCTTGAATTTTTTTCCTTATCTCTTTCTTCCTCACTTTGATTCCAATTAAGTGTATATTAAACCCATTGATATTGTCCCACAAGCCATTAATACTGTTAACTTTTTAAAAGTCCTTTTCTATGTGTCTCATTTTATATAGTTTCTCTTGCTATATCTTCTAGTTCACTGGCATTTTCTTCTAATTGTCTAATCTGCTGTTAACTTGATCCAGTATATTCTTCATTTCAGATATTGTAATATTTATCTCCAGAAGTTACATTTGGATTATTTTTTATATCTTACATTTGTCTCCTTATCATGCTCATGTTTTCCTCTACATTCTGGGATGTATAGAACATGTTTATTATAGCTGTTTGAATGCCCTTCTCTGGTTGCTCATTATTTCTTTCATTTAGGGTATGTTTCTATTGAGTGAATTCTTTTACCTGATTATGAGTTGTATTTTTCTGCTTTTTGCATGCCTGGTAATACTTGATTGGCTACTGAAAATTGCTGGATTTTGTTGTATTCTTCTAAATGGAGTCATATTTTGTATGGTGAACAACTAAGTTACTCGAAGTTAGTTGGGTCCTTTAGAACTTATTTTGATAAATGTTCTATAATCTGTCCAGAAGGATAGCCACCACTCACATGCGTCTTGTGAACACTTTCTGTTTAGCTAGTACAACTGAGTAACTAAACTTTGAATTTCATTTAATTTAAAACAGCCATATTTGGCTAGTGGCTATGCTATAGGATGCTGTAGATTTCAGGTTTGCTTTCAAGCTTTCTAAAAGGTAGAGCCAGTGAGCCTTTATTCTAAGACTTATTTAGCTTCACTCCAAAGTGACACCCTTCTGAAGATTCTAGTCAATGATCTGTGTCTTGTGAGGTATTTCCATTCTGATGCGTGGGACGTGAACTCTTCCCAGCTTTGTATGAGCTCTGGGGATTATTTTGTGTATGCATTACTGGTAGTTCATTTCCTAGCAGTTTCTTCTTACATATATGTGTACCATTACTCAGCCCAAGACTTTAGGAGACCCCTCTGCTCATTTCCAAAGCTTTCCTTCGGTGACGCTTCCTTCTCCCCAGTATTCTGCCCTGCAGATTCTGGCTTTTTGGGTCTCTTAAAACTCTGATCTCTGTGGCTACAAAGACAAACCACCAGGCTCTTCTTGGGTTTCCACCCCCCTGCATTGCCGCCTGAAAATTTCCTTCAGATAGTAAGGTGGTAAAATCCTAGAGCTCACCCTGTGCTTGTGCCCTGTCTTCAGGATTCCAGTCCTATGCTGCCTATTGCCCAAATCTAAAAATTGTTTAGTTTTTTCATGCACAAGAAAGGGAAGACAGAAGATACATGCCTTCATGATATATACTTCAGTTAGTTATGGTGGTTAATTTTAGTGACTGGTAAATTCAGCTAAGAGCTTATTCATAGAGTATGATAAAATTATTCATATTCCTTTTGATATAAAATTTCCATTAAAAGTTGAAAAGGCTTTTGGTGTAAATCAGAGTGACCCAGTTTGATGGGTCTACTGATGATGATACCTTGAAAGGACACATCTCACCTGGGTTGCTGGAGTCCCTGCCTAAGTGGCAGAGAGGAACAACTCACACCTAGTAAATCCTCTCTACAGCCATCAACATAGGGCTTAGCTTTGCTTAGAGAAACCCTTACCCTTAGCTTCTTAGTCCATTTTGTGCTGCTGTAACAAAATACCACAGACTAGATAATTTGTAAACAATAGAGTTTATTTGGCTCATAATTCTGGAGGCTAGGAAGTTCAAGATCAAGGGGCTGCATCTGGTGAGGGCCTTCTTGCAGCATCATAGCATGGCAGAAAGCATCACCTGGCTCAGGGGGCACATGTGTGAGAAAGGAAAGGGGGTCACACTCATCCTTTCATCAGGAACCCACTCCTGAGGTAACAATATTAATCCATTCATGAGGGTGGAGCCCTCATGACCTAATCACTTCCTAAAGGTTCCACCGTTCAACATAGTCACATTGGGTATTAAGTTGCCAACACGTGGACTTTGGGGACCATAATCAAACCATAGCCTTTAGCATCTTCTGCCAACAGCCTGAGAAAACTGAGACTAGATTCTAATATGATGTGGGCATTTTTGGGAGGGAATTTCTTCCTACCTTCTTTGCTTCTGGTGGCTTCTGCCCCACCCCTGACCCTTGCAGAGTGTGAGAGGCAAAGTTCTTTCCTAGGGCTGGGTGGGCCATCCCCGTCAGCAAAGATAATATGCTGTAGGAACACAGAGTGGTCTGAGTTCCTTCAACAAATTCATTTAGCTGGGTCAGCTGGTTTAAAGTTTTTGGAGCCTCAAGAATGCTCAAAGGAAGCTGTTGGAATTTTCTTGGACATTAAAAACTCTTAGTGGCTAATTTGACTTCCTAAAAGCCACCCGATTTGACCTTTAAAGCCACCTGTTTCAAAAACTCATAGAAAAATTGATGGAGATATGAACATGTAAAGCATCCTTTGGATGCTCTAGAAGTTTTGAAAGCTCCTCTGTGCTTCATAATGTTTAAATTCTACCCACAGATTTAAACATGGATGTGTGTATGTTTTGGGTAGTGATGCTATTTGCCTTTTGGAGCCATTTTTTCCTGTGATAATATTTATTTCTCCATCTATGAAACTAAAATTAGACAGATTCATTGGATTGAGGGGAAATGAGAAGAGAAATAAAATAACTATCTTAATTTACCCTCCTAGTCCTGAAGAATAGCACCCCTGTTTTTTCTTAGGTGACTTAAAAGTTAAAAGCACATCTGTACTAACTTGGCCTTCCCACTTGGTAAACAAACACAATGAAGACTGTAGTCTGCAGCTGAATTATCCCTGTGGTAATAAACACAGAATTCAGGCATATCCACCACTTTCACTTAATACAATTTGCCTAATGTCCTCGTCATTACAAAACCAAATAATACTTCAGTTCTAATTTGAGCTTTGGATGTTGTTGTGAGTGCTGGGCAAGCCTTTTGGCCTCCTTTTGTTGGCAGGCATGAGATTTCTCATCAAAGAACATTAGTTAGATGTAAGTACTTACATACGTGTTACATTGCAGGACCCCTGTTCTTGGATACCTGAGATCCCATCTGTGGGGTTCAGTCTAGCGACCACATGGGGGTTGGGGGGAAAGCACTCACCGTGACTTGGAACTGGAGCTCATCTACATGGTGTCCAACAGCTAGTTGGGAAAAGTGAAGAAACACAGTCAACATGGCATTGGTTGCTCTTCCAAAAAATTTGTTTTACTGGTTTCAACCCAACAATTTAAAATAAGAAAATAAGAACTCAACATAAGAGTTAAAAGATGTTTACTAGTTGCCTGCCTTGTACCTGGCACTGCGTTAGCCTCTGGGGATACAACATAATGTGGATAGGCAAGATTTCTCCCTCCAAAACTGACCATTGCCTGGGTTAGGAAGACAAACAGTTAAATAGGCAATGACAATATGTCCAATGATGGGAGGAGTACACAGTGCTGGTGGACTAAGAAAGTGAGGTGTGTGATTAGGAGTTAGGGCATCAGGGACAGCCTCCTAGAGGGACATGGTATCTAATTAGGGTATTTTAAGGTACATAATAGATATACAAGAGAAGGTTATCTGTTTTGGGTCTCTAGAAATTAGAAAAGACTGCAAGGTTAAACTCTAGAGGAATTAGACAAGAGAAGGTTATAAGGTTGGGATCTGTAAGAATTAGGCAGGAGAGGGCTGTAAGATTAGGATCTGTAGAAATAAGACATTAAAGACTGTAAGGTTAGGATGTGCAGAAGTTTCACAAAAGGAAGCTGTAGGGTTAGGATCCACAGGAGGTAGAAAAGAGAGGGCTATAAAGTTAGGATCCTTAGGAAGTAAATAGGAGAAAGTGTAAGATTAGGATCCATAGAATTTAGGCAAAAGAAGGCCGTAGATTAGAATCCACAGGGAACAGACAAGAGAAGGCTGTGCGTTAGAACCTACAAGAAGTGAACAAGAGAAGGCTGTAGGGCGGGACCCACAGGAAGTAGTCAAGAGAAGGCTGTAGGTAGGTCAGGACCCACAGGAAGAGGTCAAGAGAAGGCTGTATGTAGGTCAGGACCCTAGGGAAGTAGTCAAGAGAAGGCTGTATGTAGGTCAGGACCCACAGGAAGTAGTCAAGAGAATGCTGTAGGTGAGGACCCACAGGAAGTAGTCAAGAGAAGGTTGTAGGTCAGGACTTACAGGAAATGGACAAGAGAAGGCTGCAGGTCAGGACCCACAGGAAGTAGACAAGAGAAGGCTGTAGGTCAGGACCCACAGGGAAGAGTGTGAGGTTTCAGGGATTGTGTGAGGGTAGAGAGGGAAAGGAGACTGGGAAAAAGAGAGGGCTCTGGTTATCTGTTGCTGTGTTATAAAGCACTCCAAAACCTAGTGGCTTAAAATAACAACAATCTTCATTGCCTTTCACAGCTTTGCGAGTCAGGAACCTGGTCTCTGTCAGCCCATGGATGGAGCTGAAACAGTGTGGATGAGCATGCCAAACTGGCTGGCCACCTCTCCTTCTGATATGGTTTGAATATGTGTCCCCACCCAAATCTCATATTGAATTGTAATCCTCAGTGGTGGAGGTGGGGCCTGGTGGGAAGTGTTTGGGTCATGGGGGCAGATCCCTCATGGCTTGGTGTTGTCTTCATGATAGTGAGGTCTTGTGAGATCTTGCCACTTAAATGTGTGTGGCATCTCCCCCTCCACTCTCTCTCTTGCTTCTGCCTTTGCCATGTGATGTGCCTGCCCATGCCTTGCTTTCTGCCATGATTGGAAGCTTCCTGAGATCCCCCACCCCGCTGCCCAGAAGTAGATATACTATGCTTCCTGTACAGCCTGCAGAACCGTGAGCCAATTAAACCTCTTTTCTTTATAAATGACCCAGTCCCAGGTATTTCTTTATAGCAATGATCACACCTGTAATCCCAGCATTTTGGGAGGGTGAAGCGGGCGGATCACTTGAGATCAGGAGTTAGAGACCAGCTTGGCCAACATGGTGAAACCCTGTCTCTACTAAAGATACAAAACTTAGCTGGTCATTGTGGCTCCTGCCTGTAGTCCCAGCTACTTGGGAGGCTCAGGCAGGAGAATCACTTGAACCCAGTAGGTGGAGGTTGCAATAAGCCGAGATTGTGCCACTGCACTCCAGTCTGGGCAACAGAGTGAGACTCCTTCTCAAAAACAAACAAACAAACAAACAAACAAACAAAAAAATAAACCCCAAAGCAAACACACACACACACAAAACCTGCCTAGTACAGCCTCTCGTACATGTGGTCCCAGGGCACCTCCAGACCATCTTTCCATATGGGCTGATAAGGCTTTCCTTATGGTGGAGTGACCTAGGATATACAGACTGTCTCTGTGGCCACTGGGACTTCAGGAGTGTGTATCCCAGAAGACCAGCGGAAGTGGCATGTTGTTTTCCCACCTTTGAGGGAGGGGGTCAAAGTTTCTCACCTTCTGAGGCAGGGGGGTTTTAACACAGCCACAGAAGAAAGGGCATGCGGAAAGGGCTAGAAATAGTCTGTTTGGTCATCTTGGAGAAGCTCAGGAAAGCTGAGGTGTAAAGAAGCTCTAGGGACAGGCAGGTGATGAGGCTGAAGAAGATGGGACTCCAATGCATGATGACTTTGCATGCTGTGCCCTGGAGCCCGGCTCTATCCTGAGGTGAGCAGGAATATTTTGGTACTTCCTGGATCAGGAAGGTGCATTAATCAGGACCTCAGGCTACCCTGTGGGAGCAGTTGGGAGGGAGGTCATAATAGAAGTGGGAGCAGTGAAGAGATGCCAGTCCTGTGAGGGATGATGGTGGGTGCAGATGGATGATGGACTGATAAATACCTGGAGGCATAATTGACAGGTTTGGGGCCTGACTGAATTGGGGGCAAGAGATTGGGAACAGGGGGGATGGCAACCAGGACTATGGCTTGGACCACCAGGCAGTGTACAATTTCTCTATACCCTTGCCAACACTTGCTATTTTCCATTTTCTTTTTGATAGTAGTCATCCATTGGGTGTGAGGTGGTATCTTATTGTGGTTTTGATTTGCATTTCCCTAATGACTAGTGATGTGGAGCATTGGTCAAAAGGTTTCAATCAAGAGGTATCCACCTTTTGGGAAACTAGCACATTGGACAGTGGAGATGTGGTAACTGTGTGTGGGTCAGAACAGATTGGAGAGCCACTGAGATCACCTTGCCCTGTGCGTAGAGACATAGTAACTCTGTGTGAGTCAGGACAGATGGGGAGACCCACTATCACCTTGCCCTGTGCATGGAGATGTAGTAATTGTGTGTGAGTCAGGACAGATGGGGGGCAGGGGCACTGAGATTACCTTGCCCTGTGCAGGGGTCACTCCTCACACAAATACATGAGGACTACAAGTGCAAGAAAGCAGTAACGAAGTCTCCACTTCTGTCAGCAGTGGCTGGCAGTCTCTGCTAGCAGCCAACCATTCGATTAACTATTGACTTGGCCTGCTGACTCTTTCAGGCTACATCAGTGAGGAGGAACGGGCTGGGAAAGCACAGGAATGCTGAAGGAGACCAACCACATATATGACCTTTCTAAATGGGAAAGAGGACCACACGAGCCAAAGGTTTCCATATTCAGAGGAAAATAGAGGAATGATCATGAATGACAGGAAGGCAGGTGCTGACAATGTTCTCATGAAGGGGCCTAAGGGAGGGCTCTAAAGCTCAGGAAGGATGGACACAAGGGATGGGAGTTGGGGCTGGGACCCAGGAGCAGGACTGATGCCAGGCAAGGACCCAGGGAAACGGCATCCATGTGACAGTGCCTGGAGCGAGCTGAGGCTCGAGAAAAATTCTGAGACAGTGCGAAGACTTAAAAACTAAACCACAGTTTGGCAAATGATGAACACAAGAAGGTTAACTCTCTGCTTGGAGATAGTGGTCAGTGGAGCACCTTCACCCTCGGACATCTACTTGCGTTGATCAGAGCCCCAGGCTTCACCCAGTTGAAGGTGTTACCCTCAAGTGTCGCACCTTGACATGCTGAATACTTTGAACTGAAGAAGCAGCCCCAGAACCAAGGTCCCTCTGACCTTCTCTCGACTCTGTCCCTTGCCTCTTTGCTTTTCCCAAAGGGTAAGGAGGAGCTTTCTTGACTAAGGGAAGTTCCTTCAGAAGGAATGCAATTGTCTTGGACCCCTCTCCCTAGCCTGTCAAACAGAGATGAACTTACAGGAAAGAAGGCTTGGAAAGAAGACTGGAGTGGATACTACATCCAGGACCCAGGGGAACTTTGCTCTAGGGTGTTGTCTGTTTTGGGACCATTTATCTTCTCTAAAAAATCATTTACTCTTCTTCAGAATTGCAAGTCCCAACTCCTTCTCCTCTACGAAGGGGGTATTTAAGTTTCAACCATCTGGTTCTTCTTAGAGTTTCATACTTTGTGCAACTCCCCTGTGCTTGCATGTTAATAAATTTGTAGGCCTTTTCTCTGGTTAATCTGTCTATTGTCAGTTTATATCAGCAGATTCAATTATGGAACCTACAGAGGGAAAGTTTGAGTTTTCCTTCAAAGGAAAGTCTTTATTTCTAACAATGCTCCTCCTCCCTTCTGTGGAAGAGTAGCCCCCGATAGAGCTTTGGGGCACACCTGGAGGAGGAGAGAAAGTTGTGGCAGCAGGAAGCAGATAGGCCAGGTGGCTCTGGGCAGGGCTGGAGGCTGCACTGGGTTGCCCTCGAGGGCTGTCATGCCTTTCCCCATTCACCACTTCCACATGGAGAAAGTAGTGCCTCTGAGTTCTTCTTGCCCCAGGTCCTTCCTCCACATAACCTTCCACAGGAGGGTGTCCCCTGGGCAGAACTCTGGGCCTGGCAGTGCCTGGCCAGTATGTGGGGTCCAGGTGTGGAACTGTGCTCTGGAGTGGCATTTGTGAGACTGGGTGAACCAGAACCTCTCAGGAACTTGCACCTCTACAGTGACTCTTTCCCACACTTGGAGAATCTGATGAGGTGAACTGGAAATAGGGCTGGCATAATAACAAGTGTTAATAAGTGCACAGATGATTCTGAGGCCTAGGTAGGCTGGAGCATTCTGCTGGGAGCCAGCAGCTAAGGGAGGAGCCCACTCTTCCACCTGGTGGAAGGGGAAGAGCCCACTGCTCAGGTGGCTCTGTGAGGTGACACTGAGGAAGCCTAAACAAGACTCTGGTGGTGACAGCTCGGGGATGTGGCTCCGAGTTTGCTCACTCACTTTGGACTTCACATCTGAATGATTTGGAAGACCTGTACAGACAGGCGTATCCAACTTCATGGTGTATCTGGGCCAAATTGTTTCCTACACACACAGAGTTCAGGTTTTGCCACAGAGCTCCCCTTTTGTATGCAAATGTTTTACATCGTGTGCCTATGGCCACTTCCCGTTGAGACCTTGCATCCTTGCCACTGGCATACTGGAGTCCCAAAAGTAGCCTGGGGTCCCAAAAGATAGTTAGGTCCCTTCTGATATCTGAATCCATCCTTGTCTTAGGAAAGGGGTCATCAGCTTCCATTGTACATTTCCATTGGTAGGGAGCTCAGCTATCCCTAGTGGTTGACGTAATATCAAGACGATGCTAGTGGCTGGATGTGGTGGCTCATGCTTGTAATCCCAGTACTTAGGGCAGCCAATGTGGGTGGATCACTTGAGTCAGGAGTTCAAGACCAGCTTGGCAATATGGCAAAACCTCATCACTTCTAAAAATACAAAAATTAGCCAGGTGCGGTAGTGCGCACCTGTAATCTCAACTACTCAGGAAGCTGAGGCAGGATAATTGCTTGAATCCAGGAGGCGGAGGTTGCAGTGAGCTGAAATCATGCCACTGTACTCCAGCCTGGGCAACAGAGCGAGACTCTGTCTTAAAAAAAAAAAAAAAAAAAAAAAAAGATGATGCTCGTCCTCAGAGATGCCTTCTTCACATTGAGTGTCAATCAGCTCCCTGCAACTCCCCCACCTAGATGTGCTACTCTCTTTCTTTGCACAAGACATCTGCTGTGGAGACATGAAGACATCCAATGCACCTCCCTAAAATTTATCCAGGCTAAGCAGTGGCTGACAGCATGTAGAATTCAATGCACAAATGGATCAACCACCCAGGGAAGCTTGTGAAGATGGAGATAGGGATTCTGGACTTCTCACAAGCCCCTGGTGATGTGGAGGCTGCTGCTCCAGGGACCACACTTACTGGCTGAGCATTGAAAAGTCCACTTAGAAGTAAGAGGGGCCCAAGTCCCTGGTGTGGCCCCTCACTTAGTGGCTCTGTGACTGTGGGCAGTTAAATCCCATCCTGGCACCTTTGTTTCCTTTACAGTAAAATGTGGCTAATGAGGGCATCTCTCATGGGTTTGCTGGGAGGACCGAGTCCAGGCTCAAGCTCCCCACTCATGGGCCAGTGCATGGTACATGCTTGACGATGTGAGCCCTTGGTCATGTTTAGCTGAATAGCCTGGGACCTTCAACTGTTCCCTGGAGGTGCCCCACCTCCATGTCCTCTCCCCAGGAGACATTTAGAGGGGTCATACTCATAGAAAAGGGCCAGGGCACTACACAGAAGATGCAGACAACATCGGTAATTTTCACAAACAACATGTTCTCATAAATCTCACCACTGTCCTACTAAACACAATGGCAGAAATAGTGGTTTTGCTGGGCAACCCCTGTGAGTGAAATATCAATTCAGAAGCTGAAGGACATATCAACCAAGGTCTATCCTGTGAGGCCACACTGGTTCAGCTTTTGTGCTGATTAGAAATGCTGATGAACAATTAGCTAAATTAATACACTTTGACATGGCAAGACAAATCTATTAGTATTTAATCAATGTCATCTTTGATAGATTAAAGCTGGGGATATTCTGAATTTTTTCATAAATTAATGGACAGCTTTGTGTTTCTTGGCTTGGCTCAGGTGCCAACTCCTGGAGCCAGAGCAAGTTAGGTGTTCCTCAGAGCTATCTATTAAATTACTCAACATGTGGGATTGTAATTGTCTTTCTTCTCTGTTAGATTTTAACTCCTTGAATGCAGAGACCAGATCTTATTGTCATGGTACCATCAGCACCCATCAAAGTGCCTGGCACAGTGCAAATGTTTGTAAAAAGGAGGGAGGAAAGAAGAAAGGAAGAGAGAGAAGGGGAGAGGGAGGGAAACAAAGAAGGGAGAAAGAGAAGGAGGGAGTGAGGAAGGAAGGAGGCATACATGACCTCCCTCAGAAGCAAATGGAAAGAGGAAAACATCACTGGCTAGTGAGTTGGGCTTCACTGGATGGAGACTCTCTGCTTGTGTTCTCTGGAGGCATTATCCGCTTCAGGAACACAGGCCCATTGCTGTAAGGGAGTGAGGTGTCCTTCTAGCTGACTTGCTGGGAGCAAGTCTTTATGTGTTCAGTTCTACCCACAGTCTTGCCAATATCGGTTCTAAGGAAGAAGATTGCTTCCCCAAAATGAGTTCCCCAAAGTAATATTTTCTCCTGTGGGGACATAGTTACTATAAGTGTGGTTCTTATTGAATGGAGGGACTCTTCCTTTGTTAGATAATTCTTTTCCTCGGGTCCTGAGAATTGCAAAATGAGTTATTCCTTCTCATGTTTTAGTGAGATGAAAACAAAGTGGAGAGGATGCTTGAGGTGATTTGGAGCCAGGGTCAAAATGCAACTTTGTTCTTGTCTCTTGCACCCAGTGAGTGACTCATGTGAACCAGATTTTGGGATAGTGGTTTGCCTGCACTCCTGGCTGGTTGCCTGGCTGGCAACAGGTGTGGCCAAATTGAATGGCATTGGCTGGGGGGAAAGGAGGGGGCATTGTGTGGTATTTTCACAATGAAAATCAGGTGTGGCTGCACTTGTTGGGAAAACAAAAAGATATAAAATCTCGAATCCAAATCATGACCTGAACTGTGCTCAAAGCCCCTGTATTTGTGTGAGTCTGGGACTTGGTTTACTGAATGCCTCCTCATCCTTCCAGTGTGGAAACGGTGCCTTTGCCAACAGGACAAGGACGATGCATCTTGCATGGTCCCCTGCGCCCTGGGCAGCACAGTCCTGGCAGCTGCTGAGGTTTCTAAACAAAGAGGGAAGCACGTTTTGCCCCTGTGTTTCCAGTAGAACAAGCATTAAGAGGCTTCTGTAGAAGCCATGGTGTGGAAACCTATCAGGACCCTGGGTGCTGGTTTTGCTTCCTAGCCGGCTGCCTGCCAGAGGGCACCTGCTCTTAAGATCGAGCAAGGACCCCTCCCCAACCACGGAAATACACGAAAATCTTGGCTTCTTTCAAGGGAAATTCCAGGCACCTAGCTAGCCCTGAGAAGCAAAAGAGCAACTTGATAAGCAGGAAGGTAATAGTAACCTAAAACAACAGCCAAGGAAGCCAGAGTCCTGGGGTGTTTGGTTCGCTCTGGAAATTAAAGAGAACATCTGAACTCGTGACTCTGAGATGTTTTTCAGAAACCTAGACCCCCACCAAACGGATCCACTAGCACAGAGACCTCAGAGAAGAGGGAGCTGAGGACTGAACTCTGAGAACGGCTCTTTGTTCTAAATTTCTTCCTGGGGGACCTGGGGGAAGTCCCACCCACAAGCTAGAGCTAACATTCCTTATTGCTAACCCAAATTTTAAAACAAAGCTTCTCTTCCTTAACCAATTGCAATTCAGAAAATGTTTGATTCCATCCTATGACCCATAAGTCCCTGGTTCAAGATATCCTGCCTTTTTACGCCAAACCAAGGTGTACCCTCCATGCGTTGATTTACAATTTCATCTACTTCGGCTTTCCTGAAAATTTCCCTTGCCATTAAAAAATTCATGCTTGCAAGCCACGGGGGAGGTCAGGTTTTAAGCGTGAGCTACCTGATTCTCCTTGCTTGGTGCCCTGCAAATAAACACCTGCCTTTCTCCCACTGCAAACCTCAGTGTGGATTTTGGCTTTACTGTGCTGGGCCAGTGGACCTGTTTCGTTAGGTAAAACTCAAACTCTTGAGTGAATCCCGACACTTCCCTCCAAATCCCCAAAGGTCAGGAACCGACAGGGGGTGAGGGGGTGAACACACTTTCTTTTTAAGTGGAGGGCACAGGTACTGGTCACTAAATTGGGGCAGTCAGGACCTACTGGAGGGCCTGGCCCTGCAAAGGCATGGACAGGTGTTGGAGGGACAAGGTGGGACACCAGACTGTGGTAGACAGGGAGGTGGCTCTGTCAGTCCTGACCCCCACTGCCCACAGAAGGAAGACAGGAGTCCAGGGACACAACCGTATCTGCAAACTTGTTTCACTTTTTAAAAAGTGGGCCTTTTCTTGATCAGAAAATAGCTTTCAGAGGCAAGTTTCTCCCTGTGAAGGAAACCCATTCTATGCAAATGATCATTTCTGCAAAATTGCCCTGCGCTGGTCCTTAGCCAGTTTGCCTGAGGTGACCTGAAATGGCTGCTGAGTCTGAGCTGGGGGCCTCAGGGGTTTGCTCATCAAGGAGCCTACAAGTGAGTGGGCGGATGCAGGTGCAGAGGGACCCTTGGGACCAGGTGGTGCCCTTGCCACACCCACCTGGTTGGCAGGGCCAGGGAAGAGCAGGGCAGGCCAGGAGAGGGAGGAAGGAAGGGATGGAGAAGGGCTGGAGTAGAGTGCACCTGGGAACTGGCACGGAGGGGACTGGGCCAAGCAAGCAGCGCCCCTCCATCAGAGGAGAGACAGGGAGCCCTTCGGGTGGGATCCCTACTGCCTTCTGGATTTTACGGATCTAAAAAGGCCATGTGTTGACGATCGTGTGTGTGTGTGTGTGTGTGTGTGTGTGTTTGTGTGTATGTGTGTGCGTGTGCATGTGTCTGCATATGTGTGTGTGTGTGCTGCTTGTTTTGGGAGAGGGGGAAGTAAGCTCCTCTGGGTTCATCTGGGGGTGGGGCTCAGCCTGCGGTAACTCAAGAAATGCCTTCTGTGGCAAAGTCCTCTAGGTCGTCGGTGGAGATGATGCCCAGGCCTGGAGCTTCTGCATCCTCCTCTTCTGGGCTCTGGGGAGGCCCATGGGGGCGCTGGCCTGCAGAGTGCGGGGTGCAGTCACCATGAGGCCCTGAGGCCAGCTGTAGTCCAGACTCGTGGACACTCTGGGGCCTGGCACGGGCCGTGGAGGCACGAGGGCCTTGCCTGAGGAAGGTGGGTGCGGAGAGCTGAGAGGAGCAGCGCAGTGGCATCAAGGCCGTCACAGGCACTGGCTGGAAGCCGGGGTACAGCACATAGGGAGCGGCCAGGGCATCTGGTGGGGTCGGCTCTGGGGAGGCCCCCTCGGAGGACGGGATGGAGACCTTGACGTACTTGCCCGTCTCTGGGTCATAGAAGGTCTTGATTTTCACCTGGAGTGGCAAGTCGAAGACAAAGTACTCCCCGGACTGCGGATCCTGGAGGACCTTCTGGGTGGCGGGGTAGGCAGGCAGGGGTGTGAGGGACTGGGGGCCTCCGGGCTGCCTCCCGACAGGCTCCGAGAAGCCGGACACGGAGTGGCGGTGCACGGGAGGGGGCAGGGAACGGACCACAGGGAAACTGTGTCGGAGCCTCTCTCTGGGGCACAGTGGCCTTTGCTGTGTCTGCTCCAAGTCCTCTGGGCAGGGTTTTCCCTCTTGTGACTCGCCGTGCTTCTCCTGAGCCTGGTCGGTCTTCCTCCTCTTACTTGCCAGCTTCTTTGCCCGCCGCAGGGCTTTCTCTGTTTTGGGTGGGACTGCAGGTGGCTTGCTTGCTGCCCTCTCTAGCTGTGCAGGAAGCTCAAGTCTCCCAGGGGTGCCTGCTGGGTTGGTAGCCACATCCAGCAATGAACCTCTTGGAGAGAGGGTTCGGAGGTCTTCTGCCGACAGCTCAAGTAGGGGGTCAGAGCCACCCTCCCACACGAGGGCGTGGGTCAGGTCCTCCCTCCTGGTGACCCTGGCAGGACTGGAGCTGGCCCAGGGGCTGGCTTGAGGAGGCTCCTCGGGCAGCAGCTCTGGTCCTCCAGGGGCCTGGGAAGGCTCCTCCCACATGCTGCTGGCAGCAGGGGAGCAGGCACTGCTCTCCCCCGGGGAGCTGGGGTTAGGGGAATTTGCCATTTCACCGGGGACCAGTCTTCTGCCAGGGGGCCCTGCTCTGGGTGTGGACAAAAAGTGACTCTTGAAACCTGGTGTCTGCTCTTCCCAACAGGTTTCAGGCTGCCATGGGGGTGACTGGTCTTCTGTGTCGCCCTCGGGTAAAGTGATGGTGGGAATGTGCCGTGGGGCCACTGGCTTCCCTGAGTCTGCAGAGCTGCTCTTGCAATTGCTTGCCATGAGGCCATGTGCAGCATCTGGTGGTGGCTTCACCCTGTCCCCCTCTCCCACCAGAGGCATAGATGGGAAATTCCCCTTTGGGGCTGGCTGAGAGGCCTCCATCCTGGCCATGCTGGACCCCTGCCTGGGGTCCTCCATGACCTCGTTGGCCATGCACTTCACACGTGTGCTCGGCGTGTTAGTGGGTGTCGATGTACCAAGAATGTCCTGGTTTTCGGGGGCACAGAAACCAGGATCCTCACCCCATTCTGGCCTTGGCAATTCCTCCTCTTTGTGGCCACTGCTGAGGGAGTCCTCCGAGGACATGGTCCTCAGGAGAGGCAGCATGATAGGTTTAATTACAGGGGTGGCTCTGAGGGTGTTGTCTTTAATGGTAAACAGTATGTGCCTGTTTGAAGCAGAATATGGTGAGGGAGTAAGGTCTTTGGCCTGTGAAAAGGTCGTACTCTTATTTTCCCCAATCCAAGAGCCTCTGAAATTAGCTTCCTCTGCCGATGCCTTCCTGGTTCTTCCTCCAGGCACACTTTCCCCTTCTCTTTGCAATGCTTCCCCCTGGCTGCCGTCTTCCAGGCGTGCGTGCCCATTGCTTAAGGCGCAGTACTGCGGCTCATCCTTCCCCACCACGTTCTCCTTCTCATCCTTCTGACTGTCACCTGCACTCACATCCTTCCTCCTGTCTTCCCGCTGGTTCTCAGTAAACCACGTCTTCTGCTGATCATCAAATGAGGCAAAGGATTGATCTGAAGAGCTGGTGCTGAATTTGGCCTTACCCTTGAGGCTTGGCATAAAATCGGATTGGCTGTCACTGTAAAACACATCTTCCTCCTCAGGAGAGAGGGGCCCTGGGGATAATTTCTGGTTCAAGTGTGTGTTCTGAAGTCCTGCCTCCCTCTCAGGTTCTGTCTCTTGGGACACAGATCTGGAGAGCTCATTCTCTAGCTGGTGAGTCTTCGTTTTCTCTGTAGCCCTTCCAGGCTCAGGATCCCTACTGCAAAGCCTGAGGGATAGGTGCTTCCTGGGGCGGTGTTCCCTGGAGTCTGGACACCAGCCGGATCTGGCAGGACCCATCTCCAACTCGCCTTCCACCTCGTCATTCTCATAACTGCTCCTCTCAGCAGCCTCCCCGTTAACATAGAAGGGAACTTTGGTGATAGTCGAAGCTGCGCTAAGAGTTAGATAGCTGTCTGCAGAGGGCTCACTGGGGTCAGCTGTAGGCACCTTCTGGGGATTGATGTGTGATGCAGTGGGGTCATCAGCGGGTCTCTCCTTAGAAAGCTCGTTTGGAGGGCTTTCCTCAAGCCCATTGGGTAGGATGACACCGTTGCTCACAGGTTCTTGCTTTCCATCAACCTTACCTCTAGTTTTCTCATCAAGCCCTTTCAAGAGAGGTGAGGAACTGTATGTGCTCTTAACACGCTTCCGCACGTCCTTGAGGTTAAACAGCAGGCTAGGGGCTTTGGACTTGTAGCTGTCTCGAGACTGACATTCACTGGGCTCCTTCTCTTGGTATCCGTTTAGCTGTCCCGGGGGTGATGGGGTTTGCTCTGCCGGCTGGCTCTCTGCTGAATCCAGGGTGTGCTTGCTGGGTATGATGGGGGTCAGGAGCTTACTGATGTTAAAGGGGGGATCATAATGTTCATTGGGTTCCACAGGCAGGTCAAGAGCATCATTTTCTGGAAACTGTCCCTGGGGGTTGTGTTTTGTATACAAAGGGGGGCCTCTCCTTTTGGTCTGTGTCTTTTCTTCCGAGGTATCTTGTAGACTTTCTTTCCCTTTTTTGCCAGTCTTTGGCTTCCTCCATGGGGGCTGGGCTGGCTTCTCTTGAGAATCAGGCTGTGAGCTGGGAGCTTTTCCTTCCACAGCAAATACCTGGGATCCTGGATCCCTGCACCCCCAGGGTACGGATGTGGACAGAGCCCCTGCTGTGAGTCTGTTCTCTTCCTGACTGCGGCAGGCCTGAACCTGGCAGGGAGAGACTGTGCACTCAGGAGGACGGGGTTCACTTAGCAAGGTCGTGTCCCCATAGTGCTTGGGAGCTTTGCTTTCTGGGACGGTTCCAGCCACGTCCTTTCTCTCCAGCAGCTTTGGTTGGTGGGCATTCCATGACTCAAAAGCACTATTTTCACTGTGCAGAAAGGTGCCTTTGCCTCTCCCAGGCTCACCCGTGGCTGGCTTGTGGTGTGGAGAGGGGAATTTTGACTCAGATGAGGTGGCCGTGTCGTCGGCTGCCGGGAGGAAGCTGCTGGAGCTGTGACAGGCCATTTCTGGGTTCTTGGAGGACTCCTGTTCTCCGTGCTTCCTGCCTGGCTGGTGGCTGTTCTGATGGGTGTTGGAAACTTCAGCGGGCACCCTCCTGACTGTCAGAAATGCAGAATCAAAGCAGAAATTGACACTGCTTTCTGGAAGAGGAGCGAATTTGGGGGGATTTTTCAGAGCCGGAGGCTTGCTGGTAGTGGGCCTGCTCTCACAACGTTGGCTCTCAGTCCTGTCGAAAGATTTAATTAGTGTTGATACTTTGGAGACTGGCTTGTTGCTGCTCCTTAGGCCGGAAACTGGCACCTCCAGTCTCCTCTGGACTGGCGTTGGTGGGGGGCTGGTTTTGGGGTACTTTTCCTCTCCCTGAACGTACTTGGGTAGCTGTCGGAAGGTGGCTGCCCAGCCTGAATGTTCCGTGCCCTGTGATGGTAACTGGCTCCAAATGCCACTTTTCCTCTGGGTGTGGCTCACTGTTCTCTGGTGAAAAGTCCCAAATACCTGTCGGGTGATATCTGGGGACACGGCCAGATAGGAGTCATGGAAGGATGTATCCTCTGAGATGCACAAGCTCCGGAATGCCCGGTCTGTGAGGCTGCTCACTTCCCTGTCTGCATCATCCAACACGCTGCCGATGCTGGAGGAGTCACTGAACCCGTCTGTGCACTTCTTGTTTCCCTGCATCATCTGTCGGCTCCAAGAAAGCTGTCCTCGTCAGCCGGCAGGTGTCTCTGGTGATGATTCTGGCAAGTTTAGGTGTTTCCCTCTTCCCACAAAACTGGAGCTTCTCATTCACAGATGCAATTGCAAAGTGGGGAATTTTTGTTTTTTTCTCTGCAAAAGAAAAAGATGCAGGGTGTGAACAGGGTATACAGCTCTACGCAAGAATATGTGCTGGTCCAGGTGGAAAATGGTGCCTGTGAGGGTTAATTTTATGTGTCAACTTGGCTAGCTTGCTATACGTCTAGACTGTAGACCAGTCTAGCTGTTTCTGTGAAGGTATTTTTAAGATGTGATTAACACTAAAATCAGTAGACTTTAAGTAAAGCAGTTTATCTTCTATAAGTCAGGTGGTCCTCATTTAATTAGTTGAAGGCTCTAAGAGTAAAAAGGCTGAGTTCACAAGCAACACAAACAAAAATAGACAAGTGGGATTACATCAAGTCAAAAGCTTCTGCAGAGCAAGGGAAACAATTACAAAAATGAAAAAGTATTCTACGGAATGGAAGAAAATGTTTTCAAACTGCATATCTGATAAAGGCTCCAGGAGATTGGGAGTAGCATCCCGGCATAGGCTCAAAGCCGCTGGGCTGTCAGTAATGTTTGTCTTTCATCCTGGAAGCCAGGCTTCATTGGGGTCTGTTGTTTCCATGTCTTGACCACAGCACTCTGGTAAGTTAGCAATGCTGATTCATCGGCTGATTGACTTGTTTCTGTGAAAGACAGAACTAAGCTGGAGAAAGGATGGGACCTGAGTTCTAGTGGACTGAATGAGCTTATGAGGAGCTAATGACCTGCTCTGGGAAGGCCTCTCTGCACATGCTCTTCAGTCCTACCTTGAAAGGCAGGCTGCTGGCTCCCTGGAAAGTACATGCTCATGACAGCATATGCTTTTTAGAAGGCTGCATACAAGGGGAGAGCATCAGCCCGCGTGATGAGTAGGGGAGACTCTGAGGGCTGGCCAAGCTCACGCCTTCCCCAGTAGAAGACACACGCTCGGTCTTCAGACTCCCATGCAGTTAGCATGGCCAGAGGACATGGCTGTGATCACAGGGATGGAAGCAGCCAGCAGTCTGTGAAAGTTCCTGCCTCTCTAATCAAAGGAGCAATTCCTGTTGTCTCCGCTCTGTCAGTGCTCTTCTTCCTGCCTTGAATGCAGACAAGAAGCCAGAAACTGCTTGATTTCTTTGCTGGGGCTGCTGTAACAAACGATGGCTTAAACATTGAAAATGTATTGCCACACAGTTCTGGAGGCTGGAAGTCCAAAATCGAGGTGTCGCAGGGTTGGTTCCTTTTGAGGGCTGTAAGGAAGAATTGATCCTAGCATTTCTCGTTGGCTTTAGGACACACGTCTTCTCCCTGTGTCTTCACATCATCTTCCCTCTATGCTTGTCTCTCTGTCCACAGTTTTCCTTTTTCAAACTTTTAAAAATTTTCTAATTATTAAAAAAATGTTTTTCATTCTGTCACCCAGGCTGGAGTGTAGTGGTGTAATCATAACTTACTGCAGCCTCGACATTTTGGACTCAAGTGATCTTCCTGCCTCGGCCTACCAAGCAGCTGGGACTACAGGTACACTACACCCTACCTGGCTAATTTTTCTATTTTTTGTTTAAATGGGGTTTCACCATGTTGCTCTGGCTTGTCTTGAACTCCCAGGCTCAAGTAATTGGCCCATCTTGGCCTCCCAAAGTGTTGGGATTACAGTCATAAGCCACTGCGCCCTGCCCAAATTTTCCCTTTTCATAAGGACACCAGTCATACTGGATTAGGGCCCACCTTAATAACCTTGTCTTAACTAAGTACAATACATCTGTAACAGCCTTATTTCCAAAAGGTCATACTCTGAGGTAATGAGAGTTATGATTTTTTTTAGGGGGGCCATGATTCAACCGTAACATTGAATTCACTTTGCAGCCCTGAGAGACAAGCAATGGCCACTGAAGGCCAACCTGCAGAGGATGGCAGGGTGGACAGGTGAGGAGCCCAGGTCCTGGCCAGCACTGCTAAGCTGTGAGCCCATGGCAGCACCATCCCACATGAATTTATGTTATTGAGGCTGGTGTGGGGTTTGATGGAACCTGAGTGGCATTGACCACTATGAGTCAGGTTTTCTGTACCCTGAGATCCTATCAAAACAGTCCGGAGTCTCCTGATGTCCTAAATGCTGGGATTCTGATCTTGGCAATGGCTGAACTCAGTAATATTGGGGGTTTCTACACTTTGAATGAAAATAAGATAGTTTACATTAAGATGAAAATAGGTTAGTTGGAGACCTAAATTTAGAAGCTTAGATAGAGTCAACCAAGCCTCTAACCAATTAAACACACCCTCGTATTAGTAGGTATTTGCTATTTGGTTTTTGAATACTCAGCTTGCATCCTCTGAGAAAAAGCACTTGATACTTTGTGGGAAATTTCCTCACCCCTTGGTCTTTGTGGGGCTGAAAGTCAAGGTGCCTGCAGAGGCTCCCCAGGGCCAATAGCAGGTGTGAGACCGAGGACAAGCCCATGGATTGTAGCAGTTCTCCTGGAGCCACACAAGGATGGAAGCATGCTCAGGCTTCCTTGCTGGTGGTAGAGCTTTCACTATGCTTAAGGACATACCTGACCCCTGACGTTTCCTAGCCTGGAACTTTAGCTGTCACCTTGAGTCTACAAGACCTCCATTTTTCTTTTAATACATATGCATTTCTACCTCATTTGTTCAGTTTCTGCTTCTGTTGCTTGTGGTTGAAGAACCCTACCTGATCCTGGGTTTACATCCTCATTCCAAACAGTGGTGAAGGATGTTCATGGATTTTTCAGAGCATTCAGAAAATAACTACATTGCTTCTGCCTCAAGGAAAAGAGAGACTCCCTTCCCACCTTGCTAGCTTTATTCAGATAATTTCTTCAATTCTGATTTGATATACCTGGGGTCAGACGGGACAGTCAGAAACTTGACCTCATTCTCCCCCCACCCCCAGCCCCCATTGTACCTTTCAGCATAATGGCCAAAAACAAAAGGTGTTTCTAGATGCCTGCTCTTGGATTAGTTCCATACCTGTTACAGTACTGGAAGCTGCAGGTGCCTGCTGTGCTGAGTTCAGGATGTGTAGTTTTAAAACATCTTTTTATGCTTATATTTGGTGTCATCACTGCCCATCTAGAAAGAAGAAAAATAATTTCAGTGGAACCCAACTGACCAAAGGGCCAAGCACAAGTTCAGTGGAAAAAGTATCTTTTATTTTATTTTTTTGAGACAAGGTCTTGCTCTATTGCCCAGGCTGGAGTGCAGTGATGTAATTTTGGCCCATTGCAACTTCTACCTCCTGGGTTCAAGCAATTCTTGTGCCTCAGCCACCCAAGTAACTGGGATTACAGGTGTGCAACACCATGCCCAGCTAAGTTTTGTATTTTTAGTAGAGACAGGGTTTCACCATATTGGCCAGGCTGGCCTCGAACTCCTGACCTCAAGTGATCTTCCTGCCTTGGCCTCCCAAAGTTCTGGGATTACAGGAGTGAACCATCACACCTGACCCAAAGTATCTTTAAATGACAGTTATACAACAATGTAATTGGCCTTCAAAAATGAAAAAGAATCCATACTTGAGCTCAACAAAATTCCAAAAATAGGCATATTTGACCATAAGGTCAATTTATATCCCTCCTAATATCCATTAATTTGTCCATGGTCCAAGACATTTTTAGAAACCTGTTTTAAGCTTTTCAGTTTTCTAATATGATTGACCCAGTTGTGAATTATTTTTTGCTAATAAAATCTGACCTAAGGCCCTTTTCCCACTGAACTGATAAGTTGGGTTTTGCAGCAAAGAGAACTGGAGCAGTGAAAGTCAAGTCCACTCAGCAAGTGGCAGCATAGTGTTGGATTCATTGTTGGCAGAAGGCTTGAGACTTCTGACAGCTAAAAGAACCAAAAAGCTGCCCAGGAGGATTTTCAGAATGCTCAGAATGAAGAGTGAACTAATTAAAATAAATCCACTCTGCACATTTTAAATGCGGACCTTTGGGGTTTCCGTAAGACCTTTCCCAGCTTGTAGCTCCTGGATATTAATCTAGTTCAAGGTAGTTTATTAATAATATTAATAATCATAATAGCTTGAATTTGTGGCATCTATTTCTTTGGAGAATCACAGAGGTGCTCTGTGTCTACCACCATACGGCAAGGCCCTATCCCTGACTTCCCAGGCTGGCTTAGATGGGCCTCCTTCATGTTCCCAAAGCATACTGGGTTTACCTTTTCCAAAGCTCAGCCGTGTTGTCACTTCATACATCATGACCCATATGTTTCAGGAACTGATGATCGCTGCTTTCTCTCCTCAACTAGAAAGGAAGTTCCTTGAACCAAGGAAGGGAGTCTTGTATACCTTTGTATACTGAGCTCAATAAATAGAAGCTAAATCACTGTTTGTGGTAATGCTCTGAATTGGGTTATCTTTATTCTGATTTTTTTTTTCCTGGAGGGCAAACTGAGGCACAGAAAAGAAGGGAAAAGATAATATGAACTTTGTTGAGAAAGACTCCTGGTCTTGGGTCTTATGGTCTTCCAAAAAATTCAGATCGATCCATTTGCATCTCTAAATAATAAGGCCACTCCCCTGCCTGAAGCTCCACTGAGATCTGACTTAGGGATGAGGATGAAACCCATCTGGTGTCACACACTGGTGAGATGGAGGTGCAGAACGACATAGTGGCATTTATTTTGTGAATGGTTAGGACACCCCTCACCCTGTGCTTAGGCTTTCCCCCTAGGCAGTTGCCTCATGGACTCACTGACATTGCTGCTGGAATGAATTTTCCAGATGCCAGTGGAAAAACTCTCTTGCTCACCACTTTGAACCATTTGATGGAAGCCACTCTGAACTGGCGAAAATTCTTGCTGGTAGAGCACTTTGCCAGTGAAAGGGTGTGTTCCCTTCAGGCAGCATGATGGAGGATACAGTGCACATGGCAGGGCCATGTTCTAAACAAGGTCTTGGAACCTCGTCATGAATGCATAGAAATAAACATCAATATTTAATCATGACCTGGTCAATTCCTATTTATGTCTGTGGCCTTCAAAGACTGTTCTCTTAAATGCTTCTTATCTCCCCCCTCCATTATTTCCTTACCTGTCTCACTCGGCCTTTAGTGTCTGGCCCCCACTCCTCCCTGATGGATCTTCTGATGGCACTTTTGCTCCTCATCTGACTGAACTTCTAGACTGCAATCTAGCCTAATGGCCACCGTCTACTTGAGATACTCTCTCACTTTGACTCTTTCCTTCTCCCCTCCCTGTCTGGATGTTTAGTCTCTTCCTCTCCTTGACTGCTGGATTTCCTCTGCTCCCAGTCCTGGAGCCTCTTCTCTCCTCACTGTACAGTCTACATGCGGTGATTGTCCCCACACCATGGTCCCTGCAAGCATCCACACACTGAGGCTGCGTCCAGGCCAGGCCATTTGCCCGGCTGCAGTCCACGCCTCTGCCCACCCACCAGGCAGCTGGGTGCCCCTGTATCACAGCCCTTCCAACCCACACTTTTAAAGCAGAGTCCATGAGCCTTCTGCAAGCCCACTTTCTCCCTGGGGACCTCAGAAACCTGATGTCACTTTTGATTTCCTCCTCCTGTGCCTTCACCTATGACATCCATTTCCTAGTCCCATGAGTTTCATTTCCGAAGGTCTCTTCCTTACACACCAGTCTCCATCTCCACAGTCACTGTGTGGACCAAGCTGCTGTCTCAAATCCCCCAGCCACTGCAGCAGCCCATTCCACCAAGAGGCAGCTTTCAACACTCAAACTTGTTCATATCAACCTCTTGCTTAGAATCCCTTGATGGCTTTCCAGTTTTAAGGAATGAAGATCAATCTCCTTAACTCAGATCCTCTCTTTCCATCCACACCTTGTGCCATCTTTCCCCTCATGCTTGGCTTTCCAACCACCCTGGTCTTTTTCCAGTTTTATGCCATCCTACTTCCTGCCTCAGGGCTTCTACACATGGTGTTCCCTCTGCCTGGACTTTTTTACTTCCATCCTTTCATCATTACTGGGTTAACTCCAACATGTGCTTCAGAGCCCAGTTCACATGTCCCTTTGATGATGCAGCTTCCTCAGGCTATTCCAAGTCTGCTCATTACACCCCTTTATCATAGGCTATACCCATTATTTTGCAGCACTTACCATAATTATAACTAAGCATTTAACTGGGTGATTTGTTGTTTAATGTTTGTCCCTCCTGCTAGCCTGAGTGCTTATTGGTGGCGGGGTCCACGTTTGTGTTTCTTTTTCATGTAGCACAGTGTACAGTGCAAGCAATATCTGTTAAATAAATGAGAAAACCCTTCCACTTGTCATGATATTACTCACACTGTTGACAGGCTTAGGAGGACTTACTTTATTGACAGTCAATTATAATCCAATAATCGCAGAATTATCACAAATTTCAAATTAGTGAATTTGAATCCAAGTGGATTTTATTTACTTTTTGATTCCACATCCCTCAAATATGTAAAATTCCCCCATGGTAAGAAATGGAAACAGGTGGACAGGATTGTTCTTGGAGACTATTGACAGGCTGGCTCTGGGGAAGGCATCCCTCAGCAGCGTGGCATGTACTGTTTATGTCCGGATTGCATTTCTATCAGGGGGAGATGAAAAGAGACTTCATCGTGACTTTGCCATTTCCCAGTTGGTCTCTCACACTGCTCTCAGTGCTCTAAGTTGGGGAGTGGTTTTGATGCCTTCTGGAGGGCCAGCGTCCAGCAAACTTCCACGTAATGTTGAGTATATTACCCGGGGCTCTGTTTACAGCCACAGTGTGAATGGTCATTAAGTGATGCGTTATCTAAATTACAGGGTCAGCGGATGAAATGCTGGCTTTGCCCTCTACCTCCAGGCAACTGTGCAGGACTCAACAGCACTTCCTCCACCGACCCAGGCCAAACTTGCATCAGGTGGAGAAGGTTCTGCAAAACACCAGAGCACACTAGGGGAAACAGGATCCCCCGGCAGGAATTTAAAAATGGACTCTCCAGTTGATCCCCTGGAGAAGAGCAAAGGGTCTTCCATGCCCACTGTGAATATGCGCACGGGTGAACTGGTGGTGCCCTGCAGCCTTGGAGCCCCAAGAATTACACTTAAGGATGTGTATTTTCTTCTCCTTATTGTAGGGTCATCTTTTTGAATCAGAATACTTCAAACAAACTCAATTTGAGCATGTATCCTCATGAATCAGCTTTTCCGTGAGATGAGCACTGAAATACCCTTTGCACAGTCATTGCTAAATTCTAACTCTTCCAAAATGTTTTCTCACATGATGCTTTTTTTCCATGCCATGCCTCATGATGCTTTTATTATTGACTGGGATGTGCTGCTTTTTGCGGATACAATTCTCTCTCCCTTCTAATCCTTTACAAATGCCTATGCATGACCTTCAAGTCCCTGTTGGCAGGGGAGCTCTGCCTGCTCCCACACCCTCCTTCCTCCAGGCCTGTGGTGCCCTGTGCCAGGGAGGGGCAGGGCCCATGTGTCCTGGACCGGATTCCTCAAGTAGTAGTCCCTGTGCCTGGAACATCTCTCCCTGTCCTCGGCCGCAACTGCTGACAACTTCCTCCTCTGTTCTGTTCCTCGTAGAATCTTTTCTTCCCTTTTTATCACTTACATTGCTTTATTCTTCCTGCACTGAGGTGAATCTATCTCTCCCACTAGACTTTGAGATCCTTGGTGTGAGGTCCCTGACTTGGTTCATCTTTTACCTACAGCGTGCCTGGTGCACCCTGGTCACTGGGAAATGTTTTCAGCTCTGGTTGCTGAGTGCACATCTTGGACCCTGGGATCTGATGACAGAGGTTTACTGTGGTGTGCAGAGGGACAGAGGTCCATGTTCCCCTTGTCTTCCTCAGGGCTTCTGGCTGGCAGCCAACCCAGTCCTGAGAAGGTCATGCAGTCCACCTTCTGCTGATCTACCCTGGACCCTCATGTGTCCCAGGTTGTAAGGACAGGAAGTGTAAGGAGAGAAGACTCACAACTCCTACATGCCAAGCCCTATTGCAGGTGTCCCCCACATAACTGAGGAGCGTGTCAGGTCCACAGGACCAGAGCCCCATTTGGTGATGCTGGAGGGCCCAGCTTAGGACCACAATCACCCATGAGGTGAGACAAACAGCCCTCAGAGGGAGGACCCGGATATTCCGTGTCTCACAGCTGGTGATGGAGTGGGCTTGGGGCCAGGTCTTGGTGGTCCTGGGGACACTGCACAGAGGGAACAGTTGGTGGTCTGGCATGGCCAGGCTGCTAGATTGAGCAAATTAAAAATACAGGACACCCAGTGAAATGTGAATTTCAAATAAACAATAAATACTTTTTTAGTGTAAGTGTATCCCATGCAATATGTGGGATACATTCATACTAACAAAATTATTCATTATCTGAAATTCAAATTCCACTGGATGACTTCATCATCATCATCATCATCATCATCATCATCATCATCATCATCTGGCTACATGAGGGTCTCACCAACTTTTAGCACTCAAAGTGGATCACAAATCAGAGGAAGCCAATGCGGTGAGTCAATACTGGGATGACACAGTGACGGTCATGGCTCAAGTGTATGCATCACCCTGTAGTTCATGACACACTTCAGCATCGTGATCTTGTTTGATTCCCATGACTCCTCTGAGGCAGGTTGAGTGGGCCTTGTTGTCACCATCTTCTAGGTTGAGAAACAAAGGCACAGAGAGGTGCAGGATGTTGCTAAGTGCCACAGAGCATGTAAAGACTCTGTGGATTTAGATGGGAAGAACTGGAGATGAGAGTCAGCCTGGGCTCACCACCTTACCACCTTCTGCTTTCTCCAGGATGAAACCCTGAATCTCTGGCCTGTGGACTCAGGCTCCCATAGGCATGTCCTGGGAGGTGGTGCCAGCCCCACTCTTGGCTCATGGGAGAATTGGTGGCTCTGGGGGAGAAAACGAGGGTTTCATTTCACTTTTATGATATGTCCTAAGGATCTTCTTGGCTGAGTTCTCCCAGACATCCACAGAAGTGAAACTTTTGATTCAGCCCGTAAACATGAGTCCTTCCTGTTTGGGGAGGGCTCTGGTGCTGCGGGAGGCTCAGGCAGCTGGACTCTGCAGAGCTGGGGGCTCCCCTGCAGGCCCAAGGTGCACCCTTGAGCTACTGAAGATATGTTCCATTTTCCTCCTCATCCCTGCCCATCTTTCCACAGGAAGCCATTGGGGTTTGCTTCGTTGCTAGGTTTGACCACTTGCCGGTAGTGTGGTTTCTGAGCCCAAGATCTTCGGGTGAATTTAATTACCTTAATTGAATGGTGCTTTCACTTCTTAGAGAAGGGGAAACAGGAAGACAGTGGAGATGGCAGGGGTTGGCTTTATCACACCCAGAAGGCTCTAACAAATTGGAATTGATTCCTCTTGCTCTTTTTTCTGGGTTGGTTTTCTGAGCCATCAACTCAGGCATGTCTGAGGAGCAGTTCAGTGGAGTGAAGTGTGACAGCTCCTCCCTGTCTATGCACAGCCTGGAGCCCTGCTCACAGATGGTCCTCTACCCGCAGATGCACAGCACACACAGCCTCCGCCACCCCATGCCACAGGGTGCCTTGCTCTGAACCTGCAACTTGCTGGTCAGTTTTGGGCCAAGCTCTTGACCTTTCTGTGCAATTCTAACAGCCCTCTTGCTTTAGAGGGGAATGTCCTTGTCTATGGTCTATGCTTTATGAGGAGAATGTCTTAGCTTGAACTAAAATATCATAGGCTGGGAGGCTTAAAATAGACATTTGCTCCTCACAGTTCTGGAGGCTGGAAAGTCCAAGATCGAGGCACTGGCAGACCTGGTTTCTGGTGAGGGCCCTCTTCTTGGATTGTAAATGGACATTTTCTTGTTGTATTCTCATACGTCAGGGAGAGAGAGTGAGCGTGCACATGTATAAGCAAGCCCTCTTGTGTCTCTTCTTATAAGGGCACTGATCCCATCACAAGGGACCCCACCCTCATGACCTAATTACTTCCCATAGGCCCTACCTCCTAACACCATTCCACTGGGGTAATCTCAGTGAATTTTGAAGTACACACATTCAGCCCATAGCAGCCAACAATGAAATGGCAAAATTTACTTCCTCAGTCGAGGTCCTTCAGGTGAGGGCAGCAGACACGTGTTGAGTGTCTGTGAAGCAGTAGGTTGACCCCTGCACCTGCCTGTGCTCACTTATTCCTTGATAACACTCCGCATGATAGGCTCCCCTCATCATCTTACAGCTGGTGAAACTGAGCTGTAACTGGCTGGTCAATCATTGGTCCCCTGTTTAAAGCCTGGGAGTGCTGGGTGGGGCCTCACCCAGTCCTCAGCCTCAGTGCCCTGCTCTCTGGTTCCAGGATGATGCCTCCTCAGCTCCTCCCATGTGGTACTTGCTGTGTCTTTGTAACCCCTTGTGACTTTTGGAAATCAGAAATTATAAGTTCATTTAGACTCCTAGAAGAAAGCGTAGGATCTCATAAGCATGACTTGAAGCTCATTTTTGTATTGATCCATTCAACAACTACTCATTGAACACCTGCTTCATGTCACCTGTTTTGGTGCTGGAGATATAGCCATGTGCAGGGCTGACCTGGGCCCTCTCCTTGTGGAATTGGATGGATCCTGGGAGGTTATTGCTTTGTAAAAGCGCAATTACCTCTGATTGCCTTAGATTGACTTCCACTGGGCAGTGCCTCTTACGAGTGTAAAGCAGAGATTTGATTTGCATAAGGGTCACTGTACATCTGGCCTGGCCATTTTGGCTCCACTAGCCTGATATTTGGCACATGGGAGAGGGGTGTCAGCCTGCAGCCTGACCTGGCTTGACTGGACCCAAACTCAGGTTGTAGACTGGGAAAGTCAAAGGCTCTCAAACTGACTCTGATGCCACTGTGCCCTGGGAGATAACAAGTTTGGCTTTGTCCAGCCCCAGGAACATGATGTGGTTGGGTGCCATGATGGCAGTGTTGGCCTGGCGGGAATCTGAATCTTCTACAACCACATTACACGTGCAGGGGCCTCTAAATCCTGTAGCAGGTAGAAGTCAAGTATGCCCCAGGGGTTGTGGTTGAAGAAACCAGCTTGCCTGGGCTTGCCAGACCCACAGAACTGGAGGTGAGCATGGGTAGCAGGGGCTGCTGCCCTCTGGGGACAGACTGGAGGAGAGATGCTTTCTCTGTGAGCGCAGCCCAGCCTGAAGTTGACTTCTGGCTTGGGTAGCCAGTCTTCCGTGCCTGGATAGGTCATTCCCCGGAAGCTTCCACATGCTGCTCAGACCCAGGGCTGTGCCTGCAGTTAGAGGCCAGGGAACCAGGCACAGGGAAGGCTGGGTTTGATCTAACCCAGGACGTGAGGGTGCCCAACACCTGGTATCACAGACCCAGGGAAGAACCCTATGGCAGGAGAAACAAGAAGTCACAGGAGAAAAGAAGACAGGAGGAGAATCGGGCTGGGTTCAAGCAGTCTCCCACAACCTGTCCCCTCCTGGTTCCTGTTCCCTGATGACCAGGGCAGGCCAAGCAATTCTTAATAACCAGCTCTCTGGGGCAAAAAGCACTGGATTTGTAGCACTGACTGATTTCTTGCTGCTCCCCTGACATCCCAAGCAGAGTTGGGACGAGGTGTGCTCAGTGGGCCTTGCGGGGTGCAGGGGGCTCTGGTGTGCCTCTGAATCCCAGCAGGCTCTGGAACTTGTGCTGCTTAGACTTAGGTAGAGTCTCACTCCACAAAGGCTAACCTGCGAGCTGTCAGCAGCACCTCTTCGCGAAGTTTCTGACCACTTCTGGAGGTGGAGCATTATGGAGGATCACTCCTTAGAGCTCCTGGTGGCCAGATGGGCTAGACTCAGCCAGACACAGTTGCTGGACAGTCCCTTCCACCAGGAAGGAGCTCAGGCCTGGCACTGCCAGCTGCTCCATGACACTCTCTCATGTGTTCTCTGCAGGCCTCAAGGGGCCCAGCCTCAGCAGCCAGATGCTCCCTGCGCAAAAGACCCTTGGCTTCTCCTGGTGAGCTCAGAGGTGCTTTATAGGAGCAGCCATGCCAGCATCACAGGTAAAAGTAGGAGCAGGAAAGATCTGGAAGGGACAATGTTTGATCACAAACAACTCTGTTCACCCCGTCTTCCTCTCCCAGGGCTAGGTGAGTGCCAGTCCTGCTCTACTGCTCAGGAGCAGTTGCCTGAGGGGCAGAGATTTTGGGAGAAAGCAGGGTCAGCCTGGCAGCCATGGTTCTGCTGCTCATCCTTCTGACCCTTGCACCTCTTTGTTGTAACCAATCCAAACTGCAGGGCCACCCTGACTGCCAGGCCAGCCAGGGCAGCCGCTGGAGGATGGACACACGGCTCCTTCAGGAGCACAGGGGCCATGCAAATGGTGGGTCCCCCTGGGATCTGGGCACAGGTCCTAGTGCTGCTCTGTGCCATTTAGCCATGGTTGCTGAGTACAACCATGCTCAAGGGACACGGCATGTGAGAGCCTTTCTCATCTGCAAGTGGACCCCATGCCATGTACCTGGCACAGGGGCTCCCAATAGACTTTCTAAGGCCCCATATCACTGGCGCTGCCTAGGTCTCTGGGCAAAATCACCCCTGGTTGAGAATCGCTGTTAGAGAATCAGGGAGGGAGCACCAGCCCAGCACCAGGCTCTTCCAGCCTTCACTTATTCATGTATTCACTTGCTCTTCCCCTTCACATTTCCTAGGAACATCTTGCCCTGGATTCTGGAAATGGCAGGACCTGACATGAGAGTCATCAAATAGGCAGTACCGGCAGTGGGAAGAGCGGAGATCCAGCTCTAAAGTGCTGTTGTCATGGGTGTCACTTAACTGCTACACCTGGAAAAAAGGGATAATAAAAACCAGCCCAACAGTGCCTGCCCCTGGGACTGACCACTCCCAAGGTTGCTCCCCATGCTGGGCACAGGAATTTTCATGAAATCGATCCCTGTGGCAGGTACTGCTTGAGAGTCTCCCCATGTTGGAGTCAGCCAACCCACCAGGTCCTGGGTCCCCACCACAGCAGGGAGGATGCCTGGACTAGAAGGAGGTTCAGAAATCCCTGACCATTGCAGCCCCGCACCTCACCTGCCAGGTCACCGGGGAGCAAGTGAATGGCAGGCACATCCTCCTCTCCGTGTCTCCACAGAGCAGAGGTTTCTCCTCTACATGTAGTAAGAAACATATTTACATCATGGCACAGAACATGCCTGGAGACATATGTATCAAGGAAAACTGGACGAAGCAAAGCTTACCCTTCGTGTATGTACTGCTCCATCCTAATCTAATCTGTTCTATTCTTTCATCAAAAAAACCTCTTCACAACTTAGTAAGTGATTTCAGGACTCATTAATGACTTATGATTTACAGTGATTAAAAAAACTCTCTGAGACCAGAAATTTTAGGCATCCCTAATTAGACCCAACTTATGGGTGCCCTGTTTCTGGTAATGCTAGATTTTCATCTGGATGGAGAATTGGAGACCTAAGGCCCAAACTCAGTGACTGATCAGATTCACTTGGGTAGAGGAGGATACCCCCACTCCCTGGTGGCAAGTCCATGGGCTGGGCCTTGCCTTTCTGCTCTAGGTTGTGTTTCCAGTCTCCACACAGTGCCTATGCCTAGTATGGGGCCATTTATTTGCTAAACAAGTGAGTGAATGAGTAGATGAGAGAAATTTCTTTTATCCACTGAGTGGGGACTGAGTACCTCGTATAAAGGTACTTTATAACCTAGTATTATTAATTAATATTTATTATTTAATTAGTATTCACAACGGCCTCATTACACAGGAGTTACTCTTGTTCTTTACAGAGGAGAAACGTGTGTAGTGCAGAATTTAATACTGGTGGTGTGGGGCTGGAACCTGGGGCTGCCAGAGAAGTGGTCCCTTTCACCTGTCTTTAGAGAGCCTCCTGTAGCAGCTTCTTGAATGCCAGCTACAGGTTAAGAGTCTCTGGTCAGCACCACACTGTGCCTTTGGGGACCCACCTGCCCCTGGCTACCTTGTAGCCTCCATACTCCTGGTTCTTACCCACAGGTCTCCTTAGAGCTCATCTTGAGACCTGTGACCATAGGATGTCCTTCTATACCCCATCACACCTGGGATTCCATAGCATGGGGTGGAATTATTCCATATGGAAATATTCCATAGCAAAGAACTGGAAACCCTGCCCTGGCCCTTACTTACTGGGGCATACAGCTCTCCAGTTAAAAGCTTCAGAATCAGACAGCTTTTGGACTTGCCACTTAACTTGTGTGAGCCTCAGTCTCGCTTTGGTGACCTTGGGGCAAATGGAAAGGCAGATCCAGCAGCCTGATGCTTGTGGAAACCCATTATGGATCAGGAAGTGGGTGGTGAAGGGACAACTGTAACCTACGACAAGATTCCACCTTGGAGAGCCTTGTCTAGACAGAAGCCCACTTGAGGGCTCCTGGAGGAAGAGGCATTTGTTTTTGTTGGGATTGGGGTATCCCCTCAGGAACCATCCTCTCTCCAGCCCCTGGGAAGGGAGCCAGGCACTATGGGGAAGAGAACCCCCTGAAAGCAGTCCTGGAGAGTGCCAGGCTTGGTAGAGAGATGAGGTTCAGGCAGAACTTCTGAGAACCATGGGAGGGCAGGGTTTCTACAGAGTCCATCGCATCGTCTACAGACCAGGTCCTCCATATGTAAACTGGTGCCATGAGACTGCATGACACAGCCTGAGAAGCAGAGCTGGAAGAGCTGTCACCAAGCGTTAGCACCCTGGCAATCCCAGGCACCCATCCTGTTCATGGAACTCCTGCCACCTGTCCCTCACTCTATCTCCATGGCCTCACTCAATGGGTGCAACAACTGGCAAATTGAGTAGGACTGATGCCAAAGGAATTTTAGGTGGAGAAATTGAAGGTCAGAGAAGTTGAGGAAGGAGCTTAAGGTCACACAGCCAGAGAGCAGCAGAGCCAGGATTCAGGGCCAGGTCTCTGCAGAATGCATCGAGGCAGAGAGTCAAGAGATGAGATGGTCTTCCATCTGCCACAGGTTTGTGCAGGGTGAGGAGTGGGTAGCAACCTCTCTCCTAGCAAATTCTCACCTATCTCTCTCTGAGTCTGGTCCCACCAGGGAGCATTTGCTTTAGTAAAGCTAGAGAAGGCATGTGTAGGACTTGGCTCTCCTGCAGAGGTCATCTTCCCTGCCCTGGAAACCACGAAGCTGTGTGCATCTGGGATAAGGAGAAGGGGGCCTCACACAGAGCACCCCTGGGAATTCCTAAACCTCTCACATAGGTCTGAAGCTGTGCCTGACCTTCTCCTCATGTCTCTGCTGGAGGCTGGGAAGTAGCTGGTAGACGACCGCTGTTCTTTCTCCAACCAGCACAGCAGGGTTGAGGCGGCTCGGCCAGGAGAAGGAAAGGGGAGAACAGGCTCCCGCAGTGCAGTGTAAGGAGCTGACCAATACCCAAGTGCTTCATGGAATTCCTCACGGCAAGGAAAGCCATTCAGATGTGGCCAGCCTGGTTCTCCTTTTCAAATTTAAAGCTGAAAGATGCTCCTCTAACAATCATGTTTATTTCAACCTATGGCTGTGTTTATGTGAAAAACTTGGCTCCTTGGAGCATCTCCTGTTGTGTCTGAGAACAGTGCCAGCCCCTTGCCCCACTTTCCCTTCTTAAGGAAGCATCCTCACACTTTTCAAAATGCCCTGGGGGCTGGCTTAACAGACAGCTCTTAGTCCTGCTCAGGACTCAGGAGATCTGCTGGTCCTGAGACCACACCTGGAGAAAGCTGATCTGGGTCTTGAGCGATGGGTTTCCCCTGCTTCAGGGAGGTTGTACTAACAAGTCATAGTCTCTTGGGCCACTCGGGTCTGATGCTTGTCAATGGCTGTGGTTTGTGCTGTGTCTGCCCTTGTACTGAGCCTGGCTCAGAGGTGGGAATATTACTGTCCCACTCAGGCTTGATCTTCCACCCACCCCACATGCTGAAGATGCTCAGATCCATGACCTCTTCCGCACAAGAGGGGAGGTGATCACCATGCATGGTCACCGTGGGGCTAGGGTCGGTCCTGGGTGGTGCCAGCTGCTCTCCCACTGAGTTGTGAGCATGAACTAGCTGAACTCTGAGGCATAGGACTTTCTCCTTGGTGACCTCTGGAAAGTATAGGCCCAAGTTAGAGTTTAAGTGGGAGGAAAAAAATCTCCAAATAGGACAGTGGAGTGAGGAGAGCAGTTCTTGTATTTCTACCACATGCTGAGAACTTTTCATTCATTTGCTCAGTTAATGCTCGCAGGACTGTTTGATGTGGGAGGTGTTATTATTCTTATTTTACACAGGAGAAAGCTGAGGTCTAGAGGCCTTGCTGAGAAGTGTCAGGGCTGACCTGTGAACCCAGATTTGCCTGTCCTGTGGCCCCTTCAGAGCCACAGGCTTCCCAGCACAGTGTGGAATCCCTGCGGCACCCTGGGCAACTTCCTGAAGTCCTGAGGAGCTGGGGTGAAGCCTGTGTGCCTCTCTAGGCATGCTCGACTTTCCTAAGGGAGGTTTTGACTCTTTGGTGATGGGACAGCCCCCTTTCTAGAGAATCTGTTGGGTGGTGATGGGAGCTCTAGGTATCAGGAAGCAATGAGGACAAGACATGGGCATTGCATTCAGATCTCAAGCCCCTCATTCACTGTGCATCCTTAGGCAAGTCACTTAACCTCTCCAAGCCTCGGCACCTGCCTCCATGAGGGGGCTCACAAGACCTACTGTGCTGGATGGTTGAGAATGAGACCAGACACTCCAAAGTTGTGCACACAGGAGGTCCACAGCCAATGATTTCCACAGGGGAAATGGTGGGCAAACTGAGGGCAAGAAATGGCTCGCATCTAGTGGGTGCAGCCCAGGGGGCCTGAGCTGTCACCCCTTGACCTCTTCAGTCTTTGGGCTTATCTGCTTCTGAGGGTGGCAGACACGGCCAGGTGAGAGGATGAGCTGGTGGTGCTACTGTGGCCTGGCAGCCCGGGACGGGGCAAGCCGAGGGCAGTTCCAATGTGACCTGGCATGACCTGGCCCTCGCAGGCAGGCTCAGTGCTGCCAGGTCTGGAACCAGCCTTCCAACACAGTGGGGAGTAGGGAGAGAGCCTCAGAAACTGCTTCAGAGGCTTCTCAAGCAAATTGGAGAGGCTCCCCTTCCCCCTGCCCTCCACAAGCTTCAGGTGAAGGCTTTGAGATGGGAGATATCCTAGATTAAATCCTTCCCTCCAGCCAGCCTTGCAGCCGCTCAGCAGCTCAAGCCCACCTGGGAAGGGCGTTTGTAGTGAAAGAAGGGACCAACTGAGGCAAGGGAAGACAGCCCAGAGTGGGGGGGAAGCAAAGGAGCCCCTGGGATTGGTCAAGCAGAGAATGGAGGATGTAAGGAAGCCCTGCCTATCTGCCACGTGTCATGGCCCAGAAGAACGTCCCTTTCCCCTTCATCTAAGACAGGGAGGTGTCTAAGTCTGGGGAGGAAGCTATTCATGGTTGACTGGTTGTTGGGATTTTCTTTCTGTCAGACTCCCTGCAGGCCGTCTGACTTGGGCTTGGAAGGGAATGCACTTTGCACTGAGCTGACTTCAGTCTTTCCCCTGAGAACCCAGGTCTGCTGAGAATCTGCTCTGCCTCCCCTCGACATCAGGAGGCTGTGGATTGATCACACTGTGTTCTTCCCACAGGCAGCCCATTCCAGGTTCCAGAGTGATACCGATGAGTTACACTGGGGGTGACACATTTGAGCATCAGCATGTGCTCTACATGCTCCATGTATAGGTCCTGATAGGCCTCCACTGATCCCTTGTCCTTCCCGCTCTGTCCCATCCGCCAGCTCATGCCATGCAATCCTTGGAAACCAAGTTGAAATGAGGGGGGTGTCAGATTTTTCCAGTTAACTAAATGAAGCATATGATTGAGTTAAGGACTATGGACTATGGACTGGCTGGATTTTGTGAAATGACGTTTAAACTTTCAAATGGAAATAAAACCAAAATCCACTCCAGCCTCAGTGGGCCCTGTTGGGGAGCAGCAGCCCTGTGTGCCCCTGTAGCATGGCCTTCTCTCGAAGCCCTTTGCTTCCCTCCAGTAATCCAGGGCATATGGAGTAAAATCCCGAGAGCCAATGAGGAAGTACCGGTGCCACCAGTAGGCTTGGGTTCCTGAGATTTCTGGCAGAGACTGGATGAATAGGGCTATTTCAAGACATGAGGCTTCCCCTCTTCAGTAAGGGTCTCCAGGGCTTCCTTAGGGTCAGGAAAAGACAAAGACACTTACTTCTGCCCTGGCAAAAAGGAATCAAGGTGGGAGGATACAAGGCCATCTTTGGCCTTCCTATCTATTCTCAACAGCTCTCTCTCCCCAGGTTCCAGGAGACCTGAGCCCCTCTGCTCCAGGACACAGCATTCTACCAGCCCCCTTCCTACCCATTGCACACAGCTGTTCCCTTCCCAATGAGCTTCTTCTCCCAAAGAGCAGACAAACTTGTTTCCATCCCAGAGACCCAGGGGCAGATGTGTGTTGGACTTGGGTCACCCGGGGAAGGCTATTTATAAATCACCCCGATAAGCACAATCTGCCCTGCTCAGCCCAGGCCACATGGACACGCTGTGTGTCTGGTGATTCTACTACTAAGCTAACCCTCCCAGCATCAGGACAGCAAACTGGACATTTCCTGTACCAGTCAGGCCTGAAAAGTGGGCCCTGGAAGGTGCAGGAGGCTCAGAAGCCAGCCAGCCACTGGTCCTGAAGGGTCTGGCTTGCAAGCTATTCTAACAGCAAGAACTTTCACTGCTTTTTTTTTTTTTGTATTAAATTGACCCATCTCCAGAAGTGTTCTTGTAACACAGTGGTCAGCAAACTTTTTCTGTAAAGGGCCACATTGTAAGCATTTTCAGTTTTGCAGGCCATATGGTCTCTGCTGATATAGTGTAGAAGCAGCCTTAGACAATATGCAAATCAATGAGTGTGGCTGTGTGTCAATAAAACTTTATTTACAAAACCAGGTGCTCAGACCACAGACCAGAGTTACCAGCCACTACTGTAAAGGGAACTCAAATGCTAGAAAATGGGACCTCATTTACTACACACATAGGTTCCTATCTTATTGAGCTACCCAAAAGACCTACACAATGATTCTTCTTAAGGCTATCTAGCTTTCCACACACACTGACCACTGCCGTTCTCAATGATCAATTCTTCTCCACCAGAAAAAAAAAAAGAGGTAATTTTAGACTCAGTCAAGCCTACCCTGTGGGAGTCTGGTGGGGGCCCTCCCAGGGTGTGTAAGAACTGGCAGCCTGTGGCATGCTTTGTTTTGGGGACACACATGCTCACAGAGCCCACAGGCCAGAACGTCTCAGTCACCAGTTTTCCTCTTTGTTACAGCTGGTGTGTCCCTGCCTGGCCCAGCGCTGGGGGAGCCAAGACAGCCAGCCTCCCTCAGCCCTGACTGCCGAAAACCTGGGACCATGGGGAGCCCCCCATTTGACAACGCAGTGGCCTGGGCACATCTGTGCTCTCACTCAGCCATGTGGGAGCAGAGATCCCTGACAGATGACACCTAAGGACAAAGTCATGCATGTACACGGTTCCCGGTACGTGGTCCCCAAGGCCCATCCAGCACACCAAGAACCTCAGCCCCAACACCAATGGGCTCTCGGCACACACATACCACCCTGCACAGCACCGTGGCACCAAACTACTTCCCCAGCACAGCACCCTGGCACCAAACTACTTCCCCAGCACAGCACTTTGGCACCAAACTACTTCCCCAGCACAGCATCGGCTCAGCGGGAACGTCCCTTCCGCCATGAGCTTGAGCCTCCCTGCCCACGCTAAGGAGCCAGACAAGTGTCTGGGCTGTACCTTCCGCTCTCTGCGTGTTCAGCTGCTCAGGCCTCCTCGGGAATGGGAGAGAACCCCGGCTCTGCCCAGCAGCCAAGACTTCTTTCCTCTTTAGCCAGGCTGCCCAAAGGTGATAGGAGAGTAGACTCAGGACCCAAGCCTCCTCTAGCTCACAAACCTACCCACCTGAGGAAGATCAGTGACCAGAAGCTGGCCAGACACGGGAAGTCCCCGAAGCTTACCTAAATAGAGACCCAGCCGGGGGAAACCAAATGGTGTTCTTGGTGGGGAAGAAGCAAACAGTCCGCACTGCAACACCCGCGTGGTGTCAAGTAACAGTCAGATTAAACAAACAGCCTCAGCTGCTATTTTTACATCCAGATCAGCCACCAGTAACAGATCACTTGGGGAGTGAGAAACTGCTTGCTGCTTAGCCGGACCCTAACCACGATTCCAACTTCAACCCAGAACGATTGCTAAAGCTATTCCAGCACCTAGAGTCAAATAAAAATATCCCAAGGTTGGAAGGAAAACATTTGTTTAGGGAAACATTAAAAACAGGAGAGTGTGTGCCTTGGAGCCAGCACCCGGAGCCCTGCTGATGTCCCGGGGCAGAAATAGCCCGTTTCATCATCGGCTCTGGACGACCGCCGCCCGCATTCCTCGAGTAAGGAGCCGTCCTCTGCTATGCTTTTGGAGCAGAATAATATGCAGCTGGGGGAAGGCCAGGCTGGGTCTCAGGGTGAGAGTTACAGAAGGATATGAAATAATCGGGGAAGAGGCAAGGTAAGTGTCTACTTGGTGAGCTTGGCTACAGCAAGCCCAGTTGTTTGCAAAGTCCAAGCACCAGTGGACAAGTCCCGTTCTGCCAGGCAAGGGATCCCCTCTCCATCTCTGGGAAGGGCTGGCCTCCCCGCAACCTTGAGGTGGGCTCATGCCTGCCTTCCCGATGGCTGCTTTCTGTCTCGGCCTGGGGTCACCTGCTCCCCAAACTTCCCGCAGACTCCCCAACTTTTTCCACTGGCTTTTCTTTGGCTTGTACCATGCCAGCTCCCAGAGTGCCTTTCTTACTCTCCCAAGCTGGCTCCAGGATAGTCTGTTTGCTACTAGGATTTAATGCAAGAGTGTTTTTTTTTCCCCCGTTTCTTTCCAAGATTCTTTTTTATGCTTCCCTGCCTGTGGCCTGAGAAAGCGGAGATGACTGGCGCCCGCTGGGTGTCCAGCTCTGTGTAGCACTCAAAACCTCTGCAAGTCTGCAGTGCGCTGTGTCTTTGGGTCTATTTGCAGACTGTCCCTTCTGCCCCTGTGGGCTCTTCAAGGGCGGCAACCTGTGTCCCAGCCCCAAGTTGGGGCCTGGCACCACCTCCAGCCTTGAACCGGCTGACAGCCAGGGTCATGGGGACCCAGGTTATGTACTTTTGTCTAAACCAAGTCAGAAAGAACAGCTCCTCCTTGCCCTGCAGACTAAGTTGTGAGATCCCAACCAGCAGGAGCATTCAGACCCGCCTCCTCCTGGGAGCCTCAGGACTTGCCTTTTGCCATGAGCACTTCAGAACCTCGCTGTGGGGATGACTGCTCGCTGCTCCGCACTCAGAGATGCTTTGAGGGAGGCCCAAAGTGAACCCCTCAATTTTACCCACTCACCTCCCTACCTCACCTGTTTGCCAAAACAAACACATGCCAACAGGGCAGATAAAAACCATCAACTTGAGATGGGAGCCAACATTTAAAAAGTACACAGGATTTTGAGTGCTGGCTCCATTATTTCCTAGCCAGTTGACATGTCACATACTTACCCTTCCTGAAGCTCAGTTTCCCCATCTCTAAAGTGGAGAGAATGCCTGTGCTCTGTGGGCTTCAGGGTCAGAGGAGTTCCTGTACATGAATATGCTCGTCTATTGCAAAGCTTCCCAAAATGTTAGTCATTTATTTGTTATTTTTTCCCATGATTTTTGCTACACCTCAACCATCTGTATCAACATTTACTTACTATTTTCCTTTAAAGAAAATTTAAATTGACTTGCTTTTTGTCTTTAACAGAAGAAGTTTATGGAAAATGACAATACTTAATAGATCATGGATTTGATATATTTGTTAATTTCCCTTCCCCCATTACACATTGAAACAAATTTACAGTCAGTTCATATGTCATCTGATGTTAGAAAATGTTGCATTACTAAATCTCATTTTATGGAGGAGTTTGCTTCGGGGTGTGAGTAACGTGAGCTGAAAGCTTCGGCAGGGCCCCTGGTCTTCCTAATTTGCTTTCCTCCCCTCCTCAGCACCTTCCTTCCCCAGCTTACGTTTCATTCTTCACAGGTGGAGAGCATGACCTCATGTCTTGTTTAGGATCCTAGGAACGGCAAGCTTTGCTCTGCAGCAGGAGCGAATGGTGTTTGCTTGAAGTGGCTGATTGAGGAAAGAGCACCGTGGGATGGCTGGGGAATGTTCCAGGGGCTGGGCAGTGGCGGGTAGCTTTGTTAATGACGTCAGCAGGAGGGGTCGGGAGAGAATAATAAAACACAGTTGACCCAGCAAGAGCCTGTCCTGGGAGCAGGCAGCCCTCAGAGCTTGGCTGGAGGCTCCATCCAGCAAGCCTGAGCATAGCTGACACCTGCAGAATCTGATTTCTCCTGGAAGTGCCCCCATCTGCCCCATGTAGTAGACCCCCATGTCTGTGTCGGTTACAGTGGTCATCCTGATGCAGACCATCCCCAGCTGGAAACACAGCTGCAGAACTAAGCCCAAGCTCCAGACCAAGAACGCTCAGGGTCTGCATGGCCGAGAGCTGGCATCTGTCCAGGGGACTGGCCCAGGCAAAGTGACCACTCTTGTCCAGTCCAGGAGCTGTGAGCTGCATGGAAAGAATGTGAATGAAGACACAACTCTAAATGTGGAACCATGGATGCTATGTGAGCCAGTGTGCTCCCTAGCCATCCAGAAAAACAAGGCCACTTGTACATTCTGCAAGAGCATAAATAAAGCTGTCCTCAGGCGGCGTGCTCTGGTGGCCCATCCTTGCAGTGGTGGCCCATCCTTGCAGTGGCTTCACTGGCTGCACCCCTCAGCAAGGCCTCTGGAACACTGTGAGGGCAGCACACCCACCCAACAGAGTGGGTAAAAAACGATCTAGCTATGGCCTTGCCACACGTGGTGATCGCTAACTTAATTTTGCAGCAAATTTAATCTGCTCTGTATTGGTATTAATTAGAAATGTTCAAAAGCTGGTAATAAGGGCAGTGCCGAATGGGTCCTTCAGGCCAATTTCTGGTTCTGGGTATTTGAAACTCATATCCCTGCAAATGATAGGAAGCCACTCAACTGATTCTTTTAACTTTGCATCCTGGTTATATGTGACTTCCTGTCGGGGAACGTTTCTTTGTTATCACCCAGCTTTCCTTAGTAGTCATTTCTGTAAAGTTCTTCAGGAAGGTGGTGCATTTCCATGGCTTAATAATAATAATAGCACAATGAAAATGCTAGCCAGCACATGTAGAATGCTTACTTTGTGCACCACATGGTTCTAAGTCCTCACATCAATTAACCCACACCGTATACACTCCTGATCACAGGTCCCTGCATGATTTTGTCCCATCCCTATGAATTGCCATCCATCAGGGAGCTAGGGAAGGATGAGATATGGAGAACTGATATTTCCTGAGCACTCATTATGTGCCAGGAAAACACTTTCTGCGCTTTGTTCCACAAAGTCCTCAGTCTCCCTGTACGATGGCAGTTAATGTTTCCTTTTTAAGGATGATGAAACTGAGGCTTGCAGAGGTCCCAGGATGCCATAGCTAATAGCAGCACAGAGGATGCAGATGAGGGCTCACCTGCCCACCTATCCAGTTAGTACTCTCCCAGCCCAAGTGCAGGACACAGCCTTCTCTGACCCACCTGTTCTCCTTGCCTCTCCCTGCAGAGAGGGCAATGCCTGCAAGGCACCTCCTTAGCTACTGATTTGTTATGGGGATTCTGTGCCCACTGTGAGCACAGCACGAGTGTGTTTCCAAGGCTGACAGCAAGACGGTGCCTCACTGGAGGAGCCCTCGCTTCGGGGGCTCAGGCCCAGCTGCGCTGGCTGCCTGCCAAGGGGCCTGAGCAGGAGGACCTCTCTTGCAGGAGTGCTGGGTTGGTGGGGTGTTGCCTGCTAATGTGTAGCTCAGAGGGGCTAGAATTATGGGGGCAGGGCCCTGTTTGTAGCTCACAGCCTGAAAGAGCCCAGGTTGCTGAGGCCCCTTCTACAGGGCTGCCCTTCTCCCCATCTGACCAGCCTGGTGCTGGGATGGCGACTGTCACAGTCAACTGAAGGTCACCCTGGCTGAGGCCTCTCCTCAAGGCTGTTCCTTTAGGATTCTTTGCTTAGGACTTTACAGTGGAAGGCTTGGACATAAGAAACAGAATCTGAAGGAAATCCAGTTTATTAAAGTGCTACCAAGTCTCACAACAAAGCTGGGAGGTCGGCTTCCTGGTGGATCTGGGTGCAGTTGCTCATTTCTACACACTCAGAGAGATCTGGAAGCCCAGTGTTAAGAGGAGCTACTCCCTAGAGCATGAGTTGACAAACTTTTTCTGCAAAAGGCCAGATGGTAAATATTTTCAGCTTTGCAGGCCATCGGGTCTTTGTCAAAAGAGCTCAGTTAGGCCATGGTAGCATGAAATCAATTAGAGACACTCTAAACAAATAGGAATGACTAACACAGTAAATAAAACTCAGTTTCAGGGTTTAAAAGAAGAAAGTTGATTTTCATATAATTCCATGTATTACAAATATTCTTATTTTGACATTTTCCCTCCAATTATTGAAGTGTGTACAACCATTCTTAGCTCACAGGGCTGTTCGGAACAGACAGCACAGGGATTTGGCTCATGGGCAATTTGCCAACCTCTGCCCTAGAGCCACTTTGTCCACTTGAGTGGCCACCAACCCTATGTGGCTAATGAGCACTTGAAACATGGCTGGTCTGAATCCAGATGTTCTGTGAATGTAAAACGCACACTTAGTGCAAAGTGTGCGTTTTCCTTAGTGCAAAGAAAACCTTGTAAAATATCTCAACAATATTCTGTATTGATTACATGTTGACATGACAATACCTTGGCAATTCTGGATTTAATAAAATATATTGTTAAAATTTACTTTCACACATTTCTACTTTTGGAATGTGGCTCTAGAAGATTTGAAATGACGTATGTGGTGTGGGCTATATTTCTACTGGACAGTGCTGGGCTTTGCTCCTGGTCAAGGACCCTCACCCTCATTGCCTGCTATGTCCATTAGGCCAGACTCGACTTGGGATCAGGGCTGAGCTGCTCATGGTGAAAGAGTTTCAATTTCTCCATTGCGATTGCTCTGAGTTCAGTTGTTAAGCAGAAACTTTTGCAAATGTATTCCTGGATCTCAGGTATTGTTGTTCCTATTTGCTTCCACCATTGTCTCTAAAATATTGGGCCTTAAAATGAGACTTTATGCACATGAAGAAAAATATGGTGAGCATTGCCATTTTCCAAGCACCTCCAGAAGCTGCATGCTGGGTTAGCGGTCTCATACACAGTGCAGATTGGATCTTCACAACCATTCTGGGAGGGAGGCATTCTTACCTCCATTTCCAGATGCAGAATGAGGTCAAAGAGGTGAAGTCCCTCACCCCAAATTATGTACTTGGCAGCAGAGCTGGTGTCAAAGTCAGGGTTCCCTTTCTCCTTAGACCATCTTTTCCTTGGTGCCATGTCACTAACATGCTGTTGGAAGCAGGGCCTTCCTGAAAGAGGTGCTTCCCCCTCCAGTGCAGAGGCAGAGGAGGGATTCCCTAGATCAGCCTGGCTGAGGGGAAATAGACTCTCAAGGCAGGGCTGGAATGCAAAGCCCAAGCATGCTGTTGCTACTCTGCACCCCAGGTGCCACCTGTTCTCTTTCCTGTAAAGAGAATAGGGAGCAGGGAGAGGCAGACCACTGTCTACCTGTCCCACACCCACTGTGGCTGCAGGATTTGGTGCAGGATTGTTTTAGTCTCAGAGGTGGACCAAGGTAAGAGTCACCAGCTCCAGCCTCACAGGCTCCTTGCCCCTCTCTGCATGCAGCTCCACCCTGCCCCAGGGCCTTTGCACCTGCCTATCGGATCCTCTGCTTCGAGCGCTCTGCCTCGACCCTGACATGGCTGTTTGCTTCTCACCGTTCAAGCCTCAGCTCAAGTGTCACCTCCTCAGAGAGACTTTTCCTGGCTATCCCATCTAGAGACCCTCACCCCTACCCCAGCTGACCTCTGTCACACTCCTCACTCTATTCTTCATGGTCATGATCACTAACAGAAACCATCCCACTTCTTTGTTCCTGGGCTGTGCTCTGTCTATGCACTCCCTTCTTCCAGAAAGCAATTCCAAGACAACATCTACTTTGCCTGCCTCATGTTCTTCTGTGCACCTCATGTGCAATAAATGAGTGTGAGCATTGGTTCTCAAGTCCCCCAAAGGAGGAAGCACGGATTGCTGGGGCCCTCCCTCAGAGTTCCTGCTTCAGTGGGTCCTCTGTGGGGCCTGGGCGTGTGCATTTCTAATAAGTCCTCAGGTGATGCTGATGCTGCTGGTCCAGGGGCCACCCTTGGAGAAGAAAATGCATCTGTTCCTGGACAGGCTGCACCGACTCTTCCACACTTGCTGTGGATGATTTCCTGGGAGCTGCTGTTTAAGAGTGGCTTTCTACTTAACTTGACTCAACAAATATTTACTGAGCACTTTCTGTGGATCAGGCGTTTCTGGTTGCTTTCTCATCTGGTTGCTTTCTCATTTGTAACCTCCTTTTCTCCTCACTACATCTCTGAAGTGGTTTACAGGCAAGAGAGCTGAGGCTTAAGCGGTTGAATAAATGGTTCAAGGTCAGAGAACTAGTCATAAATGGGGTTTGGGCTGGGTGCAGGGGGTTCTGGCACCCAGCTCAGGTGGGTTCCCATCCTGCCCTGTTGCTCTCTGAGGTCTGGCCTCCCAGGAGCCTTTGGGTATGGCTCACAGGTGCCAGGTATGTCCAGCCATCTATTTTCACTTCTCTGTGTGCTGCTGGGCAGAGCCACACAGAACTCCAGGTGGTACGGCCAGGAGAGTCTGTAGCTGGGCTGCTAAGTTTGTGAATTTTGGCGGCAGGGTCTTAAGCATTGCACTCTCAGATCTACCTCACACCAGCTGTGTGACCTTGGACATATGACTTGATTTCTCTAAACCTGCATTTGGTACCTACGTCATATGACTGTTGCAAATATTAAATGGGATGATGCAAGTGCTTAGTATGGGTAGGTACAATAAGCTAATGAAGTCATTTTGTCATAATTGTGATTGCCTTGGCTCTCTCGTGGTTGGGTTGGAGAGCAATAGCAGGTCTGAAATGATTGAGAACTTGGGAGCTTGGGACTAAGGAGGTGGTGAGTGGAGGACCAAGAAGCTGGATACCTCCCTGTCATGCAGCACTACGCAGCTGTAGAAAGGAATGAAGACCATCTCTCCATCCTTGCAGGAAGTAATTCCCAGGACAAGGGGGAGAAACATGGGTACATTGTGTTTACCATTCACTGAAGGAGAGATTATATATGTATGCCTATTTATATGGATTTTCTGATATTAAAAGAAAACCATAGAATAATTAAAAAATGATTATGGGGAATAAAGAAAACAGGCTGGTGGGATGTAGAAAAGGAGCTAGGTCTCCCTGAATCTACCATTTTTTTGGGTAGATTTGACTTGGACCCATGACATACCTTCCAGAATTTTAAAACTAAATTAAATAAACAATTTTAGAAAAGAAGCACCTAAAAACTGAGAGTAAAATGAAACAAATGAACTTAATACATAGGTGGCATGATTTCACAAAAGGAAATTATATCAAATGCTTTTCAAATAAGTAATTTGATTTAACCCATAATGGGAATATACCCGAACATAAAATTATTAACTTTTAAATAAAATCTTAAACTGTTCTTAGAAATATTGATAGATAACAGATAGAGCAAATAGGTAAGTATGGTTTTTTCTTTTTTCTTAGAAATATTTAATATGGACTTACAAACAGAAGGCATGTCTGTGTCTTGGGTGGTGACAAGACAAGATGATGGATTCCTGTGCCACTACCCCCAGACTCAGGGCTCATATACCACAGGGGAGGGGTGGCTCAGGAGGGATGTGTAAGACAATTGAAGTGTGATAACAACAACGTTATTTGACCTAAGGGCAGGATTTACAGTCAACTCAAGGAATAACAGTTAAATGGGAAATCTTAGAGAACTTCCTGTAACAGGGGTTTGTCAGAAGTCATTGTGGTGCATTAGCTTAAATTGGTAAGTATGTTCATGTCATTCAAAGCAAGATTTTTTAGTGTTAGAGAAAGAAGATGCAAATATAAAACCAAAATATTAAGTAAAACTCTATGCATATATTTGAGTATCAATATGAAGTCTTGATTACTTTCTCTTAAAAAAATATTTCTTAACTGATAAGATCTGGAAGCCATAACCAACACAACAGCAGTGAACATCGTTTATACCTAGATTTTTGTCTCTAAATACCATTTCTCATTAAAAAGAACAGAAAATGTGTAAGAAGAGTCTGGAACTTTGGCCTCCCCAGAAAGGCAAGCAGGCTGTGAAAATCTCCTGGGATCATGTGATGAGAGCCAAAGAGCTGACTTTGGGAGGCTCCCACTAGGAAAGACGATGGAACACTGTGTACAGCACTAGGGATGAAAACCGGAATGAATAGAAAACACATTCAATGTGTTCAACCCATGAGTTTATAACACTACTAAGAAAAATAACAGCTCAGACAGCATTCCATGGTCCCTTAGCAAGACTCAGGGAGCAGCTTCATTCTCCTGAGAAGTGGGCCAGGGTTGGGAACTTAGCCTGACTGCTGTATTAACTGTATCAAACAGTCCAACCCCCCAAGTGATGGATGAACGAGGGTTTCTCTAATAAGTAAAGATAAAGATGGAAGGCAAACTAGAATATTATAATTTTTCAAGTCTCTAATGAAATCACAGTTTAATACAATAATTGCTACTGGGTTACCTATGAAAAAACACAGGAAGTGTTCTTGCCAAAACACCAAGTCTCAATCAGAACAAGCCTCTAAACCTTGATTTAACTCCCAGATGACAGGAAGAACAGGAACAGAGGAAACAGATAAATGACACCATAAGGGAGTAATTGGCAGGATCCAGGAAAATTGGAAAAATCTGTGGAAAATTCTGCAGCACAAGAGCCAATTTGCATAACAAACACGTTGAATATAAGGCAGGTGAGATCTATTGATTAAAAGACGCTAGAGACACATTGACCCCATGCCATATATAGACCCTCTCTGCGTCCTGATTCCAGCAAAAATTTATAAGACAACCAGGGATATGTGAAGGCTGCCTAGGTATTTGATTATATTAAGGAATTGCTGCTAATTGTTTAGAAGTGATAGTAGCATTATGTTGATAAAAGAGGCTTTACTGTACAGAGAGACCTACACTAATACTTATGAATGAAAGTCAACACCTGGGACCTCTTCAAAGTAATGCAGTGTACGGAGAAGTGGTTTGAAGTATAGTTGAAGCAATATTTTTGAAATTGGGCATTTGTAGTACTATCCTCTTTACTTTTGTGTACATTTGAAATGCTCCATAATTTAAAAAATGGAAAATTCCCTGGGGCAGCGAGGACAGAGAGGGTCAGAAGGAGCTGACAAGGAGGCGGGAGCTCCCGGGAAGGAGAGAGATGCAGCCAGGGAATCAGAGAATGTGGGTGGGGCCCTGCGGAAGCCAGGGTGAGATCTGAGACTGTCCCTCAGGCCACATGGCAGAGGAGGTGGCCTGTCCCGCAGACTCCAGTCTGTCTGGTCACCTCACTTAGGGTTATTTGATATAAAGTGGCTTCAGGGAGGCCAACAGCCCTACAAACATTGGCAAGTACACAAAACATCAGAAAAAATTAAACATTCAACTTTAGAGATTGGTTGCCTGGGGCTGACCTTATAAATTAAAAACTTGAGGAGAAAGTATTTATGGTAGATTGTTAAGTAACCAAGTAAAAAATGGAGGTCAAATATTAATGTAAAAACATGGGTATTCATGCAAAAATGTATTTATGCATTAAGATAGTCTCAAATACTGTATCACCAGGCATTAGAGAAAAAAATGCCTAAAACAACAAATAGTGAAGAAAAATATGTGTATGTGTTGATTTCTCCTTTAAAAAAACAATGCATTTTTCATTGAGGTGACTTGCAGCAGAGTGAACACCTGGTCTTTGGACGAAGGACACTTTCCATTTCCCCATCCCATAAGGGTCCCTAGGTTTTTCCTGCTGGACCCACGTGAAGGTGAATGGCTAATTTCACCTGTTATGTTAATGCCCCTAGAATGGATGTATGGGATGGTGGGCATAAAAATATCCCAGTGCAGGTGGAGTTTCTCTAGAAAGCCCAGAGCTATCTACTTTCTCCCAAGGGCTGGTCACTGGACTTTCCCCAGGGGCCAGTGCTGTGGCCTGGTGACCTGTGTCTGGGGCAGGGAGCTGCTTCTTGGAACCTTGCAGATCCCAAGTTTCCTTTATGGCACTGTCTTTGCTTCAAAGGGTCACCTCGGCCCCAGCAGGGAGGCAGAGGTGCTTGTGTCCACAGATGGGCTGCCCAGCTCCTGCACCTTCCACTTTGTCAGAGCTGAGGGGCTTCCTGCTGGGGAAAGGAATATGGCAACACCCCTGCCCTCACACACTAGAGGAGGTTCCTTTGCATTCTTCAGGCCAGTTTTTAGAGTAGGAAACAGATATTCACATAAGGATGGGCCTTGCATGCTGTGCAAGGTCAGGGCAGAGCCAGACTCTGCCCCCTCTGATGAACAGGTTTGCATGCTACAGTCTCCTCCCTGGGGTCGCTGTCTGACATTCAGGTCTCAACTCCTCCAGACTTGCTCTGTTTCTTGAAGCTTCGAGAGGCTTCCATGTAAGTTTCTGGACATTCACTGGTCGTTGTTCCTCGGTGTGGTGCTGTCGGTTTTGCAGAGGGCTTCCTGTCACTGTCTCTCTTGCACTGGTTCTTGGCACAGCCCCAGCAGCCTCATCACCCTCCACTTTCCAGCCTTGGGAGCACAGGCTTGGAGACTTATTGGGAGTCACATGGTGAGTCCAGTGAATAGCAGCTGGTGCCAGAGCCCAGAGCTGGGCACCCAGCCCCTTGGCCAGGGGCTTTTCCCACGGGTTCCCACTCCTGGCCTTCATGGAGGGCCCTGCACGTGCCTTTCTTGCACACCCCTGGTTCTGAGCTCCAGACATGCCTAGTATAGCCCCGGGCCAGAGGAGGCCCAAAATGCCACAGGTGTGTTTTGTCCTAAAATAATTTGGATTGATAAGCGGCATTTAAAAATCAAGAGATTTTTGTGTTGATTGCTTCATTTCTGGCTCATTTTAATGGGAGATCAGGTACCACAGGGTGGCATTCTCATATAGGGGCAGGGGCTGAGCTGAGCAGGGCTGTCCTTCAGACAGGGCCTGTGCCTTCCTGCTAACCACCTGCTACCTTCACTCATTTACAGAACCTGCCAGGCCAGAAGACTTCTGCATTTGCGGCTCTATTCTTGGGCTTCTGCTGTGTTGGAGACAATCGCTGGATCACAACAAAGCTAACCTGTCTCCCGGTCTCATCTCGAGCCAACTGCAGTGCCAGATGCCCTGACACTTAGTCCTGTCATCTTCTCGATGCTGCCTGTGGCTGTCCCCGAACACGGGGAGCACTGGATGCCACATCGACTTTAATTAAGTTCCACGAGGACATAGAACAGGAAACCAGTAACTCTTCTGCTCACATTAATACTACATAAGGCTTATCTTCAGAAACGTTTACCTGCTGTGAGCAGATATGTCTTCATGAAATATGAAATCCACCCAAATTTATTAAGACTGCCTGTGTAGTAGGTAGTGGGAACTCAAACTGAGCAGCCCTCCGTTAGGGTCTCATTATTATTATGGCATTATTTATTTATATCCTACACTAAGACAGACATGATGTAATCCAGTAATTAAGATTGTTATGATTGAATATTTATTAAGCACCTACAATAAGCCAGCCACTGATTCACATAAAATGAGTCTTTACCCTCAAGAGCTCTCATCTTGCTGCCAAGGGGAGCTCAGCGCCTCGTGGAGAGGACTGAGGGGAAATTTAATGGATTTGTCTTCCCCGAGCAAGCCTGAGAAATGAAGCTGATCAGAAATTGGTCTGAGTTTAGTCTCGCTGTTCAATTTGAATGAAATGAAAACGATCTATCGCTGGCTTAGGAGAGGACTGGGTGTGCGGAGGGGCTGTCCCCAAAGTGCCCCAGCCAAAGATGGAGGCCTCCAAGACACAGGTGGGTGGCAACTGGGTGAAGGTCTGAGCTTTAAATTTATCCTCAGGCTAAGATTGGGCTGCTCTTTTGTACTTCTTATAAACTTAGCCATGTTCTGACATGTTGCGAGCTAACACTTGCTGGGATCATACTGTGTGCCAGGGGCTGGGGCTACAGAGGAGAGCCAGGCACAGCCCAGAGCCTCCTGAAACCAGGTCCCCACAGGACGCTCTGCAGCCTCCTTTCTCCCTCTGCAGGCCTCCGGTGCCCCCACAGCCTGTGGCGGCTTCCTTGGCCTCTCCTCTTTCTGGTCTTTCTCTCTATTTTCTTGCTTCTTCCTCTGCACTGGGCCACTTCTCCTAAAAGGGACCTGTCGGCTACAACCTGCACCCTGCTCCCTCTGTCTTTCCTTGACCTGGCGACACTTTTTTTTTAACTCTACACTAGAGTGAAGAATAAACAAATGAATGAAGCATGAAGGAGTCAATGAATAGGCACAATCATAAATGTGTACCCAGCATTGATACATGAACTTCTGTGACCAACGTTCTTTGCTCACAATTGTTCCCTAGATTATTTCTGTGTTTGGGAAGAGAGTGGAATGTCCCCTAGGTTCTTGGGTGCCTTTGGAAGGAGATGTTTTGAAAACTGACACAGACATGCCATGCTTCCCTTAGCACCAGCCCTGACTCAAGCATTTGGTTCAGATAAAATCTACATTTTTTTTTTAGAGACAGTATCTCACTCTGTTGCTCAGGCCAGAGTGCACTAGCATGATCATAGCTCACTGCAGCCTCAAATGCCTGGACTCAGGGGATCCTCCCACGTCAGCCTCCTGGATAGCTAGGATTCCAGGTGCACATCATTTATTGGTGCACCTGTATCATTAAATGCCTGGCTCATTTATTTTTATTATTTTTATTTTTTGTAGAGGGAGGGTCTCACTTTGTTGCCCAGGAGGGGCTCAAACTGCTGGCATCAAGCGATCCTCTCGCTTGGACCTCCCTAAATGTTGGAATTACAGGCGTGAGCCATCGCACCAGGCCTGATAAAAGTCTACTTTATCCTGAAAGGTGCCTTAGTCATTTCTACAAAATATCAGTTTTGTAAAAATGTTATGATTTTCTTTTTTAATTGTAGTAAAATACATGTAACATAAAATCTACCATCTTAACCATTTTTATTTATTTTATTTTTATTTGTTGAGATGGAGTCTTGCTCTGTTGCTCAGGCATGTCGCTCAGTGGCATGATCTTGGTTCACTGAAACCTCTGCCTCCCAGGTTCAAGTGATTCTCCTGCCTCAGCCTCCTGAGTAGCTGGGATTACAGGCATCTGCCACCATGCCCAGCTAATTTTTGTATTTTTAGCAGAGATGGGATTTCACCATGTTGGCCAGACTGGTCTCAAATTCCTGACCTCAGGTGATCCACCCTCCTCGGCCTCCCAAAGTGCTCTCCTGTGGAAAGGCAGGTGAATACCCTGCCTGTGGGCAGGTTTCTCCTGGTGCTGGTAATGAGGCCACTCTGGGCAGTCCACTTAGGATCCTGCTTCCTGATGCCATCCGAAGCCCTCCACAGAGACCCCAGTTCCAGGCCTCATGAGGTTTCTATTGCCAGGCTGCAGGGTGCCTCTTCCTCATGGAAACTGAGCTATCACCGTTATCCATGTCCCCACTTGAGGGGGGCTGGACATTTGCTTTCCTATACTATTTTTTCGATTGGAGCTAGTTATGAAGCTGCAGCGTCTCCCAAATGCCTCTGAAGAAATGACTGGAGGCTTGGTACAAAACAGATGACCAGGTCTCTCCCAGGAATGTCGAATTTGGTAAGTCTGTGTTGGGGCCCAACAGTCTGTTGTTTTGTTTTTAAGCAAGCACCCGGCTTATCTGGAGTCAGGAAAGACTGCACTGAAGTGTATAGAATGGCAGTGTGGTCTCGGCTTCCCTTGGGTGGTGACCCACTGCCCTGCGACCCCATAACAAGTGCCTCTCACCACATGGTACTTCACTCTTCACCAGAAGTTCTCTAAGTTCTACATTCTAAGACGTTCCAAGAGGTTCTCTCAGTGTGGGCCCCAGGCTGACAGCATCAGCACCTTGCATCTTGTTAGAAATGCAGATTCTCAGGCTCCACTGCATCAGAGATTCTAGGGGTGGGTCCAGAAAGCTCTGCTTTTACCAGTCAGAGGGTTCTCTACAACCTTTGGTCTTCACAGAACATTTTCACACATTGCCTCCTGCCACCCTCACACTCCATAGGTGGGGAGACTGGGTCGGGGGGCCACATGGCTTGTCCAGAGTCAAACAGCCAATGGGAGACAGAGCTGGAACCCAGGCTCAAGTCCAGACTCCAGATCAGATGTCCCGTGAGCCCCTTCCATGGAGATCACAGGGGTCTATAAAGACAAGGGCCTGGAGCCGATGGGATCCAGAATGGTCTGATCTCTGGTTCTGACTTCACTGCAAGGGACATGAGGAGCCAAGAATGAAAGCAATGACATATATACCATACAGGTATGCCTTCCACATAAACTAGATTTGTCCAAAAAACATATAAACAACCTGCCACCTAGGACACCCCTCTCCCTCAAACAAAACCTCCATTAACTAGGGTGTAAGAGTCTCGATTACACCAAAGAGGAAGAGCTCTTAAAGGATAGCCTCACTAGGCAGGCCAGACATGGATGTGATGTCACCACCACCAAGGGCATCAGGGAGAATGACATCTGCCAGAAAATGAGACTGCCATTGACCACTGTTTTAATTTAGAGCAAGATAAAGTCACTAAACCCAGGCCACGCCCTTGGGGAACTATTTTAATAGCCATTGCTGTCGAAATGCCGGGCCTGCCCAGAGCGGAGAGGAAACCTCCACAGCGGCTGGGTTTGAAAGAGAGCAAGACTTAAAGCAGAGCTGTGACCTCAGGGAATGTTTTCCACCTCCTCTAAGGAATGCTGGCCACCCCTGCACTCCCTCCCCACCCTCCCGGATGGCGGGACGGAGAGGCAGTCAGAGAAGAGCTGGCATCTGGCTTCAAATTCCAGTTTGGCCTCTTACTAGCTGTGCGGGTGTGGGCAAGTTATTTATCCACCCTGTACCTCAGTTGTCTTGTCTAGGAAGCAGGCATAATATGGCCCTGGCATTTTCGTGTTATATTAAGCATAGACAACGTGTAGGGAACCTTTAGCTCCATACTTGATCTGAGGTTGACAGCTCAGTTAGGAGAGTGATTTGTTGTTTGTGCTCCTTGAAAGAGGCTTTTTTGCACAGACCCTGCCTCTCTGGGTCCAGGCAGATGGTTTAGCAACAGACAGCAGTGCCAGGAGGCTTCTTTGCCTCCAGTGAGTCCACTGGACCCAAAGTCATCACTACTGCCTCTTGATGCGTCTCTCCACAGAAAGGTGAAGATGGCCCCATCTTTGATCTAGTTTAAGTCACAATACAAAGCTTGTTGTCTCCATTTTCCTAGTGTCGTTTCCTCCTAATTCAGACCCGACCATCATCTTTTCCTTTTAAAATTCTGTCGGGTCATCCCATTCTAGAAGTTTTCCATGTGCCCTTACAATTCAGTCATTTAAGCAGTGGTGGTGATAAGGGAAATGCTTACAGGTGTGTGTGAGTGTGTGCATGTATGAAAGTGTGAGTGTGCGAGAGTGAGTGCGCATGTGCGTCTGAGTGTGTGTGTGTGTGTGTGTGTGTGTGTGCACTTGTGTGACATGGGCAGTTTTGTGGGTTAGACTTTTCATTGTCATCTTACCAAAAAGATATGAAGCTGATTTCTACTGTTGGGGCGTACTTTTCTGAGGCCTTTACCCTGAATTCTCTGTGGATGTCATTATGCATGCCATAAAAAATAAATGTGTCCTCTAAAATGTCCCGTATTTTGGAAATGCTTCAACACTGAGAGTTCGTCGTACACACAAGGGTCTCAGATGGAGCCATAGGCAGCTTCATGGATGCCTCTAGGAGGTCATCGCGTCTGGTCACTCCATACGCCGGGAGACCGAGGCCCTGAGGCGAAGGAGTCCCATCCAATGTAACCTGGAGGTGGAGGGCAAGCCAGGCGTCTTTTCTCTGTAGCACAATTGAGTGGGACTGGCCCTTAGAATGACCTACAAAGAGACCAAAGCAGGTGGATATCGGCCACTCTTCCTCTGGGGTGATCTAATGCACGTGAACTCCACCATCACTGCCCAGAAAAACGCACTCCCCAGTTTAAAGCTCCTGAGTGCTGAACATAGCCTGCGGACCCAGCCACTCATCCAGCCTGTGTTCCTGCACCCCCCGGATTCTGGGTACCGGGGACCCTGAGATGCACAGGCACAGGCGGCCCCAACCAGGCTCAGCACTCTGCCCCCTGCTGGCCGCTGGCCGACCCTGCAGGTTGTGTTGTCCCCTGCAGACCTGGGCACTGGGGCCAGGCAGTCTTCTCTGGTTGTGGCTGCAGGTGGGAGGGGTTCGGCATCCAAGGGAGAGATTGCCTAAGGTTCAGGGAGCCGGAGAGGGAGCCAGGAGGTTTCCCTAGGATGCGGGCTGGAATTTGGCGGGTTCAGGAGGTCTGGGGAGTTGGGAAAGCATTGTCATGACCTGCCCTCACTGGGGGAATATACTTGGGTCACACACTTAAAATGGTGAGGAATTCCAACAGCTGGTGAAATAAAAATGTGTACTGGCAAGTTAAAAGTCTGTGTCTTTCTCTGAGTTGAAGGAGTCCTCTTCTTCCATTTCCTTTCTCCCTTCTGATAAAATGTATTTTTCTCATGATAGGCAATTTTGGGGGAAAAAACGGGAAAGTGGGGAAAAATCTGCACCCAGGGATGTTGCTAATGGGGAGGGCTATGTGTGTGGGGCAGGGGTATAGATGGGGACATCTCTGAACCTTCTGCTCAACTTTGCTGTGTATCTAAAACTGCTCTAAAAATAAAGTTTATTGATAAAAAAACAAGCAATAACTCCACCCATAGTCCTGTATGCCATTTCAATGCAATTCATTTATAGTTTTTACTTCCTTTTTTCTTATAGTTATGATCTGGATAATTTCATAATGTTTTTTGTCATGAAACTTTATAATAAAAGCATGATCATGTTACTATGAATTCTTCTGAAACACATTTTTTTTTTCTTTTTTGAGATGGAGTCTCACTCTGTTGCCCAGGCTAGAGTACAGTGGTGCGATCTTGGCTCACTGCAACCTCTGCCTCCCTGATTCAAGCGATTCTCCTGCCTCAGCCTCCCAAGTAGCTGGGACTAGAAGGGCACACCAACATACCCAGCTAGTTTTTGTATTTTTAATAGAGATGGGGTTTCACCATATTGATCAGGCTGGTCTTGAACTCCTGACCTCGTGATCCGCCTGTCTCAACCTCCCAAAGTGCTGGGATTACAGGAGTGAGCCACCGCGTCCAGCCAACACTATTTTTTAATGGCTTAGTATTCATGTGATGGGGTTTTGATGTTATGTGGCTCTTTACAAAATGCCACGATGAAGATGTTTATAGGTAAACTTATTTAGACTTATTACCTTTAGATATGTTTGCAGACATGTAATTACTGGGTCAAAGAGACACGCATTATTAAGCTCTCTATGCATACATATTGCAAAATCGCTTTCCACTACCACCACCAGCAATGAGTAAGCCTTCCTGTTTGAGCACATCTTTGGCAGCATTAGGTGTTTTCCTTTTACCAGTCCTTGCTAGTACGGAGCCTCAGGTCCACAGAGACACCCCTGGTGATGTCAGAGGCCAGATGCAGTGTGCTGAGTAGGGTTTCCGGTGAGCACATGGCACATAGATTGGGGGAAGTGGTCTTTTAGTCACCACCAGGGCACGGCACCCTTCCTGGGTTCCTGATTACTGACAGGGAGACCAAATGGAACAAGCCTGGGTGGACACAGACCCTGAGCTTCTCTTAGAAGGCAGCACAGGGTGCCCTGTGGCATTGATGTGTAATGCAGCATGCTGCTTAGGGCGTAGTCCTAGGTTTGAATCCCTTCTCTGCTATGCTCCTGGCCATATGATTGTGGGAAGAGATCATCTCCTGAGTCTCTGTTTTTTTAATATACTGTGAGGCTAAAAAGCTCCCAAGCAGAGCTATTTGGGGAAATGAATGGGTGACATTCCCACAGGAGCACTGCAAGTCAGGCTAGCTCTTTTCTTGGCTTTGTTTCCAAGTCCCCCAGAAGCCAGGTCACAGCCTACACCCAGATGCTGGACCTAAGAAGTACTGGGTGGCCTGGCCTCACCTGCTTGTGCCAGGTTCTGAAGTCTCTATGTGCTGGGAGCTCTGTAGCAAGTAGGAGTTGCCATGGTGGGGGGTAGGGGACAGCTGTGTCTTCCTTTCCAACTCTGACAGCGCCTCGAATCTGGGAGAGTGTCAGGTAGTAAACCTGCCGTCATTCTTCCTCTTCATCTTTGGGATGAGATCGTGAGATGCAGTCTGGTAATTGCTCAGGAAAATAAAGCCTCCTTTTTAATCAGGTGCCAAAAGTGCTTTCAGCAGCCTCGTGCAGGGCTGCTGACAGGAGTAGTCTCAGGCCAATTTTGTAACACTTCAAACAGCAGAGGTAAGATCGCTTCTGGAAAATTAGTGCCCCCTGCCTTGATTTGCTTGAACCACTTAGCACAAGTCAACCCCAGAGATGGGAAACACTGATGCATCTGTAACTCAAATATTGCTAGAGTCCTGACTGAGAACTTAGGCAAACCACCTTCTTGGAGTGTTGCTTTCAGTTTCTTCATCTGTAGAATGGGGATAAATCGACAAAAAAAGGATGGAGGGAAGAGGAGAAAAAGTCATGGCGTTTATTGTGCTGCATGTTTCTCCTGTTCTATTTCATTTGATTTTTCCAAAAATTCTAAGAGGCGGGAGGCATCATTATCTAGGATTTGAGTCCATCCTGCTGAATAGCCCAAGTTCGCTTCCCAAAAAACAACTCTGTGAATGCCAATGCACACAAACTACCTGGTAATGCTGTAATTACTCAGGGATGCTGAAGGAAAACTGGCTTTGCCATCCACAGCCGATGTGTTTATTAATCCCCTTGTGCTCAAATTCCTCTGGCTGCAAGCAAAGCTGATTGATTTTAGCTTCTGCCTCTTAACAAGGTTGCTGTGCTGCCTATTTCTCTCAGGTCAAAAGCACTAAGCAAATTACAAAACTTCCCTAACATTGGAAGCAAAAATGTGTTCAGAAAATGGAAACTTGCCCGGAGCAGCCAACTGAGGCTGCACAGCTGGGGCGGCATGGAGGTGAGGGCGGTGACTCTCTACCACCTCCCTCCTGCTCCCTAGTGCTATGGTTCTGCTGCTCATAGATAGCATCTTAGGTCAAGCAAATGGCTAAATATAGCCAGGCTCCCAGCTAGGCTGTCGTCAAGGCTGTCAGCAGCACTGTCCCAGGTTTTCAGACTTAGTTTCAGGCTTCAGCTTGACAGCCAAGCTCAGTTATGGGGTGGGGCTTTTGTTTTCAAGAGGAATCCCACCTCCCCTCCACTCCAATTTTAGGCTAAGCGACAGATCCACAAAGCGCCTGGAAGGCAGATGGGGAGTGGAGAGAGGATGGAGAGAGTGTTGGTCCCCAAGATCCACGTGTGACTGAGTCTTGAAGATCAAAGTCTCTGACTCCCATGCCCCATGGGCCTCAGGGCAACACTGCTGCCCACTGGGAGCTGTTGGGCACATCAGCAGAGCCCCATTGTCATTGTCTTACCACCAGCAGCTTGGGATCTTGGGCAGCCGCTGAAACTCTTTGGGCCACCAGCGACCTCATCTGCAGGAAGGAGTAGCGGTAGCTTCACACTGGCTGTTATAGTGCATAAAGGGAAGTGAGGCCAAGTCCACTGTGGCTGAACCGAAGAGCCTCACACTGGTGGAATTCATGTATACTGAGTCTGCCACAAGGTATGTGCTTTATGATCAGCCCTGCCACACAGAGATCCATTTCAGTGTAGTCAAAATGTTCTGAGATCTCTATGTGCTCAGAGCTCAAAGCTCAGAAAAATGGTGAGCTTGCGGTGCACAGCCCATGTAAATGGGACTGAAAGCACGTTTGATAGTATCACAGTCTCCCCTCTCCCCAATCTGCCTCCTCTCCAAAGCGATGATCAGTTGTGGTGTTCCCTGGTTTATTGGTTGAGAATTCTCAAGGAAGAAACCAGTTGAGGCAGAGACGCACAGCTGGGTCTGGGCAGGGCTGAGGGGGTGGGTCTTAGTGGGGGCATTCCCTGGTAGAGAGGTTGGGAGATCCAGGGCTACTGTACTTTACTGCTCCATCTAAAACTCCAGGAGAATTCTTCTGGGCCAACGGCACACCCCGGATTTGTGCAGCCCACAGTCTGTGCAGCTGATGCAGTGGACCCTCTCGGGCCACCTTGTTCCTTGGAGATACAACCTGGCTGTATGCAAACTTCTTCATCTGGGCCCACTGGCTCCTGGGTTAGCGGGAGGGACTGAAAGGAGCTGAGATGAAGTGATTTATTTTTATTAGCATTCATTCCCTGTATCCAGTGGTGCAGTGCAGTACAGTTTGTTCACATGGATTTGAATCATCCATTTATTCTAGAAGAATTTGTTTTGTAATCACCATGAACCAGACAATAGGGGATACAGGAGTGCACAAGACAGACAGAGTCCTTGCTTTCTGGCATTTGCATTTGGGGGCTGGAGCAAGGGATTCCAGAGGAGAGCAGAGAGCAGACAAGGCCAGGCCACATAAAACCTCAAAGGCGAGGGCATGGGATATGCATTTCATTCGATTACAGGATGCCAATGGTGGCTCCAATCAGGGGCCGATATGACCTACTACACATTTTAAAAAGACTGCCCTGAATAGAAAGCAGGCTGTTGTAGGATGAGACTGAGCAGGAAAGTCAGTCAGAAAGCCACTGCAGGGGTCTGGTGGGAGGAAAGGTGGCCCTGAGGCTCATGGAGGGCAGGGAAGGGGTCATTTGGGACAGAATTTTTTATTTTTTCATTTATTTATTTATTTATATTATATTTTAAGTTCTAGGGTACATGTTCACAATGTGCAGGTTTGTTACATATTTTCCAGTTCTTCTCAATGAGTATGTATTACTGGCCGAAGGCTTACCTGGGAGAGATGAGGAAGATGAGCTTGAGTGAGACTCCTAGTGCTGAACCCTTACTTTCTCTGTGAATGTGGGGATGTCACTTACGGTCTGGTGAAATTTTGGGAAGCTGGCACATTCCACAGCTAGCACATGGTGACTGGGCCCATGTGCCAGGTACAGCCCTGAGTGATTGTCACATATTGACCCTTTTAAATCATCATAGTAATCCTAAGAGTGAGGTACTATTATTGTCTAATAATTTGCTTAAGGTCGCCTGGCCAGGAGCCCGGGCATCCTGGCTCCTTTGGAAAATTAGTCTTATCAGTGGCCATTGTCTTCGCCTCAGGTCACCAGCTTGAGGGTCTTCGCTCACTTCCATTGCTGCAGGATCAGGTCTGTAATTGAGAATTCGATATGTGCTTTCCCCCCTCAAACATAGGTTTGTAATTCCCCTATGAGTTGCTAAAAGCTAAATTAACTACCCCAAATCCTGTCCCTTAAACAGGAGGTGAGCTTTGCCCTGGAGAACGCATGGGGTGGCTGGACTGCTTTGCACGGGCCCCTCTGCTGAGGAGAGGGTCTGACCCTGGAGACCCTAGTGGTATCTTTGAGCCCATTTGGAAGTTTCTGCAGGACAGAGGGCTGCCACTCACAGTGTCCCCATCCAGATGTCTCCAAGCAGTGGCTCTTTCAACTGCTAAGGAGCAGGGAGGGCTTGTGGGATCTGCTGACCATCGGCTGTGGTGGCTACTCTGGTCAGCATCACCTGAGGGCAGAAGAAGAGAGAGTACTCAGGGGCTAGAATCTACCAAGCCCCTATCCTTTACCGTACACTGAAACTTTGTCCCTGTATGTTTTTCCATGGACCATTGGGCCAACTCTCTGTTCACAAAGGCCTATTCTTCAAAAAACAGTGAAAGTGCCAGCTCAGAGCCTTGGGATGGGCAGTTCCACATATATGTGTGCATTTGCAGTCCTCCCGTGGGCTGTCAAAGAGTCTGAAGAAGGAAGATAGCATTTGAATCAGTGTTGGAGGAGAATGAGAATGAGCTAGCTGGTGCAACCTGGTGCGCAGGTAAGGGAGGAAAAGGGTGAGATCCAGGTACCTCACGCTTGTGAGTTAAGAACCATAGTCTTTGCCTTACAGAAGAAGAAATGGAGGCTCCAGCTCACCCCAGCACTCAGTGGCAGAGTGAGCCATGCACCCAGCTCCCAGGATGGTGCCTCCTGCCATTTGCCCCCCTTGGCTCCCACACAGCCGTCCATTGCATTAATTGAGTGCTTCAACAGTCTTTGAAGGCTGGATTTTGTGCTTGAATATATTGCCACATTAATAACTTCAGAACATTTCAGGCTGTGTCGAAATAGTAAATTAGGACAGGATGGGCCATATATTCAGCGCAGAGAGCTGAAGTACCATTTTATTACATGTGCCATGGAATTAAAGGCTTAATTTTCTTTTAAAAGATGGCGATGCATCATTTCCCACAGCCAGGTAAAAACAGTTAGCAGAAATGATTTATCCTTCATTCTATTTAAACATCAGAAACCAGAATCCCTGGATCTTGCTCTCCATTATTTATCTCTGCCTGGAGGGCACTTGAGACTTTTACTTGCTGTCCGACTTGATGGACACAGCCAGGTCCTGGGCGTGGTTGGGAAAGAGGGAGGCCGATGGTGGCAGCCAGTGCCTGGCTGGGGCAGAAGCTCTTGTCTTTGGGATGAGGGATGTGGCTTCCCTCACATGGGCTCCAGGAGCTGACAAGGCTGCGTTTGACCCTCAGGCTGGGCCACAGGCTGTCTCCGTGTTTGGACAAGTTCCTCACAGAGCCTGGCCTTCTCACCTACAGAATGGAATAATGGCAGAATAGGATAATGGAATAATGACCTTCTTTTGGGGCTGTTATAAGGCTCTCATGAGATTGCAGGTGGAAAGAAAGTGGGCTTGCAGTGACTCTTGCACAATTATGTGATATTTGCAGGAAGAAATCATTTTAGAACAGTTCCATTTTTTTTTCAAAATAAAAGTAACACATTCATTGAGAAGCATTTGAGAAAAAATAACAACAAAGAAAGTAAAGAACATGGTATCATATTGCCCAGCGGTGGTCAGTGTTATTTTTTTCCTTTTTCAGCATACTTTTTCTTTTTTTTTGAGACAGTGTCTCACTCTGCCACCCAGGCTGGCATGCAATGGCATGATCTCATGATCTCTTTCAGGTCATACATCCCAGTCCCAGTAACCTCTGCCTCCTAGGTTGAACCAATCCTCCTGCCTCAGTCTCCCAAGCAACTGGGATTACAGGTGCCCACCACCACGCCCAGCTAATTTTTTGTATTTTTAGTAGAGACGGGATTTTGCCACATTGGGCAGGCAGGTCTCGAACTCCTGACCTCAGGTGATCCACCCACCTCAGGCTGCCAAAGTGTCAGCATATTTTTAAAAAACAAAATTAGATTCAGAGACATTTGCAATTTTATATTCTGATGTTCTGTTTTCCCATGTGATACCAGAATGTGAACATTTGCCTGGTTACTAACTACAAACTTCTTCCTTGTATGACTGCATGCTATTCCTTTGTGTCAATGTGCAGATAATCTATACCTATCTCTGATGATTGGATCTTTAGGTTTTTTCTTTTATGAACACTTAAAAAATCCTCCCACAAAAGTAAGAGGTACGTATTACTAGCCCATTTTGCAGGTTGTTGTATTAGTTTCCTGTGGCTTCCATAACAAATTACTACAAATTAGGTGGCTCAGAACAACAGAAGTTTATTCCTCATGGTTCTGGAGGCCAGAAGTCTGAACTCAAGGTTTTGGCATGACCGTGCTCCCTCTGAAGGTCCCAGGGGAGGATCCTTTCCTGACTCTTGCAGCTTCTGGTGGCTTCCTTGGCTGTGGCTGCATTGCCCCAATCTCCGTCCCCATCTTCACCTGGCTTCTCCTGTCCAGGCATTTCTCTCCTTTTTGTGTGTCTCTTCTTATAACGGCACGTTGCCACTCAATTTAGGGCCCTCCTGGATAATTATAATCTCCTCATTTCAAGATTCTTAGTGTAATTACATCTGCATTAGATTAGAACTTTGGTCACATTTACTGTCTCATTTAACCTCCCTAGCAGCTCAACGAAGTAGGCCTGTTATCTGCATTTCACAGATGAGAAACGAGACTGAGTAAGGTTGAGTGACTTGTCCAATGTCACACAGCTAAGGAGGGCATGGAGCTGGGATTCGAGGCTTACTAAAGCTGTCCCTTCTAGGCCTGAGCAGGTAAAAGGCTGCAACCATTCTTCTTCCTGCTAAAGCTCCTCAGTCAGAGATGGACTCCTTCAGGTAGAGGTGCTTGAAGGCCTGTAAGACTCAGGCATACACATGATATGGTCACTGATGTGAAGGAATCCAGGGCTCCTCACTGGTAGCTGGGCCAGAGGCCACTCCTGCCCTGGAGAAAGCCTTCTGCAGCTCCCAGGCCCCTGGTGCACAGGCGCCTCCCGGCACAGAGCTGTGGGAGGGGATGAGTAAACCAGCCAGTGTGCCCGGATTTCCTCTCGCCCAGCTGTGCCCCTGGTCCAACTCAGTCACTCATCAGTAGGGTCCCTGTCCCCCTGCATCCCTGGCACTGTGCTTCCTGCCTGCCCTCTGTGTGATGGCCCGAGGCTGAGACATTGCCCACTAAGTCCCTCCAACCTGGCCTTGCCAAGAGAGCAGGAAACTTAGAGATGCACAGAGGCCCACTCACCGTGACAGCATCCCCCCGAGACGGCAGGCTCAACTGCCCACAGACAGGCTGCGGGTTTTGTGCAGGGCGCCCGCCCTGGGCACTCACACTTCCTTTCTCAGAGTTGCAATGAGGCAGCAGGAAAGAATCTGCTCCCACCCACTGGGGCCTGCCCTTTGCCCAAGACACCAGATATGACTTGGAAGCCAGCTGGACATTCCTATGTTAGGCCTTTCAGAAAGAGACCACAGCCCCGCTACTCAGAGAGGCCCCGAGTGCCCTGGCACCACCCCCGCCTTCCTCTCAGGGCATGGCTCTTCTCTGTAATGCTCCTGTCCCCCTGGGACTGGGCCTCTGACCTTGGTGAAGCCCTCGGCCGACCCCACGCCTGCCCTCTGGCTCTGTTCGTTTATAAATAGGCCCATTTCTCATCTTGCTCCGGCCCAGAGCTCCACACCCAAGCAGCAGATGCAACCTCGGGATTCCCTTTCCAGCCAAGGGCAGAACAGGACCCGACCAGCTCGTGGGCCTGAGGGATGAGATCACAAATTCTCCTGCAAATAGCAACTCACGCTCCAGTCAGAAACCCAAGTCAGCTTGTGTGAGAGTTACTTCCCTGTGGCTGCTGTCACCAGTTACCCACATGCTGCACAGCTGAAAACAACAGAACTTCATTCTCTCATGGTTCTGGAGACCAGAAGTCCGAGCGAGGTGGAAGCAGGCACCCTCTGAAGGCACTAGATGCACATCCTTTCTGGCCTCTTCCAGCTTCTGGTGGCTGCATTTGTTCCTTAGTTTGGGGCTGTATCACTCCAATATTTGCCTCTGTGGTCGCATTGCCTCCGCCTCTTCTGTCTGTCTCAAACACCCTCTTTCTCTTAGGCAAGGACACCTGTCATTGCATGTAGAACTCACTGGATGACCTCCTCATCTCAAGATCCTTAATTGCACCTACTAGGACCCTTTTTCCCAGTAAAGTCACCTCCACATATTTTTGGGGATCTGGACCTGAACATATCTTTTTGGGGGCCACTGTTCAGGCCACTGAAGCTTGTTGTCAGGAATAAAGTTTACTGAGACGGCCATGGACAGATGGGTTAAACCAGGATGCTCGAGGGAAGAGATATGCCACAGAGGAAAGCAGACATTCGGGGTGCCTGCTGCTGCGCTGTCCAGGGCACCCTGGGCAAGGTAAATCATGCTGAAGGCGACTCTTTAATGATGAACTAACACCCACTAATCTGAGGGCTTGGGAGTAGGCTTGGTGGCGCCTTGGAACAGGCAGCGTAAGTCTGTGGGTCAGCTGCCCAGCTATCGGCTGGATTAGTGAATCGTCAATAGATCCGGTTGAGCTGAGACAGCTGGAGCAAGCAGACCACACATAGATTCGTGGCAATGTGGCATGATTTGTAGCTTGGCTCTTGGCCACCACGCCACTCACAAAGCCTGGTCAACTGTCCCCGTGTCATGCTCTTTGCTGAGTGAAGATGATCTGAGTGTGGCCTCCTGGGGCATGGTGCCCTGGAGTCACACAGACCCGCCGCCCCATCCTCCACATCGTGAGTTGCCCATGGGACCTTCCAGAAGCTCAGGCAGTTTTCTCCTCCATAAAATGAGAAGGAAAAAACCCACTTGTAGCACTGTTGCCATTGCAAAACTAGATGCTATGTCAGGGCCTGCCCCAGGGCCTGGCACATAGTAGGCACTCAGGAAATGGTAGTTTTGATTTTGGGGGTTGGGGGCACCATCACACACTCATTCACACAAGCTTGGACATTTCCACTGCCTCCCTTCCCCTCCCCTCTCCCCAGGTGCCACCCAACTCTGGCCTGCTCCCGCAGCCTCACCCAGGTCCCTGCAACCGCATCCTGACCACTCTGCCTGCCCCGGGCTCCCTGCTGCTGGCTTATGTCACACAGCCCTGCCACTGATGCTCTGATTTTGTCACATTCCCTGCCCAAGTGTGTGAATGATTTCTCACCCCTGCTGGATAGGAGCCCCTCAGAATCAACCCTGCTCACGTGGCATCTCATATCACTGTCACTGATCCTCTTTCAAGTCATACATCCCAGTCCCAGGAGCCCTGCTCAAGGCTGCTACCTTCCCTCCCACCTCCCCTGTCTCTCCCCCGTCCTCTCTCCCTTCCCTCTTCTCCCTTCTGGTACCCAGCAGGCAGCCACACCCCTTCCCTGTGCTGCTGTGCACCTTGTACTTACTGCTCTGCTGAGCCTTTCGAGGGGCCAAGCACTGCACAAGGTTCTGGGATTTTGCAGTGAACACAGCATCCCAGCCAGCTTTCCTACCAGACATTAAAGGTCATGCACCAGGGCACAGGCTCTGGAGCCAGAGTGTCTGGATTGAACTACCTCTGTGACTTTGGGCCAATCACTCCACCCCTCTGGGCTTCATTTTCCTCAGCTGTGAAGTTCTTGCTTCTTTGGGTTGCTAAGAATTATCTATGCAGAGCACTGAGGATGGTGCTATGGGTGTTCGTCTGTATGAGTGTGAGCTTCTTCTATCACACAGCTCACAGCCCAGGGGGAAGTCATACAAACAATTGTGGCATTCTTTGATGAGGGAAGCGTGGGATGCAATGAGAGGAAAAGAAGGGGTATCTCGTTAGCCAAGGGCACTGGATGTGGCATCCACCTCCCTGGAGAGGCCATGAACTGCTCAAGGGCAAGGACTGTGTCATAGTCATTGATATCTTCCAGGGCCTGGCATCATGTGGGCTCCCAGAATGTAGCAAAGGTCTGCTGAATGAAGGAATGGATGGAAAGGTGGATGGATACATGAATGGATGAATGGATGGATGGATGAATAGATGAATGAAATAAAGAATAGATAGATGGACAGATGAGTGGTTGGATGAACAGATGGATGAATGAGTGCATGAGGGGATGGAGGGACAGATGAATGAATGAATGGATGGACAGATGGACAGATGGATGAATGAATGGATAGATGAATGAAAGGATGGACAGGTAGATTGACAGACAGATGGATAAATGAATGAATGGATGAATGAATGGACAGATGGATGGATGGATGGATGTACAGATGGGTGGGTGAGTGAATGGATAGATATATGGATGGATAAATGGGTTGATGGACAGGTGGATGGGTGGATGAATGAATGAATAGATAGATGGATAAATGGGTGGATGGACAGATGGATGGTTGGATGGATGAATGAATAGATAGATGGATAAATGGGTGCATGGACAGATGGGCGGGTTGATGGATGGATAGGTGGATGGACATATGGATGAATGGATGGATAAGTGGGTAGGTGGATAGATGGATGAATGAGTGCATGAACAGGCAGGTGAATGAATGAATGGATGGACAAATGGATGGGTGGATGGACGGATGAATGGTAGGATGGATGAATGGACAGATGGATAGTATTGTGATCTTGGACTTTACTCACACTCTCACTGTTGCAAGCAGGCGTACAAGGCTGTGTGATGTGGGTTCCTGACCCCATTCTTTCCTTGGGTCATTGTTTTTAAAAATCGGCTAGCACATTGTCAAGTCTCTTTCTTCACTTGATATGACAGGTTGTTCTTCAAGATATCTGGGGTTTCTGGACAAGTTTCTCCTTCATCCAATATCAGTTTTCAGCCTTTTGGATCAGGAGGACCACACCCTACCAAACTCCCTGCCCTTGTGAGGAGCCCCATTGGTTCTGGAGTGACCATCTGGTAACTCAGAATCTTCAGGCCAGTTCACAACCTCACCTATAGGCCAGCTGGTCACCTCCCAGAGGGTATTCATTCTTTCAAAGCCAGGTCTTTCAGCAAGACAAAAATGCCACCGGCACTCTCAAGGCTGCGTCTTTTTACCTGTGCCATGGGAGCCCCTGGATGCCAGATGCTGGATTCTGTCTGATACTCGTCCTTTAAAACCAGTGGAAGCTCTTGGGTGGAGTCAGGTGGGTCAGAAGACCTTTGAGAGGGGACTGACTACACCTAGATTATTTCTTGTGCAATGTTCTCTGTGAGTCCCCTGATTCTGTTGCCTTGCCTGTCACTCATCTGCTGGCTCTGACCTTGAACTTGCCCCTTGGAGGTGGTGTCCACCCTCCTCCATCTAGGCTTGATGTCTCTTGTCACCGACCTGGTTTCTGGCCTCAACTAGCTCCACCTGGGCTGGACTCAGTACCCAGTCTCTCTCTCCCTGTCTGACCTGCTCCATTGTTACTTCTTAACCTTGGCACCAGTGGCTTTAAGGGGACCGACACTACTCAGAGGCAGTGAGGGACAGGGTAGGCTTCTTTGGCTGTGGTACTCAGCAGCCATTGTTAAATCTTTGCTAGGCATCTTATTTTGGGTCATCCCAGCAGACAAAAACAGGCAGTGCATTTCGGAAGTGTTCCAGGGGTGCCAAGTCTAGGACTTGGGGACTGGGCAGATAAAAAGTCAGAGACATTTCCAGGATTCATAACAGGGTTGCTCACAGCTAAGGGAGAGAACTGGTACTCCACTGGCTGGAATCTTCTGAAGAGCCTTTTGAAATGCCTTTCAGAACTGTCTTCTTGGGGCTCAGGTAGGGAGTCTTTCATCTTTTGGTTCCTCTCCTCCCATAGGCCAAGGGTGGTCCTGGGTATTAACACCCCTGCACTTTGGGACTGTACCTGTGTGAATGCACAGTGGATCCCCACAGGAGTCCCCACATGCTCTGGCATTAGGAAGGGTCTGAGGCAGAAAGCGAGAGAGGCCTAAGGTATGGGGTCCAGGAGAGGAAGATGCTGTTCCCGAAGTAGGTTGAAAACTGCTAGTTTGTCACAGGCTGAGGCAGCAGTGACTAAACCAAGAGGTCTGGACATACAGATAGGCAGTGGGGCACAGAAAGTGTTGAACAGCATGAAATGAGGGGTGTTCCTGAAAACAAATGCCATGAATGTCACACCCACACATTCCTTCTAAACAGGGTTCTCCGTCGGTCATCCATCGTCACTTTCCTTTGGAACTGGTCAGTTTCCACATTACCCAACCACTTCCCAAGCCTTGGACTTGGGCTGTCACAGGCACAGGATTTTGTGTGAAGATAAATTTCCATTCCTTTGGGCTAAATGGCCAAGAGTGCAATGACAGATCATATGATAATTGCATATTTACTTGGTTAAGAAATTGCCAAACTGTTTTCCAGAGTGGCTGTACTATTTTATATTTCTGTCAGCAATATGTGAGTGATCCATTTCTCTGCATCACTTTTTAAAGATTGTAAAAGGCCAATCTGATAGGTATGTAGTGATGGCTCTCCTTAGTTTTAATTTGCACTTTCCTAGTGATTACTGATACTGAACATCTTTTTGTGTGTTTTCTTTTTTATCTGTGTATCCTCTTTGGTAAAATTCGTGTCTTTTGTCCATTTTAAAATTTGATTATTTGCTTTGTTCCCCTTGAGTTTTAAAGCTCTTTGTACTTAGCTATAAGTCCTTTGTGAGATCCGTGATTTGCAAATATCTTCTCCAGGTCTTTTTATCCTCCCAAGGTCTTTTGTAGAGTAAGTTTTAAATTTTGACATGGCTCATTGTATCATTGTATCATTTTTCTTTTTATAGCTGGTGCTTTTGGGGTCAAATCTAAGAATTCTTTGTCCAGCTCTAGATCCCAGTGATTCACTCCTGTCTTTCTCTAAGAGGTTTAGGGTTTTTTGTTTAACATTGAAGTCTGCAGTCCACTGTTTTGTGTTAATCTTTGTATAAGATGTGAGACTTATGTAGACATTTATTTGGATGTCTCATTGCTCCAGTCGTAAAGACTCTGTTTCTTCCATTGAGTGGCTTTTGTACCTTTGTCAAAAATCAGCTGGACTTATTATGGGCTAAATTCTGTCCCCTCTGAAATTCAGGTATCGAAGTCCCAACCTCTAGTATCTCAGAATGTGACTGTATTTAGTGGTAGGGTCTTTAAAGTGGCGATTAAGGTTAAATGAGGTCATTAGAGTGGGTCCTCATCCGGTAAGACTGGTGTCCTCATAAGAAGAGTTGAGGACACAGACATGAGGAGAAGACAGCCACCTATAGGCCAAGAAGAGTTCACCAAAAGAAATCAACTCTGTGGATACCTTGATGTTGAATATCCAGACTCCAGAATTATGAGAAAACAAATTTCTGTTGTTTAAGCCATCTCATCATGGTGTTTTATTATGGCACTTCTAGAAGATGGACACAAACATTTTATGTGGGTCCACTTCTGTGTTCTCTATTCCATTCCATTGTTTTATGTATTTATCCCACACCAGTACCACAATGGCTGAATTTTGTAACTCTAGAGTAAGACTTAATATTGAGTAGAGTGATTAACCCTCCTTCATTCTGTTTTTTCTTGATTGTCTGAGTTATTTTATTTGAGGTTCGTATACATGAATTTTAGAATACTTTGTCTATGTCTACAAAAAACTTGCTGGAATTTTGATAGTAACTTCATTAACCCTATAGATTAATTTGGGAAGAACTGGCACCTTTACTATGGCGAGTCTTCCAATCCATAAACATGATGTAGCTCCCTTATTTAGGTCTTTTTTGATTTCTTTCCTCAACATTTAATGATGATCAGCATACAGATCTTATAGACACTGTCAATTTTATGCCCAAGTGTTTCATTTTCTTTGGAGCAATTGTTAATGACATCATGTTTTTAATCTTAGTTTCAGAATATTTATTTGTGTATGTAGCAATGCAATTTATTTTTGTGTGTTGGTCTTGTATTTTGCCACCTTCATGAACTCGCCAGTTTTAGATTTTTTTGTAGTTTCCTTGGGATTTTCTATGTAGTCAATTATGCATCTGCAAATAGGGGCAGTTTTATTTCTTCGTTTCCAATCTGTATGCCTTTTATTTATTTTTCTTATCTTATTGCAGTGGCTAGAATTTCTGATACTTTGTTGAATAGGAGTGATGAGAATGGACACCTTTACCTTGTTCTTGATTTGGTGGGAGAGGATTCACTTTTTTTCACTATTCAGTATAGTGTTAGCTGTACATTTTTTTTTTTTTTTTTTTTTTTTTGTAAATACTCTTTATCATCTTCAGGTGATTCTCTTCTATTCCTAAATTGCTGGGAGTTTTTTTTTAATTGTTATTATCATAAAAGGGTGTTGTCTTTTGTCAAATATTTTTCCTGTGTCAATTGATAGGATCATGTGATTTTTCTTTTTAGCCTGTTGATATGGTGGATTACATTGATTCATTTTCAAATTCTGAAGAAGTCTTACACAGCTAAAATAAACTCCATTTGGTTGTAGTATATAATTATTCTTATACATCATTGAATTAGAATTGCTGTTATTTTGTTGAAGGTTTTTGCATCCAATTTCATAAGGTTTTGGTCTATAGTTTTCTTGTGATATCTTTGTCTGGTTTTGGTATCAAGGCAATACCTGTTTCATAAAATGAATTAAGGATTATTCCCTCTTCCACTGTCTTGTCAAAATTGTATAAAATTGATATAATTCTGTTTGGTAAAATTATCCAGTGAAGACATCGGGCTTGGAGATTTATTTCTTGGGAACTTTAAAATTACAAATTCATTTTCTTTAATAGTTATAGGACTATTCAGGTTATTTATTTCATCTTGGTTGAATTTTATAGTTGTGGTTTTTGAGAACTTGGTCAAATTTCTTCTAAGTTGTTGAATCCATGAGTGTTAAGTTGTTTGTAGCATTTAAAAAAAATTTCTTTTCAATGGCTGCAGAATCTGTAGTGAAATCTCTTCTTTTCTACCTGATATTGGTAATTTGTGTCTTCTCTCTTCTTATCTTTATCAGTCCTGGTAGAGGTTTATCAATTTTAGTAATTTTTTTAGGCAGTAAGTTTTTGTTTTTATTGATTTTCTCTATTGTTTTCCTGTTCAATTTTATTGATTTCTGCTCTTGTTTTTATTATTTCATTATTTTCACTTTTTAAAGCTTATTTGTTTTTCTTTATTAGCTTCTTCAGGTAGGAACTTAGATTATTGATTTGAAACTTTTTCTTTTTTTCTATGGTAAGCATTCAGTGCTACAAATTCTCCTGAATGATAGTTTCACTGGATATAGAATTTGAGGTTGACAGTCTTTTTCAGTTAGCACGTGGAAAATGTTCCATTTCCTCCTAGACTCCATAGTTTCAGATAAGAAATCTACCATAATTAAGTAAAGTTTCATTTTCATTCTCTCTGGATACTTTTAAGGTTTTGTTCTTTGTCTTTAATTTTCAGAAGTTTAATTGTCATGCATCTTGATGTGGTTTTCTTTTGATTTGTCCTATTCGAAGTTTGCTTAGCTTCTTGAATCTGTAAGTTTATGTTTCTCACCATACTTGGGAAGATTTCACCCATTCTTTCTTCAAATACTTTTAAGTCACCTGTTCTTTCTCCAGTTTGGGGGGAACTTTATTGATGTGAATTTTAGATCTTTTGTTAATGTCCAATGTGGCCTGAGGCTCTGTTAGCTTTTTGCTTTAGTCTAATTACTTTCTGTCGTTTATGTTGAATACATTTTATTTATCTATCCTCAGGTTCATTTATCTTATCTTCTCTCATTTCTACCCTATTATTGAGCCTTTCCAGTAAGTTTTAAATTTTTTGTATTTTTCAGTTTTATGGTTTTTATGTAACTTGAATTTCCTTGCTGAACTTTTATATTTTTTCATTTGTTTGAAGAGAATTCATAATTATTAGTTGAATCAATTTTATGATGACTGCCTTATAATGTTTGTCAGATAGTTCCAATATCTGATTCATCTCTCTATTGATATTGGTTTATTGTCTTCTCAAGTTATGATTTTCCTGGTTCTGGTATGATAAGTAGTTTTCAGTTATATTCTGGATATTATGTTAGGACACTCTTGATTTTATTTGAATCTTCAATTTTAGCAGGATGTTTTTCTGTTTAGGTTTAGCATGCAGGTTCTGGCAGTCCTCCCTGCTCTGCTGACATGGCTGATGTGGGGAGATAGGCCTGCCACTGTAGGTGGTGTGGTAGGAAGAATAATGGCTCCTCAAAGGTGTTTACATCCTAATTTTTAGAATCCATGAATATGTGATGTTGTATGGCAAAAGGGAATTAAAGCTGCAGATGGAATTGAGATTGCTAATCAGCTGACATTAAAATAGGGAAGTTACCCTGGTGGGCCCAAATGTAATCACAGAGCCTTTAATAGAGGAGCAGAATTGGAAGAGATGGCAGCATAGGAAAGATCTGACTGGCCATTGCTGGTTTTGACGATGAAAGGGGCCAGGATCCAAGGAATGCAAGTGTCCTCTGGAAGCTGGATAAGGCAAGAAACAGGTTCTTCCTAGAGCCTCCAAAAAGGAGCACAGCTCTACCAAAACCCTTATTTTAGCCCAGTGAGACTCACAACCAGTTTATGACCTACAGAACAGTAAGATAATAAATTTGTGTTATTTCAAGCCACTAATTTTATGGTAATCTGCTGCCACAGATATTGAATACATAGGTGTGATATGGGAAATGGGTTGGCCCCCAGCCCCATTGTCAACACTGCTCCAGGCAGATTGGACCACTGTTGTTGGCTGTTGTGAAGCAGTAGAGGGTGTTCCCACTGGGCTCTGCTGGCTCTGCATCTGCAGGCAGATCAGGCCCAATGCTGCTGGCCTGTATGAGGCAGGATATGGATGGGCCCGCCTGGCCCTGGCCCTGCTTGCCACACATGGGCGCATTGAATTCATTGCTACTCCTGAGTGTAAAACAGCAGGCGGGCTGCTCCTCTTCCCAGCTCTGCTGGTGCTACAGCTGTGGGAAGGTTTGCTGACACCTTGTATTTTGGCCAGAGATGGGCTTTTTGTTCATTTGTTTCTCTTTTGTTTTTCTTTTTGCCTGTTGGCCCTTCTGGGCTCCAGGCTCACTGGTGCCTAGTCTGAAATATATGGTAACAAAAAGAAAACCCCCAAAATTCACCATGGTCATGTTCCTTTTTTTACATCCTGGAACCCCCATCCTCCTTTCTGACCTGGGCTTTGGCTCTCAGTACTGTCTGCAGCTGGCACTGGGCACTGCCTTCCTTTTTTTCTTGGGCTTGCTCAAGCACTCCCTGTGCAGTGTGTCTTCCTTAGCCTTGGTTGCCTCCCTTGTTTTGCTGGAGTCCATTCTCAAGTAACCATAAGAAAGGGTGTGAGGCAAGTCACTTTCCAAACCTTGGCATCTGTAAACATGGCCTTTATTCCTTTCTGACATTTCACTGTTTGTATGGGTGTGAAATTTCAGGTTGAAAATAAATTTTTCTCCCAGGATTTTAAAGGCATTGCTTCATAATCTTTTAGCGGTTAGTGTGGTTGATGCAGAGCCAGAAGTGTGAATGGTTTTACCTCCTTGCTAGGAAACCCAGTTTTTTTTTTTAAATTTATTTATTTTTATTATTTTTTATTTTTTTTGAGACAGGATATTACTTTGTGGCCCAGGCTGGAGTGTAGTGGCATCATGTTGGCTCACTGAAGCCTCTACCTCCTGGGCTCAAGCGATTGTCCCATCACAGCCCCCAGACAAGTAGCTGGGACTACAGGCACATGCCACAATGCCTGGCTAATTTTTTTTTTGTTTTTGTTTTGGAGAGACAGGGTTTCACCATGTTGCCCAGGCTGAGGCCCATTTTTATTTTCCCTTTCTGAAAACTTTCAGGTACCCTTGTTTATTCTTATGCCCAAACCTGAACTGCTAATTACTATAGCTCTCTAGTAAGTCTTGAGATCTGGTCCTGCAAGTCCTTCAACTTTGTTCTTTTTTTTCAAGGTGACTTGCCTACTCTAGGTCTTCACATATCCATGCGAATTAAGAATCATTTGTCTTTCCAGAAACATAAAATGTCCTGGGATTTCACTTGGAATTGAAATAAATATATAGATCAATTTGGAGAGATTGATTTTTAAAGAGATTAAGACTTTCCATCCAGTAATAAGATATGTCCCTTCATTTCTTAGGTTTTCTTTTATTTTTTTCACTTATATTTAGTAATTAGAAAATGTATAGATTGTGCATATTTTCTGTTAAATTTATTAATAAATAATTCACAGTTGTGGTTGCACGTCGGTCCTCTCATCCTCTTCCATTTTCTGACTGGCTATTGAGATCTTACCAGGAGCTCTGGGGCCCTCTGAAGTCCTGGGCAGTGACATAAACAGGTCCTATGAGGACCACTGGGGACACCGACCTCTTGGTGTGTGTGGCAGGTAGCACTTTATGGGTTTTCAGAGGTTGTAAGCAGGAATAGGACAAGTTCAAGGAGGAATCTTCTGGCTGTGGTGTGTGTGTCCACGGGCACAGGGGTTGGTAAAACCAGGCTTGGGGCAGGGACACTTGTTTGGGGATGTTGTCCCAGGAGTGGTCCTGGCCTGGACAACTTTGTAGTGGGGCCTCTCACTCAGGAGGCGACGTCAAGGGTCCTGACTGAAGCTGCTTCCCCGAGCTGTGGGCAGTAAAAGCCTTCCCTTTCTAAGCACTGGAAGAATGCAAGGAATTCCTTCCTCACTAGCATATGGACTCTGGAGTGGTTTGCTCTCCATCCTCAGTGTGAATGTCCAAGACTGGCCCCTTTCCTCACCCCATCTGTGTGACCAGTTTGCCTTCCTTGGTCCTGAGTCCCTTTCCAGGTTGCTTGCTGGGGTCTGGTCATGTGGACTGCACCTCTGAGCTTGGCTGCTCAATGCAAGCTCAGCCCGGCTTCCCTGTGTGGCTTGGCTGCTGTGTGCTGCCAGTTGTGTTGAGTGTGAGTTCATTGCACATCCTTGGACCTTGAGTCCAGGCTTCTGGTCTTTCTTTGGAGAGGCCCATGGGGGACGCAACTCAGTTTCCAGCAGTCACCATCCAACAGCTTGCCCACATTCCAGTCTCTTCCTGGAAAGACACTGCACCTAAAATCTAGTGACTTCTCACATAAACCCAGATCACATGCCCTTGAGGCCAGGTTGGAGAATTTCTGGAAGCAGGCAGGGCATAGTTCCTGTTTGCTGTTTCTTCTCTCTTCTATTAAAGAGGCAAGGAAAATAAAGAGCCAGTGGAATCCCCCAGCAAATGCCTACTTGCTCGGCCATGCGGCCAAACCCTCCCTCAACAAAAACTGACCTGAGCTGGTGGCAGTGTTTAATCATTTTTCCTTGTCACTAATGAAAATAGCTCTGCCTGTGGCTGGGTAGTTCAAAGTGCCCAACAAATGAATTCTGAGTCCCAGGTGAGAACTAGATCTGGAAGGTCTTGGATCAACTAATGACACACCTTGTGCAAATTTTAAACCTCCCAATAATGTCCATGCATGTGGCCTAATGGTACTACAGAGATTTTAGGATTGGTACATATATTAGTCACTGTAATTAAAATCCTGGAGTTATGTGTTATTTGTATGGCAGTTTGTGATGTGTTTAATGCTCCCAGTTTCAAAATTATTAAAGCTACCATCCCCGGGCTGGCCAAAGTGATAAGCAAAATAAGAATGTGAACTTATTCCCTCTTGATGGGGCAAGCGGGGAGGAGGATGCATGTGGGATTTTCTTATAAAGAGACCAAATGCCAAATAAAGAAATCCAACTGTGAAACAGGAAAGTTGAAATGGTTTGTTAGGATCATTAATATTGCAATGAAAACTAATTAAACCTGGAGCTAGAAGGAGTTCATTAGTGGTTTGGAGCCAAGGATTCTGCTTCTGCAGTGTTGGCTATAGCATAGTGGAACTTGGAAAGTTGTCAGCTGGGCTTGGGGGTCACACGGCTCTCTCTTTTTTGCAACCTCTGGAATTGGGCTTGCGCTAAAGACAGATGTTTGGCAGACACAAGCTACGAGATTTCCTTGGGGTACCTGAAGTCCTCTTTGCTCCTCTTCCTGAGAGGCCCTAGGCATTGCCACCGCTGCCTGGGTCAGACACACCTTGCGGGCTTTGAAGATGGGGAAGGAGGAAAATTGGCAGGGTTTTTTTTTTTTCTTTTTCCCAAGCAATTTGACTCACTCCAAACCACTAGAAATAAAGGTAACCCACAGCTTCAATAGTAGTTGTGTGTTGCTAAAGTGCTTTCACACATATAATCTCATTCGCTCCTCTACACAGTCCTCACAAAATTGCTTTATCATTTATCTCCTCAACTTGGTGGCCAGAGAGAGAGAAGCCTGCTTTATCTCAGGCTGGATTTCCTGGGAAGCAGACTCTGAGATAGAGTTTGGTGGGCAAAAGGTTTATTAAGGACGGCCCTTGGGACCAACCCCCATGGCAGAGAGGGGCTTGAATCATGTGTGGACAGAGGGAAAAATCAAGGTGTGATTCCTGGAGGCCCGATGGGGACTCAGACCACACCATGGGGAGATCTGGGGCTAGCATAGCCCTTCAGAGGCATCTTGAGTTGGGTTAATATGGCCAGTTTGTCATCCTGCTTCTTTGATCTGTAGTTGGATGGGGGCTGCCTAGAGAAGGGTGGGCCTTTGGGCAGGTGGCTTTGTGGCGATGGGACCCTAAAGGGGCCAACCGCTGGAGGCTGCCCACCCACACCCCCCACCAGCCTCTGAGCAGCAATCCTCCCTTCAGGAGTTCTGGGCAGCACATTGCACATCACACCGGGGCAGGCTTGCTTATCATAATCTCCCTCCACCCCAGCATAGCACCTGGCATGTAATAGGTTTTTAATAGATATTCGTTAATGTCAGTAGCACATTCCCATTTCACACAGAGAAAAGCAACAGTTAGGAATGTGAAGGAACTAGAATTAGAAGGAAGGCTCCTAACTCCAGAATCCCAGCCCTTGCCACTGTCCTTCATCTGAGCTCACAAACAATGACGAGGGACATCTGGATGACAGTCATCTGACCCTGATGCAAAACAAAATCAAATTAATGTTTTCAGGTCCAAAGAAGATGGTTGGAGACAGGTAGTCTAGCACTAGAAAGGCAACCCCATGATGTCATTGTGGAGCAGGCTCCCCTCTTTCTTCTCGGCACCCTCATGTGGCTCTCATTCTCAAGGTTACTTCATGGTCCAAGATGATTGACAAAGCTCCAGCCATCATGTCAGCATTCCAGGCTGGCAGCAGGAAGGAGGCAGATGGTAGGGACTGAAGGCTGCTCTTCCTAAGTGAAGGGATTTTCAGCACTTTTCTCTCTTATTTTTTCCCTGAATCCCCAGACCATCGTTTGGTGGAAGATTGACACTGGTCACAAGAGGAGGGACTGGGACTTGTCCTTGAGGCAGAACAAACTTGGGCTTGAGTTTGAGGACACCAGAGGGAAGGATGGGACTGCTGTCCACACTAGGGCTTGGCAGCTTTGGCCAGCCAGGGGGTTTCCCACAGCCAGGGCCTGGGCAAAGAGAATGAGAGCCCGTGTACAGACAGGCCTAGGGTTTGGGGAAGTTGCTCTGAGACATCTTTGCATAGTTTGTTGCAAGGTCCCATCCCTTGTGCTTGTATTTTAGACAAAACCAAACCAAAAAAAGTAAATCTGATACCCAGACAAATAAGGCAAAAAAGGTTTACTTTTCTTGATTTCCTGGTACTTGAATCCAGCACTTTCCAGTGTGCCATGAGTGGGTTATAGATGTGCCATGTATGGTTCTCCTCAGACCTGGGGACAGCCAGGCAGGTGTGGGGATGGCGGTTGGTCCCCTCCAACCACAGGCAGCCTCAGCTGCTTATCCCCATGACATACATGTGCCATAACCCGGGCAAGATTGGGGCATGCCACTCAATTCCCTTTGCTGTCGCGAGCTTGTTTGAATGTTGGAAGCAAAAAGTGCTGTGCATTTCCAAGAGGGAGAAAAAATCACTTTCTCATTATGGTAAGATTTTTCTCAGATTTCCAAGTCAAGTCTCAGGTGGCAAAGTAAATGGCCCCATTTGTGCCAGTGCCCAGAACTGCAACAGTTTACCTGCCTGATCCATACATCCAAAGGTTCCTAAGAGCATCTTGCTCACGTTCTTCATTTTATAGATGAGGACACCAGGCCTAGGGAGGTAAATGCCTTGGCAATGGGCATAGAAATGATGTAGGTTTAATTTGACAACATTATTAACCCTGCTCATTATCTTGAAATGATCCCATAAGAGCTTAAGAAAAATGGCAATTATTTAATTGCATACTTTACATGGTATATTTTATATATTGTACAATTATCACCATAATGATTAATGGTGGTTAATTCTTCTGTAGCTGAAGGCAGTCAATGTAAGGTGGTATTTCAATATCTTTTCTTTTTTACTTCAAGATTAAGCCTAGAAAGTCTTTTGCCTTTCTGTTCACCCACAGGCAGCAGGCAGAGGGTGTGAACACCAGGTCTGTGGACACCACTTACCAACTAGCCATCATTTCCCCTTGCTTGGGAGAAGAACACATCTCCAGAACATTTCAGGGTGCTCTGCAGTGCCTGAATATTCAATCTGACTTTACTCTAATCTCTCAAATGCCATAGTTGCAGAGGAGTAAGAAAATTCTACAATCAACTCTGAACCTTCCTAGTCTACCTTTCAAGATTACTGAGATCATTTACTGAACATTTTGGGTTAGGCTTAATTGCAGTCGGATAGGGAAATACCAAATCTCTGTGGTTTAAAAATGTCTGGAGCCTTGCGGCCCAGCAGAAAGGCAACCTTATGGTATCATTGCGGAGCAGGCCCTTCTCTTTCTTCCTGGCCCCCTCATGCAGCTCTCATCCTCAAGGTCACCTCATGGTCCAAGATGGCTGACAAAGCTCCAGCTATCATGTCAGCATTCCAGGCTGGCAGCAGGAACGAGGCAGATGGTGTGGACTGAAGGCTGCTCTTCTCAGTTGAAGGGATTTCCAGTATTCTCACAGAACAATTAATTTCCATTCTGTCAGACAGAATCGGTCACATGACTACCTTTAACTGCAGTAGGAGAGGAGAATAAAGATTTTGACCTGTGCCATTTAGCCTTGCTGAAAATACCGGGGCTCTATAACTAAGGAGGGAAGAAAAATAATGATTGGTGTAGACAACCACTATCTCTGCCACACGATTCCAGGAAAGAACACAGCAAGCCTTTAGCAAAACACCTGGCACATGATTGTTGTGTGTTTAATGATTGCTTATGGAATGCCTACAGTGGTTAGGGCCAAGGCTGTTGAAGGAGGGTTGTCCCTGTTCTCAGGGCACTCTTGATCCTGTGCTCAACCAGCATAGAGCTGGGGACATTCTGCTGAGTGGACAAACCATCTCTAGGCAGATCTGTTTCTGACCCATAGTACCCTTGTGGTTTTAAAGCATGGAGTTACAGAGCCACCCAGCCAGGGTTCTGCATATTCCTATGGATTGCCAGTGTCCTGTTGTCACGAGAAAGCCTTGGGGGCTGTTGACAGAGGCTTCTCATGATGAGCAGTGAAGGGAATGGTGCAGGCTGGGAACTCGAGAGTCCTGGGTTTAACCCCTGCAGTGATGCTGACGTCAACCTTTCATATGGTGAGCCTCAGGTTCCTGGTCCGCCACTTGTAGATTATGACATTTACTTTGCAGGACCGTTGTGAGAACTAGTGCCCAGCATGGCTGTTGTCTGGATGCTGATGTGACATCTGGCAGGGCCAGCAGAACTGGGCCACCCCAAGAGCGTGGTAGGCCCTTTGGTCAGATTTACTATAGACAAGGAAAAAGACAAATGGACAGGACAGCCGTATCTCCACCCTTTTGCCGTCACACAGAAATCAATTTGTTCAATGCCTTATTAAGAACAGCAAAATAGGCCAGGCTCATGCCTGTAATCCCAGCACTTTGGGAGGCCCAGATGGGCGGATCACGAGGTCAGGAGATGGAGACCATCCTGGCTAACACGGTGAAACCCCGTCTCTACTAAAAATACAAAAAATTAGCCGGGTGTGGTGGCGGGCACCTGTAATCCCAGCTACTCAGGAGGCTGAGGCAGGAGAACGGTGTGAACCCAGGAGGCGGAGCTTGCAGTGAGCCGAGATCGCGCCACTGCACTCCAGCCTGGGCCACAGAGTGAGACTCCGTCTCGAAACAAAAATAAAACACACACACACACACACAAAAAGAACAGCAAAATAATAGTGCTGTTCAATAATAAATTCCTTACCACTCAATACTAATGTTGAAAAAAGTTTACGGGAATCCATTGCTTTGGACTAGGCCCCAGCAGACCAGACCAAACCAAAATGAAGCCACTCATACAAAGTGACACAAAATCACACCAAAACTTTAAGGAAGCAGGTAGAGCCTCAAACAGACCAGTTTTTCCTAAAAGCGGTAGATTCATAGCAACCAATCAGAAACAGCCCAGTCTGTCTGAGTCAGTGTCATAATGAAGTTCCTCTTTATAAGAAAAGTGACCTGCTGTTCACCGAAAAGCACAGTGACCCACTGTTCACCAAAAAGTGTAGTGAGCTGCTATTCACTGATCTGCTTTTTTGATGGTTCCATTTCCTTTTTCCCACCTTCCACACACTAACCAGTCTGTACTGTCATCCCCAGCAGAACACTCATTCTAATTTATGGAATGAAGTGTTGTCCAATTCTAGAATTCCAAGTAAAAGCCAATTAGATTTTCAAACTGAATTTGTTGTAATTTTGTCTTTTGGCACTAATACAAAAAGACCACTGAATCCTAGGTAAAGCTAATGGACAAAAGGAATCTTCAAGGTCCCATTGGTCTCCCAGCACTTGAGTTCTGTAATTTGGCCAAAGCTGACTTATTTCCAGGAGTGTGAAGTTCTGGATGTGTGGGTGAAACTCTCACTAAGGGAAGTGGGAGCCCTTTAGACAAGAAAAGCAACAAAGCAGCGGGCGGCTGTTTCCTCCACGGGAGTGGGGGCAGGTTGGTTTGGAATGGCCTCTGGGAAGGAACACCCAGGAGACTTCATGCTCCCAGGAAACCGCCTATACTGGGGTATTCAAAACACTCAGAGCTTTACGTTTTCAATGGATGAGTTCATGATTTTTCTGAAGCCATCTAAAACTTCTTACCTGCAGTGGAGTGTGCCTAATTTGGAGCAGGTGGTGAGGGTCTCCTCCCCAGCTCAGAAGCAGTGTTCCTTGGGGTGTGGTCATGGGACCATCTCCCACAGACTCACCTGGGGCAAAAGCAGGAGCCCCACTCCAGATGCGGTGGTGGGGAGGGCAGAATCTCTGGTGCCGAGCCTGGAATTCTGCATTTTAATGATTTCCCTTCTTCTACCCACTAATGTTTGACTTGGTTTCCAACCTTGTTCATTCTGTATTAGCTGAGGTCCTATAGAAAGACTTGATGTGAAATATTCCACTAGGTATCCACTGCGTGGCTACTTTCTCTCTCTGTGACACTCATGATAAGCCTCTATATACCTCTAGAATCTCCTTGTCATTGACAGTCTTGTGCAATTGCTCTAAGAACAGGACTAGGGTAAGGATACCTGGGCTGCAAAATTGAGAAAGTGCTCACTCTTAAGGAGGCATACTCTCTGGGGTGTGCAAAGAGGGGGTTCACACCTCAGAATGAGCACCTCCTTAAGTCTACCTCAGGCACTCCCTTTGACTCATCCTGTCTCTGTCTTCAGAAAGCCCTCCTCCTTTGCAATGGCCTGTTTCTGGATGACTTTTTCTGATGTTGGAGGAACATGACACCCCTTAGTCTACACTACACTTGACATTTTTAGCTAATTCATTCCAGGGCTTGGTAAAGTACTCAACTTTGCTTAGCATTATCCACTATTTCTTTTCAAGGAATCTTGGATCTGTGCAACATAGGCAGTCATGTGTTAGACATATTTAAAAAGTTGTAGAATCTTAGAACTGAAGGGGTATTGGAGACAGCATAATGGCTCTTCCTTTCACGTTTATCTGCCTTCCTTTCTCACATGTGCTTTAACTGGGATTATATAGTATAGTTAATTTTGCATCATGCTTTTCCATTTCAGTGGACATAACCAGTCGTTAGGCCCGGGTTTCAGTTCTGGCCCTTCCACAGGCTTGGTATAGGATCTGGAGCAGAGGTTCTCAAAGCCCAGTGCCTCAGCTATTCAGGGGCAAGGCTGAGAATCTGCATTTCCAACGACCTTCCAGGCAATACAGATGCTGCTAACCTGGGACCCCGGGTTTAGGAAAAACCCTTAATTTCACAATGAGTCCCAAATGGGAAGACAATTCCTTAATCACGGGGTTTTTGCCTAGATCAAATGAGACAATGTGTGAAGAGAACCTCATCTAAGAGGTGATCCACACCTGACCCCCTTATTCCAAGCTCTCGTCTAAGACAAGGATGTGGTACTTGACATCCCCAATGTGTGGACTTCCATTCTCACCTTCAGAACTTCTTGGGTCAGGTTCTCCAGGAGCAGCCCTTGAGGTGAGGGTTTGTTAAGGAAGCAGTCCCAGGAGAACTCAGTGGGGGTAGGGAAAAGAGAACAGGGAAGGATTTCAGGCAAAGTCCTGCAGAGCTCCATCAGTGACTCCACAGGCGGTTCTGGAGGCTGTTTCCTCTCAGAGCACAGAGAGGGCACAGGCAGGAGCAAACCACCTTCAGAGTTGGCAGAGTGGGGCTTTCCTGCAGGCTGAAAGGACCCTGGGTCTGGAAGAGGCCTCTCACCACACAGTCGCCTGCTGGAGTAGAGGGTGGTGCAGGTGGAGGGCAGTGGGTGCCTCTGTAAGCGGCAGGGCGGAGGCTCCAGCCAGGGAAGAGGACTCCAAAGACTGCATGCCCAAGGGCAGGGACTAAGGGGAGACATGCAGAGAGATAGAGAGAGAGAGAAAGAGAGACACACATTTGGACACACACATACACACACAGAGAAAGACAGAGAGAGAACCACACAGCCGACATGAGGGGATGGCGTCAAAAGACCACAGGAAACCTGGTGAAATGATAGAAGGCCTCTGCACCCACCTCTTCCTTCCTCCCACCCAGTCCTGGAGGGTGCAGGGTCGGCAGACTGGCGAGGGGAGGGGCAGAAGCTGGGGAGGAAAGGCCACACACACAGACACACAGAGACACACGTACAGAGACATCCACACAGAGACACACACAGAGAGACACACACACAGACACAGGGAGACATACAGAGACACATACACAGAGACACACAGAGACACAAACACAGAGACACACAGAGACACACACAGAGAGAGACACACAGACACATACAGAGAGAGACACACACAGACACACAGAGACACACAGAAAGGCACACATAGACACACACACAGAGACACACACACAGAGACACACACACAGAGACACACAGAAACACTCAGAGAGAGACACACAGACACAGAGAGGCACATACATGAACATATATACTCACACACACACATACATGAACATATATACTCACACACACACATACATGAACATATATACTCACACACACATACATGAACATATATACTCACACACACATACATGAACATATATACTCACACACACACATACATGAAGACACACACACAGAGACACACAGAGAGAGAAACACATACATGCACATACATACTTACACTCTCACAAACACATACACACACAGAGATACATATACAGAGATACACATACATACACACAGATACACACACAGAGACATATACACACATACATATACTCACAGACACACACACATACTCACATTCATACACAGAAACACACACATAGACACACAGAGAGAAAGAGAGAGAGAGAGAACCACACGGCCGACATAAGGGGATGGGGTCAAGAGACCACAGGAAGCCTGGTGCAACGGTAGAAGGCCACTGTGCCCACCTCCTCCTTCCTCCCACCCAGCCCTGGAGGGTGCAGGGATGGCAGACTAGCGAGGGGAGGGACAGCAGCTGGGGAGGAATGGCCACATCACATCCCCCTTCCCCCTGGGTGGAGGGAAGAAGATTTTAACTGGATGAAAGGGAGATTTTGATTTAGAGTGCACAAGACTTTTTAATACTTTAAAAATGCATGATCAAATTCCTGAAAGGAACCAAAAAACTGGTTTGTGTCCAAATGTTGCTCAGGAGGTCGTTGCTCAAGGAAGAGAGGTCGTCAGACGCTCCATTCCTGAAGCTGGTGGCTGAAGGGAAAAACAGAAAGTCATTTTTTGTTTGTACCTTGGAGTCTAGCTCATTTAATATACCAATTAGACATAACTTTTAATGACACCAAAATATTCAGTTTGCCCTAATTTATTTAATTATTTCCCTATAGTTGGATGACATTTGAATTCTAAATTGTGTTTCATTTTTATTTATTTTTTGCTCTTGAAGATAATACTGTAAAACCTGTAAACAAATGTTCATGGCAGCCAAAGACTGGAAAAGACTCAAGTGTCCTTCAGTGGGTGAACATCGAAAAGTGGTGGTACCTCCATCCCCCAGAACCCTCCTCAGCAGCAAAAAGAAACAAACTGTCCATGCACAGCTGGGGCAATCTTGAGGGGATTTTGCTGAGTGAAATAAGCCAGTCCCAAAGGTTATGTCCTGTCCGATTCCATTTATATGACATTCCTGAAATGACATAATGAGAGGGATGGAGAACAGATTAGTGGTCGCCAGGGCTCAGGGTGGAGGGGGAGGGAAGCTGTGAACTGTGAGGGATCCCTGTGGTACCTTTGCTGTCGTGGTGGTCCCTCTAATCTACATTTGATGAAATCGCATTGAATTACACACATGCACACACATAAGTACATGTAAAGCAGGGGAAATGTGAATAACATGGAGTTGTCAGTGCCCGTTTCCTGGTTGTGATTCTGTGTTACAGTTACACAAGATGTTCCTACTGGGGGAGGCTGGGTGAAGGGTACAAGAATCCCTGCACTGTATTTTATAACCATACATGAATCTCAACCTTCTCAAAATAGAATGTTAAAAGTATAAATTTGTCTAACTAGAAAATGTGAATCAATGCAAAACATGTATTAGATAATGAGGGAAAGGTACTTGGTACAAAGCTAATACTGTGTTGATTGTTCTCGTATTTGCATCTGGGTGCTGCTCTAAATTCTTTTTTAGGATACATTTGTAGAAACGGAATTATTGAATCAAAAGGTATAAATTTTAAGGCTCCTAATGCATCAAATTGTTTTCAGAAAGTTTGTGCAATTTATTTGCATCCCTCAGAATTTATTTTATCCTGCCACTAGCAGTATTGAATCATCACATTCAATATTGAATCATCGCATTCAATACTAAAAACAAGAACAAAAATAACTCTCTTTCTCCTTGCCAGTTCCATACGCGCTGGACAATATCTCATTTTTTTCATTCCCACCTCACTGATTGCCGGTGTGGCTGAACATTTAAAAAACATATTTATGGCTTATTGGACATTTTGCTTTTGTATATAACCCACATTTCTATTGATGTCTTGAATCGCAGTAAGTTTTTTTCTTAGTTTGTAATTAATTTTCCTTTAATTTGTAATAGTCTTAAAATAATAAGACTATTAACCTCTTATCATATTTGTTGAAAATATTCCTTTCCAGTTTGTCCTTTTTATTTTTAAATGTGGCATTTTTTGATACAATCTATATATGATATATGTACATAGATTATGTGACTTATCAGTATTTTCCTTTGTGGTATTTTTATTGCTAATCTTAGAGGTGCCTCCTCCGTCCCAGTATCAGTAATTATTGAATTGTATTTATTTCTTTTATCTAAGGTTTCCTTTATAAATAAAAATATCATTTGATGACTAATCCACTCCATTCCCCTTGGGTGTCATGTTCCCTTTATCATCTTCTTAGTTCTTATATTTTTTTGAGATTTCTTTCTGTGCATATTTAGTTTGTTGCATTGATCTGTTTGCAAATTCTTCCGCCAATAAAACACTTAATTGTTCGAACTTTAGAATACACTTTAAAATTTGGCAGAACAATTCCCCATTTAAAAAAATACTTCCAACCTTTCTCCCTTGTTTATTTTTTAAAGTTTAGAATTATTTCATAAATATTTGTTTCATTAAGAAATTCCACTGGCATATTGATAGTAATTGTATTAACTATTTAATTGGAAAGCAATGAACATTCATTTATTTGTGCCTATTTATGAGACCCTATGGCAACTTTGTAATATACTTGCAATTTCTTTTCTCCATTTATTAAAATACTACTTTATATATTTCAATAAACTTTTGTCATTTCTATATGTTGATTACACACATGTATTATAATAGTTTTTCCTGGTTATTTTATGCTTTAAAAATCCATTTTGAAGAAGTCATTGTTATTAGGCCTTTTTTTTTTTTTTTTTTTTTTGAGACGGAGTCTCGCTCTGTCGCCCGGGTTGGAGTGCAGTGGCCGGACCTCAGCTCACTGCAAGCTCCGCCTCCCGGGTTCCCGCCATTCTCCTGCCTCAGCCTCCCGAGTAGCTGGGACCACAGGCGCCCGCCACCTCGCCCGGCTAGTTTTTTGTATTTTTAGTAGAGACGGGGTTTCACCGTATTAGCCAGGATGGTCTCGATCTCCTGACCTCGTGATCCGCCCGTCTCGGCCTTTTTAGTAATTATTGCTGGTGTTTAGTGATATTCTTGATTTATGTTTATTTCTCTTGCACCCAACAATCTTACTGATTTAAACAGTTGTTTTGGTCAACCCTCTTGAGTCTTCTTAGTTTATAACCATATTGTCTGTAAATAACACAATGCTGCTCTCCTTTCTTGGAGTCATTCCACATCTCTCACCCCATACCTTACTGTGCCAGTGAGAACTTCTGATTCAGTGTTCGTTAATGCTGATGATGGCAGTGGGTCGCTTTTTGTATGCTTTATTTCAAAGGTAATGAAGCTGTGCATTAATGGATTAAATATTCCTTTGGAAGGTTGTCTTTTGCCCTTCCAGAATTTACCATTCAATTTTTTTAAGTGACAAGAATGTTATCTTTGTGTGTGGTTTCATCAATGTCTTTTCAGTATCTGTTAACATCATCATTTTATAATCCATGCCAAATATGCATTACTAGATTTCCTAATTTTTAATCAGATAAAATCACCTTGATCAAAGTAGAAATTAGTTTATTGTGCTATCATATTTGATTTGCTAGTATTTTTGCCAGAACTGGCTATGTAGTTTGCAAATCCCTGAGCAGAGCGAAAATGTGGAACCCCTTGTTCAAAGATTAAGAATTTCAAGATGGTGACCGCAGAGTATTAAACCAAGCACAGAGCCCCTCTTGTGTCACTGCACGGACAGCGTGTGCATGAAGCTGGCCTTGAGTTTTGCGTTTACATTCATACATGAAGCTGAAATTGGTCCATCGTAGCTTTTCCGTGGTATCTTGGTCAAGTTTTGATATCTGATTTATGTTCATTTCTGAAAATGAATAGGATAACTTACCATATTTTTCATCCTCTGGGAGAGTTTATTTGGCATGAGGACTGACTGTGGCTTGGAAATGTGAGAGGGGACATCCAGGCATGGCCCTGTGGCCATGGGGCATCTTTGTGAAGTTACTTTACAAGTAAAGTAAATTAAAAAAAATCTTTTGATGGGAATATTGTCTACCCCCTAACTCCCAAGTCTCTAATTTTCTAAAGCTGGTTTTAACCATTTGCTTTTTTTTTTTCCCCAGAAAATTAAGCAATTTATCTGTATGTTTTCACTTTTTGCAATCAATTTCAATGCAAAGTTTCATAATAATATTTGTAATTCCCTTACGTGGGTTACATCCCACATAACGTGACTAGTTATTTTTATTTGTATAACTCTCCCCGCTTTTTTTGGTTAGCTTTACCAGATATTTTTCTATTTTGCAGCGATTCTCCTCCAGCTCCCTCTCTCCACCCCCCGCCCCCACCCCACACACATGAAAAGCCAGTTTGAGGAGGATTTATTGATGACGTCCTCTTAGCATGGGGCATTTTCTGACTATTCTGTTTGATTTGCTCTCGGAATTGATTTTTGCTGTTATCTTTATTGTTTCCCTCTACCTGTCCTACTTAGCCTTGTTTTTGTTTTCTTTTTCCTGCTAACTTCTCTTGCTCTTGACTCATACTTTTAAATATAGGAAAGCTCTTCAGATTATGCACTTGTTTCTGCTTCCACTTCGGGCCACACTCCATATTCTTTGAAATCCAGTGTTTTTGTTTCTATTGTTTATTCCCAAGAGTCTGTAATTCCAACTGTGACTTCCATGATTCAAGAGTTAGTTAAGAGCAACCTCCCCTTTTCTCTTTAATTTCCAGGGGGAGTGAAAGATCTCATTTGCTTGTTTAAACTTTGTTATCAACTTTTATTATTGTACTTCTGTTTTAGAATATTGCATGGAAAATTTCTGGTTTTTAGGTTTTTGTTTCTTCTTTTATAAATGTCCCAGAATGCTCAACAACCAGTAGTATTGTCTATAGGGTACAGAGTCTAGATTCTACCTGTTGATCCAATCTTATTAATTATAAATCTCATAATTTCTATGTCCCCTTTTTTTGAAGTACTTGATTTTTCAGCAGTTAGAAGGTGTGTGTTAAAACCTATTGCAGTCACGATTTCCCCTTCCAGTCCTTTCTTCCACACTCCTTGCAGGGCTCTCTATCTTCTGATGCTGTGTGACTACGACTGTGAAGTCTTATAACTGCTACATTTTCACTGCGAATGGCTTCTTTTGTTAGCTGCGATGTCCCCCTCTAAAATGGTTTTCCCTAACGCTAGGCGCCCTCTGCGTTCTCCAGGGCGCTCCCCACCTTTACGATTCACTGGTCCACTCGTTTGTCTCTGGCTTAGCTCCTCGCTGTCCATCTCCCTGTCCCCTTAGGCGTCCTGAAAGCAGGGCCTGCCTGCTCACTCACCACTTTCTACCTGAAGCACGTGAGACACTCAATGCACGCGCAGTTCAGAAACGGATAGGATGGTCCTCCTGGTCTTGTTAAATAGTTTTCTCACCTGAAGCTTTGTTTCATCTGAAAAGAATCTGATGCCTCGGCATTTTCTTGCCTTGCCCTTCCCTTGCCAGACAGGAGAGTGGGTGTCCATCCTGTCTTCATGGCCTCTCCACCTTCCCTTCCATATGCTCCTCCTGCCAGCTGACTCTGCCATTGCTTCTCTGGTCCCTGTGGGCTGCCGGGCAGAGTGTAGGGGCACTGGGCTGGGAGCAGGAGGCCAGGTCATGAAGTCGGCCCCGGGATACCAGCCAGCTCATTGACCCTCAGCTCCCGCTCTGCAGTGAGGACATGTGAGATAACACATGTGAGATGCCCAGGGACACAGTACTGGCTGCCTTCCAGCCCCAGCCTTTAGGGGAAAACGACAATAAAAATGCCACCTGCCAGACGCTTGTTAACTGACCGTGGGTGGGTCTGAGGTCTTGAGATTGTTGGCCGTTAGATCTGCCAAATGCCACCCCTGGGCCCCCAAAGAGGGACATAAGTGCCATCTTAGCACCAGGGACTGACCCGACACTGGGATACATAACTCATGTGCCCATTAGCATGTCAGGGCATCTGCCCTCCACACGGGTGGCAAAGCGATAGTGATGGTTATCCTTGTTTTATCGTTGGGGATGAGGTTAAGAAGTGCGTCCTATGTCATGCAGTGAGTTGGTAGGGGAGCCAGTTATTAACATCTTCAATTAACTCAGGGCTCTGCTTTGGAAACGCTCCACGTCCTCTCCTCTTTCCTGATTTCTGGCTTGCATCTGCAGCATCACATGCAGTGGAGAACCCAGGTCATGTCTGACACGCAGAGGCTGCAGGCATCTCATTGCTTCTTGGGAAGACAGTGGACAGGCCTTCTGATTCCCACTCTCAGGAGGAAGAAACCCAGGTGGGTTCAGGACCTCTCTCGGGTACCAGAGAGGGGAGACAGTGTCAGAACTGAGATAAAGGGACCAGGAATCTCAGGCCTCTGCAGTATGAAGTGCTCCAACACCCAGCCTCTCCTGGCCAAACCACCCTCGTCCTCAGGCCCCTGGACCTGACCCTGTGTGGCAGCCTCTCTGAATAGGGTTTCTTTCCTGACCCTTGACGAGGGAGTCCTCTCCTGCTGTCCTGAGTTCTGCTGCCCTGGCCAAAGTCAGGTGTGAACCCTGACTGAGAAGGGGCCTCCCTCGAGGCCTGGTGTACTTGGGACAGTCCTGGAAGAGGAGGACATCCCTGGACTTTACATGGACATGGCCAAATTCCATGTCCTCTCCTTCCTCCCGCCCCATTGCATCTCTTCTCCATGGCTGCTGGTCCCTCTCCTGGAAGTGTCTAACCTACTCCAAGGCCAAGTACCTTGACAGCAAGAAGTCACTGTGCGTTTTCCACTCCCAGGCTCTATTTGTTTATTTCTCTGTGCTTCTCACTCATGCAAACCACAGCCTTCGGTTCCAGAGTCTTACAGACTGACCAGAGCCCACAAGAGCACAGCCTTGCTCTCAGTCCCGAGCCTGGCCCTCCTAGGTTGGAGCAGCTGGGCCAAGCCTGTCCCAACCCAGGGAGCCACAGGGATCTAAACTTGGCTTTGCAAGGACTTCTGGCTGAGCAGCCCCAGCCAATGTTGGATCTTAATTTGTCTAAAGTAAGAGGAATACTTTCTTGCTTCCCAGGGGTGTCCTGAGAATGAATTATTTACTATTTGTAAAACACTTTGTAGGGTTCAGGATCATTACACAGGGACCACAGGTTCAGAAGCAGCTCTGGATGCCTGACAGGGTGGTTGTGACTATGAGCCATTTATATAGCACTTTACATTGGCCAAGTGCATACCAATCATTTATTAGTTAATTCTCCCACCACTCCAGAGCTGTCAGCCACCTTTGGTTGCTATGTTCTCTCTCCTGGAAATGAGGTTGGGGAGGTCAGGAGAGGCCGGCAGCCTTGCCCAGGGTTACCTAACATGGTGGCTTGGGGCTCAGGCCACACTTGGTGTAGGCTGGAGCTGCTGGAGGTTTCATTTCTTAGAACCTTGTCATCCACCCACCCAATCCCCCGAGAAAGGCATCCTGCAAGGGATTGCTATAATTTATGACCCCGTGATACTCCCAGGAACAACTTCGATTTGCTACCTACTGGACCGCGCAGGACTGAATGTTGGCTTTGAAGTCAAAATCTGCTTGCGCAACTTACAAGAATTTTGACCCTAAGCAAATTTCTTAATGCTCCTGAAGCTCCGGTCTTAGTGATCAATTACGGATAGAAAAACCAGCCAGGCTTTTGTAAGGATCAGATATATTAAACGAAGAGAACTTGAAATAAAATAAAGCTTAATACTTGTTAGCGCTAAGCTTTTGATTGCTGCCCTGGTGCAGACAAGACTTTCCCTCCAAGGGTGACACAATAAGCCCATGGGAAATGACATTAAAGTTTTTGATCAAAGTGATCCACTGGGACTCTACACATTTCCTGCCTTTAGTGTAGGAGTCTAGAAGTAGAAAGGTAAGGAAAAGACAAAACTGAAACTGTCACTATTTCCTTTATATGCTCATGAATCAAATTGGTTGGAATATTCACTATTCTTCAATATTTTTTCATTACTTAATGCATATTTACTAAGCACTTAATGTGAACCAGGCAGTTTAAGGAGTAAAGGAATTGGCAGTGAATGAGAGAGACAAAGTCTTTGCCCTCATTGAGCAGACACCTAAAGAATGTAGGAACACAAATTGGGAGAGAGTTGAGGGAAGCATGTGCTAAAGGGAGGGATGGTGTGTGCAGATGCCCTGGGGAAGGGAAGCCTTCAGAATGCAGGAGGACCTGAGAGAAGACCACTGTGGCTGGGGTAAGGGAGAACATGGCAAGGAGGGTGAATTGGGTGAGGACACCCTGAGCAGCTCACGAAATCCAGAACACCAGGATAGGGGGTGGGGATTTAATCCCCACGCAACATCACTGAGGGCCTATAAGGAAGGCTCATCCCCATGTGATGGCTTGGGTTACTGTATGGATCCTCAAACCCTCAGCAACTGAGAATCTGAGCCCTGGCTCTGTTAGATGGTTGATTTCTTGGCTCCAAGAAACCTGCAGTCCAATTCCTTTGAACATACTCAAGCATGCAGAGCCCAGCGAGGGCGCTCAGGAAAGCCCTGCAGATGAGCTGCTTCTTGCCAAGCTCTTAGCCACCAGCAAAAGCCATCACTCAGGGCTGGCATCTTCCGAGCCCTCACATCCCCCAACTCCTATTACTTATCAGGAAAACCCAACGAGCTCAGGAACATAAAGCGACTCATGTAGGTTCTCAGCTGCCAAGCTGTGCTGAGAGCTGACTGCAGACCCCAAGACTGAGGAATCGGCAAAGCCATGGGCTCCTCCCAACTGCACTCAGTTGTCCTTTTCCTGTCACCCTTCGTGGGATTAATGCATAGACTGGCTGGGGAGGGCTCACCTACCTTCCTTTTCTTCCTTGTGGCTGGGAAACCATGCTGGGAAACCAGAGCATTTCCTCATCTCAGTGCTCAGACCAATCCCCTCGGCTCTCAGATCCCTTTTATGGGGCTCCTATATGGACTATGGGTGAAAGACAATATGCTGGGGAGTACTGTATCTGTCTAAGAAGGGTTTCCTGGCCAGCTAGTAGCTTGTAGTATGTTGGAGAAAGAAGACTTCAATGTCTTAGAAATCATATTTATAAAGTGGTAAAATGCTATGACTGGAAAAAAACCCTAAGATTTTCTGGTCCATCCTCTTCCTGCTTGCTCAAGAAAATGGCTACAATTACCAGGCCATACTTAGTTAATTACTAGGTGCATCATCTTGACAACATATGTCCATGAATCTGTGCCTAGCCCTGAATGTGATTTCTTTGAAATCCCAGTAGTAAGAGAACCCATTGTTGAGAAGCATATGAGAAAAATAGGGTTGAAGACGGAGGTCATAAATGAACACATGAAGCACTTATACATATATTTTTAAAAAATCTTTGATGCAATAAAACAAAGGCAGCATACTAAATAAAGACAATAGCATTGGTCTGTTATACATCATACATTTGTAATAGCATGAAGTTTGCAATTAATTTCCATTTACCATCCCTTCTTCTCTAGAAACTTTTGATATCGCTTCCTCACAATTTCAGCAAGATGCTTGTAAGTTCCCTTGGCTTGCTTATAGAACATGTTTAAAGATAATCATATTTTTGACTTATTTTCATCTCTAGGAACTCTTCATACCGTGGGTTCCCTACCTATGTTGGACAGAGTTTTTACTAGCAGGCAACAAAATCCATACTAGTTAGAATAATCGGAAAGGGAATTTAAAAATCATGTTAGTTTGCTTACAGGATCTCCAGGGAAACCAGAGAATGAACTTGGCTGCCACACAGCCAAGAAAATTGCCCAAGCATACACAGAACTGTTCTAGCAAAATATCACTGCTGTCACCACCCACTGCTTGGCACCCATGGCACCAGGGCACTCAGAATTCCATCTCAGCTGCTGAGAAGAGTCAGTTGCTTCTGCAGTCAAGTTTTCTGGAAGATATCGTGTCCCATGGTGTGGCCAGGGCCTCTCGCTCTTCACTTCATTTTCCAGTGTGTCAGCTTGGTGGCCACTAGGTCACATGTGGAACTCTGTCCTCAATGGAGCCTTGGAAATGTAGTTTCTAGCCTCCTAGGAAGTCCAGTGAGAAGGAAGTTGGCTGGGAGACCAACTGCACACATGGTAGGAGAAAGGTAGTTATTAGCTAGAACTCCACACCACTACTCAGCTCTGACCTTTTAGATTAACATGCTCTTGTGTCCCTAGCAGGACAATAGTCTTGAGGGCTGAGATTCGTAGAGAGAGAAAACGTCTTGTACGTTCTTGAAGCTCCTATCAATGTGGTAGCAGGCAGGTCCAGCCAACACGAACATCAAGGTTACAAAAAGACACGGGGCAGAGAAATTCATGATGTAATGTAATCATAGTCTCTACTACACAGGAAAAGGAAGCAAAAGCCCATCCTGTCCATCCTGATGTCTGTAAAAAGAGAAAAAAGAAAGACGTGACAAATCCATCAAATCAAGGTCTTCATCTTCCTCCAGAATGACTTGGTGGGGAAGGGGTGCTTAAAATATGTCTCAACTCCCAGAATATCCGAGATTCCTGGCTCAGTTTCTTGCATGTTATCCTAGGGCACAATAGACCTTGGCAGAGACAGGTGTCAATTATCACCATAGTTAACCCGCCATGAGGCAATAATTTACAACATGCAGGGTTGCACCTGGGTTCCATTCAATCATTCAGGGATCCAGGCTCTTCCATCCAATGGCCCTATGCTGTTCCCTTAGCTCTGAGTTGTCTGCTGTATCCTCTCTATCTGAGCAGCCAAAAAAGCAAATAACCAGAGATAGCAAGCCCATGGAGGGTCACATGAGAGCTTTCAGGGACCTGGCAGATGCTGGTGTGCACCACTTCTACCATCATCTTTGGCCAGAACTTAATGACATGGCTTCACTTCATTGCAAGGGGGCTGGGCAATGTAGTTGAGCTATGTATCCAGGAGGGAAATGAATACAGAGTTAGGATCCAGAAGTTTTGTGTACCTTGATGGGAGGATACTAGATTCTAAGGGGCCAGAAGGCAGCACAAGTAAAATGTTCTTAGTAGAATGTTTGGCTGACTTTGACCAGAACCAACATTGCTGTTCAAATGGCAGAAGTTTGCCTTTGTCTCCAGAAGGCCTTGTTGTTAGTGGAGGAATTGGAGAAGGTCAAGGGATTGCTTGACTTTAGCAGGCTCCCTACTCCACCCATTGAGGAACCCCACTGAAGACACCATTCAGCTGACAGCTCTGCTCCCCAGTCAGCACTCACTTGGTTATGCATCACCCAGTAAGTGTCCAAGAGATAAGAAATGGGGAGGAAAGGGCAGGGCCTGGGCAGGTGAGCCCTGGAGCAGGAGACCTAGATGCTGGGGAGGGAGGGCCATCCACTGGATGGTGGTCTGGCCAAACCATGCACCCCCCAATGGACTTCACCACCTAACATTGACTGCTTATTGGGAGGAAGTGGGGGGTCCAACCCCACCCTGGCACTCTTCTGCCAGTCTCAGGTAGAGATATTTAGAAATCCACCCTGGAGAAGCAGACCTACATTTTTTCCTGTAGAAACAGAAGCTGTCACTTTGTTTTCCTATGGGCTGACTTTATTTGGCTGCCATAATGACCTGCTTTTATTAATCATGAGATTGTCTGATTCAATTGTTAAGAAAGCAGTATAAAGACCACATCAGCCATTTTAAAAGCTAATTACTTTGATCATGAAGACATATCCTGGGTCTTTGGTCTGTTTTGTAGTCTTTGGTAAATTATCTCAAGAGTAAGTCCTTTCATAATAGTTTATGTTCTACATAAACTGTTTTGTTTTCTAAACAAATGATCACTTCACCAAGATATTTATAGGGGGAATGTGAGAGGCAGCATGCATAATGGCTGTCTACTTTTTAAAACATAGCAACATGTTCTTCTCCCATTTAAAGTGAGTTTCTTGGAAAAATATTTGAGGCTAACATGATATGAAAGGTAATATCTTTATGACTTGAAGAGCTCATGCAGATTTTGAAGAACATTAAACCCCCGACAGAGGCATGGAGACAGAACAACTCACAAAAGAGGAATCAGAAAGATGCATGTAACACAACCCCAGCACCAGTTAAAAAATTAATGCTAATTCCCAATGGTCAGTCTCATATGGTGTAAATTGGTACTACTTTTTGGAAAGCAATTTGGCAAAATGCTTTAAGGTTCATAAACATGATCCTGTCTGTGATCCAGAAATCCCACTCCTGGAACTCTTTCCTAAGAAAAGATCACAAATACAGAAAAGCAATATATATTTGAGTGCGCTGTATAAGCAAGCTACAACCTCAACAATAAAGGAGTGATTTCTTATATTATCTGTCTTATGAGCTAATATGCAGTCATTTAAGAGCCAATTATGAAGACTCTGGCAGCAAGAAGAGCAAAATGAGCAGGATTTAAATGGTGTGTACATAAAATATATGCGTCACTCTAAAGACCAGAAGAGAATACACAAAAATGACATTAAGTAGATGAAGTTTAGAATTACTTAAAAAATAGCTTTTTATTATAAAAAAATTCAAACATACACAGAGGCAGAGAATGTAATAAACTCTCACCCATCATCTTGATTGCACAATTACTTTTTGCAGTACAGATGATCCCTAACTTGTGATGGTTTCACTCATAATTTTTTTACTTCATGGTGCAAAAGCAGTACACAGTCAGTAGAAACTGCACTTCAAGTACTCATACGACTATTCTATTTTTCACTTTCAGTACAGTATTCAATAAATTACATGAGATATCCAACACTTTATTATAAAACAGACTTTGTGTTAGATGATTTTGCCCAACCCTAGACTAATGTCAGTGTTCTTAGCACATTTAAGGTAGGCAAGGCTAAGCTATGGTGTTTAGTAGGTTAGGTGGATTAAATGCAATTTGACTTATGATATTTTCAAGATATGATGAGTTTATCAGGATGTAACTCCATTGTAAGTCAAGGAGTATCTGTGTATGTTTCATATATATATTTAAAATACCTAATTTAAATAGAAAATTATTTTTTAAAAGCATAACCAACATGCCATCATCACAACCAGCAAGATAATGTCTTCTATGTGTGTGTGTTTTTAAACATTTGACATAATTTTAGACTTACAGAAAAGTTGAAAGACTAGTACAGAGAATTCCTATATGCCCTAAATCCAGAGTGTCCAAATATTAATGTTATACCTCATTTGCTCTATTCATCCTTCCCTCCCATATACACACACAAGTTATTTTGTCTAAACCATTTGAGAATAAGGTATAGACATGATGCCCCTTTACCTCTAAATATGACAGTGTGTATTTTTTAAAAACAAAGACATTCCCCTGTATAACTTGAGTTCAATGGTTACAACCGGGAAATTAACATTATGGTATTATAGCATATTAATATATAGTGTACATTAACATTAACATACAATAATGAGCATGTCACCTGTGCACATGGGCCTGTACTCAGAAGGGTACTGTGTTTGGTTTAATGTTTTTTGGTTGCCATTTTGATATTCTTAATTTTTGAATAAGGGACCCACATTTTCATTTTGCACTGGGCCCATTTGCACTGGGCCCCACAAATTATGTAGCTATTCCTGGCCATAATACTATTTTTAAATATACAGGCTTTATTAAACTTTCTCTGGTTAGCATTCTTTATCGCAAAAAATCCTGAATCATGCACTGCACTCAGTTGTTAAGTCTCTTTAGCTACTTCTCATCTGGAATAATTCCTCAGTCTTCCATGACATTGACATTTTTGAAGATTATAGAATGTCCCTCAGTTTGGGAGTGCTGATATTTCCTTATAGTTAGACTTACGTTATACATTTTGGCAGGAATATTGCAGAAATGTTGCTGTGTTCTTCTCAGCCTATCGTATAAGGAGGCATCTGATTTTAGGTTGTGCCCTTCTTGGTGATGTTAACTTTGATCAGTTAGGAAAGTGTGAAGTTACCATCTTTCCTCTTTGAAATGACAAATATATTGTGGGGAAACACTATGAGTCGGTGTAAGTATTCTGGTACACCTCACATTTTATCCATTCGTTTTAGCATCAAATGATGATTCCTGTCTGAATGAATTTATTGTTACAATGATTGCCACGTGATGACATTTCTAATTTCAAAATTTCTTATACTTTTATTAGTTGTTTTCTACTGTAAAGAAGAGGCTTTTCTTCCAATTGATTGATTCATTGATTGACATCATCATGGACTCCTGGATCCTTGTATTATTCAATTCATTACCACCCATTACTACTATTATTTATTTTGATGTTCTATTTGTCCCAAATTTGACGACTAAGAGCCCTTCATGCTCAATCTGGTGTCCTTTAGACATATCATTAAAAAATTTTGAGCACTTTCTAACTTTCCAGCACACAATATGTTCTAGTCTCATCTCATATATTCTATACTCCAGCCCTGGAAACAACTATTGTACCAAGGATTGCTGGGTTCTTTTGGTAAGATGGTTTTTAGAAACGAAGATCTGGATGCCAAATGTACTCAGTGCTGTGAATGCATCACTGTTTCCAGTGGTCCCTGCTAGGAAACAGACCTCTGTAGAAACACCTATATTTACACATCCACCACATATATGCATGGCTCCATATCTACTTAGCTATTTTGTGTGTGTGTGTGTGTGTGTGTGTGTGTGTGTGTATCTGTATCCGTATCTCCATCCTTACATTGGAAGCTCTAATTTCTAAATTTTAATAGTCTGTATTTTCTCAATTATCAGATACTAAAAGTGTAACTGCTTTCAAGTGTGTGTGCCTTACATGTATTTTTTTTTTTTTTTTAAATTTCAATAGCTTTAAAAGTACAAGTGACTTTTGGTTACATGGATAAATTACATAGTGGTGAAGTCTGGGCTTTGAGTGTACTTCTCACCTGAATAGCATACATTGTACCCAATGGGTAATTTTTCACCCATCATCTCCCTCCCACCACCCCCCCAATTCTGAGTCTCCCATGTCAATTATGCCACTCCGTATGCCTCTGTGCACCCATCACCTACCTCCCATTTATAAATGAGAACATGAGGTATTTGATTTTTCCATTCCTGAGTTACTTCATTAAAGGTAATGGCCTCCAGTTCCATCCAAGTTGCTGCAAAAGGCATTATTTTGCTCCTTTTTATGGCCGAGTAGTATTCTGTGGTATATATGTACCACATTTTCTTTATCCACTCATTGGTTGATGGGCACTTAGGTTGATTCCATATCTTTGCAGTTGCGAATTGCGCTGCAATAAACATACATGTGCAGATGTCTTTTTGACATAATGACTTCTTTTCCTTTGGGTAAATACCCAGTAGTGGGATTTCTGGATCCAATGGTGGATCTACTTTTAGTTCTTTGAAAAATCTTCATACAGTTTTCCATAGAGATTGTATTAGTTTACATTCCCACCAGCAGTGTTCCCTTTTTATTACCTCTGTGCCAACATTTATTGTTTTTTGACTTTTTAATAATGGCTATTCTGGCTGGGATAAGGTGGTATCTCATTGTGATTTTAATTTGCATTTCTCTGATGATTAGTGATGTTGAGCATTTTTTCCTTTTTTTTTTTTTTGCCATTTGTATATCTTCTTTTGAGAAATGTCTGTTCATGACATTTGCTAACTTTTTAATGGGATTGTTTTCTTCTTGTTGATTTGTTTGAGTTCCTTGTAAATTCTGGATATTAGTCTTTGTCAGATATATAGTTTGCAAACATTTTCTCCCATTCTGTAGATTGCCTGTTTGCTCTGTTGATTATTTCTTTTGCTGTGCAGAAGCAGTTTAGCTTAATTAATTAGATACCATTCATTTATTTTTGTTCAGTTACATTTGTTTTTGGGTTCTTATTCATAAATTATTTCCCTAGGCCAATGTCTAGAGAGTTTGTCCAGGTTTTCTTCTAGTATTTTTATTGTTTCAGGTCTTAGATGTAAGTCTTTAATTCATCTTGTGGAACTCAAATTTCAATCCAACACCTTATTTATCCTTCTCATTTTCTCTATGTTTAACTCCTTTATTCTGGCCACAATAAATGCATCTCCTGTTACCCACAACACACTTGGTTCTTTGTTCAATCAACTAATTTGAAGTTTGGATATTTTATGCAGTGGGTATCAGTTTTGTATACTTTTATTTGTTGTTCGTATTTTTTTCTGTGCGTGTCTGTCTTTCTTTTGGAAGTTGTGTTGGAAGATTTGGATTTAGTCATCACCATCATGTTCGCCACCAGCAATAATTTCTTAACACTATATCAATACCCTGTGTTTAATTTTCCTTGATTTTCTATAGAGACTTTTTATAGTTGACTTGCTCTCATCAGGATCCAAATATTCCACGTTTTGTTTGGTAACAAGTCTATAAACACTATTCAAATAACCTACGATAGTGCCCCTTTCTCATGCTGTGTATTTGTGGGAGAACTAGATCATTCGTCCTGTGGATTCTGGATTCATCTGACTTTGTTGAGCAGGCATCACTGAGCTTGTTTCTCTGGCTCCCAAGTTTTCTTTACATGGCAGCTGGACCTAGATGCTTGCTCATGCTCAGGTTTAGTTTCATTTTGGAAAGAGCCCTTGGCAGATGGTGTTGTGTTCTTCCTATTGCATCATATCATAAGGAGCATGGGTGTCTGGTGGTCCCACTCTGAATGATGCCTGATCAACCAATGGATGTGCAACACTGATGACTGCTGTCAAGACTCATTGCCTTCAGATGGCAAAAATGTGATTTTCCAATTCTGCAGGAATGACATTCCATCTCTTTCTACATTTTATGTAACTTTGTAACATACTTGTAATTAAAAATATAAATACATAAGAGTGAAAGTCATACCAATATCAGTAGTAAGCTAGGGCCAAAAACATCCGTGTGAAAGATTTTTAATCTAGTTTCCCAGAAAGCCTCTTGACTAATTCCTCCTGAGAGTGCACTGACGTCTCCAAACTCTGAGAGGTTTATTTTGGGAATGTGTGTGGCCAGTTAAATCCCTTCATAGAAGAGAAAGGAATTAAAATGCACGCACCCCATCCTGCAACAATTCCTCTTTAGGTATTAGCCACTGTGAAACAATGATCTTTCTCAGGATAATGGCTTTCCTAGCCTTGAAGACAGAGTAATTTTGTGTGTCAGTTTAAAGGTAAGAACCAGGAGAAATGTACAGGATATTCATGGCAGCTATGTTTGCAATAATTAACAGCAACAACCTAAAGGTAGTGCAGATGGGGGAAAGGACACATTTAATGTAATCCTTGCAAACGTAAGAACATTGTACAGCAGGCAAAAAGCATATATTTGAGGCTACCTGAATTAACATGGGTAGATCTCAAAACCCAATGTTGAGTGAATAAAACCAAAGTACGGAAAAATGAATTTTTGCCAGTTATAAAAATAGAAACATGCCTAATGATATGATTTATTATCAATGGTTATATATGTACCCACCAATATATATAACTAAAAATAAGTTGGAGGCAATAAGGAAATTATAATAGAGATAGCCACTGGGGGAGGTGAGGGTAATGGGACTTAATTTTAACTAAAATGTCCTAACATTGTTTAGTAGAATGAATTAATATAGTACCTGTGCAATTTAAAAAATGTATATATATGCACAGAAACAAATGAAAAAATATACCAAAATAGTTACAATGGTAGGTTCTAGGGTTTGAAACATGAGTCATTATTTTTTCTTTGTATTTTTTAAATTTCTAAAAATTAAAAAGAAGGGCAGAAACTTGCTTGGCAGCAGCAAACAACTTGTTCGAAAAAACATGTGCAGCAGGTCCCTTGAGAAAGGACGGCTCTTGTGCAGCATGAAGGGTGGACGTCTGCCACTCTCAGGTGTAAAGATGCTTGGGAATCACTCATGATGAGTGGAACAGAATCTCAGCAGCTTCACCCAACACCTGTACACCTCTCCTGTCCCTCTCCCCTTTCCTCCCGGGTCCCTGTTTTCCTAACAGGGACCTCTTGTTAGAGTCAAATAGTTCATGCAGTGTTTACCTAACCAATGACACACCTTCCCATCGATGAGTCTGTTCTCAGAGATAACTCACCTGGAAGGCCCTCCCCACTCTCCTGGCTCAAACTGGCTCCTCTGTGAGCCTCCCCTCTGAGTCCCTATGCCAGGGGTCACCCATGCCTCTATGCATCTCTTCCATACCTATTATAAAATAATGATAAAGTAATAGCTACTGCTTATTGAGTACCTTGATGTCAGATGCAGGTGGAGTTATTAACCAGGCCATTAGTTTGATGGAGGGCCAGAGAGAGAAGAAGCCAGGGAAGGGTTGGCAGGGTCCCAGCCCACAGGCCTTGGCTAGGAAGGGCTTCCTCTGCTTGTGGAATTCCACAGGCCCAAGAAAGCCAAATAGAAGAGAGTCTATTTGAGATAATCTGGGGAGTCACTTTGGGGAATATAGGAGGAATTCATTTTCAGATGTCTAGAAGGGGCTGGTTTATGACATGCCCATTGGCTGGAAAAGTTGTCCTCTTGAGGACCACTTCCATGCCGACCCACAGAGGGCCCAGGACCCCAGCAACAGGGAGAAAGGAACAGACCCCAACATCATCCCGAACTCCTCCCTCCCAGCCCAGTTCCACTCCCCGGCCTGTGTGACTCCACTGGCTCACCCCAGAGTCAACTGTGGCCCGCTGGCCTACCCTTCAGGGAGCAGGCCTGGAAAGCCTGACTGCCGGTCACCATGTCCCTCCTGTCCCCAGCCCAGGTGGGCCACCATGCAGTTTTCTGTCCAGTAGACATGCTGCTTCCCAGCCTGCTGTCCAAGCCTGGGTGGGTGAGGTTCCCCAGGGTCTATGCTCCAATATCCTCCTTTTATACCATCTACATCCCATCTTCTACTTCCTGTGCCTAGAGATGACATTAGGTCTCTTTCTCCTTTAAGTTCTGGTTCATCTTTCAAAGCATTCACCATGTTTCTTGTTTCAAGGCCCCAGATACTCAGCAGCTTGGTGGGACAGGGTTGAGAGACAGGCGGGCAGGGTTGGATTCAGACCCTAAGGTCTGAATAAGCTCCTTTCTAAGGTTCTGCCTATTTGTCCAGGTGCCTCAGGTGTCCTCTGAGCTCACACACACAAAAAAAGAGCAACAGCAAGCATGCTCACACACACACATACACACAAAAACCCAAAAATGTGCACGCATATGCGCGCACACACACACGCGCGCACACACACACACACGCACACACACACGCACACACACACAGAGCAAGAGCAAGAGCAAAACTCCCCGACAAGGCTGGAGATTGCTTTCCCTATGTAGTCCAGTGGGTGATGGTCAAGGATACCCTGGGAGGCTGCAGGAACATGCCTGGAGGGCAGGGGTTACCTGAAGCTCGGACTCCCTGGCTCAGCAGGGGTGTGGCTCACTCCAGCTGCCCAGCCTCCTGCCGGCAGCTGGTGGCATCAGCCACTTATCAGGAAGCTTTGGGAAAGGTAGTGCATTTGAGGGGGCGTTGGGAATGCCGTCATCTTCCGGAATGGATGACGGTGGAGTTTGCACGTAGCTAGTTTTATTTTTACCCCACGTTTCTGGAGAAAGCCTAATGGCTTCAAGTGCTCCTCTCTGTTCACGAAATTTAAAAGGGGGGAAGAAGCGCACATAATTATAATCCCACAGCAGGGCCATTGGCTTGCCTCCGACTATTAGGTCCCATTAAAGATGTAATATCTGTGGTGTCTCAGGAGAAATTCTTACTTATTTATGCTTAGTATTAGGGCAAATATTAGTTAGCATCAAAACAGGATGCAGTTAAGTCTAATCTGATGTCACCAGCAGAGCTTGCCTTATAAACAAAATAAGTGGCAATTACTTTCAAGCTGAAGTAATAATTTTTTCAAGCGATTCCATTTTGTGTTGATCAGAAGCATCCGCCAAAGGTAGGTGTGTTTCAGGAAATGTGCAGGGTGTGCTTTTTAATCACACTTTATTTAAATGTACAAATGAAGGCTGTGAGGCTGGCTTCTCTGCCTTCCTTCTCCCTAGGTTTCCCTCTGGGATGGTAATTAGGAAATACAGCCCAATATAGGAAATGAGCATTGTTGCTTTTATGAGGATTTTAAACCAAATGGCTTTGCTATGGTAGCGGAAGGAGCTTCTTGCCCTCAGAAACCCAGCAGGTTGCTCCAGGCTACCTGGTATTTCTTGCGTTTTTGAAAATGGCTCCTTGGCCTCCTGCAAGGCATTTCTGAGAGGAAGGTGGGAAGGCCCCACTGAGGGCCTGGAGCCCCATGGCTGAGGAGTGGGGCCCAGCACTCAGCTGGACAGCGTATGCCCCGGCTGACTGTGCGGGTGGCAGTCCTGTCCCCTTCCACCTTGCGGTCTTCCCTGGCAGCTATTGGCTGCACACTCTATTTCTTTACCCTAGACCCTAGCAGCTGGGATTCCAGAATATTCTCCTGAGGTACAGAGTCCTTAACCTAGGCTTGCTTGCCAAGAACTTTCTCAGGTTGTCAAAGCTTTCACCCCAGGGCTCTCTTTGCCTTGTTGAATGTGCCCGTGCAGCCTGACCATGTCCACGCAGCATAGAGATGTAGCAGTGCCCCCAGGAGGGTTTGGACTCTGAGGGCTGCCCTGGGCCCCAGAACTCCACCCTAAGCCAGCACCTGTGTGCTGTACCCTGCACACTTGGCCCAGGATGGCTGCTCTGCGGATTTACGCCACAGCCCCACAATGTCGGCTACTTTTCTGCTGTCTTGTGGGACATACAGGGCAGATTTCCAATCCACCACTACAGTTCTTACGGAGGAAACCAAGAGACTTTCTTGCCAAACTCTATATTCCTCTAAGTGGCGAAGTTAAACCAACAGCATGGAAATGACCAGGGAGCTATAGGAAAATATGCCTGGATGCTCAGAGACCTGAGGAGCTGTAACCCCACTGGGGGACACTCAGACACCAGGACAGTAGATCAGATCTGAGCCCTGAGGCAGCCCCATCTGAGTGTGCCTTCCTACACGCACCGGTTCCAACACCATCCTGTTCTGGCTCCTGCCCTTTTTTCTGAGGAGGTCTGGGCCATCCTGAGTCCTGTTCCACCAGCAGGTTCAGGAACTCCGGAGCTAATGTGTTTTTCAACAGAAGTGTGACCGGACCTCCTGCTCCCCCATTAACCCCTCTAGTCTCTAGCAAACTCCCTTCACTCCTGTTTCGCAGGCAGCTTCTTGTGAGGGTTGTGGACTTCCCCATCATCCCTAATCTCCTTCCACCTGCTCTCTAGCTCACTGAAGTCTTACTTCCATCTCCCCACCCCAGTGAACCTGTTCTCACCAAGGAAAGAAATCCCCAGGGGGAACCGCTTCAGTGGTCAGGGGACACGTTTCAACCCTGTGCTATTTGACTTTTCCGCTGCATTCAACACTCACTGGGCAGCCCTCGCTTCTTGCTTTCCAAGGCACCTTCTCCCAACTCTCCTCCAACCTCCCGGACCATCCCATCTCAGTCACCTCTGTTGGCCTCTTGCCAGCCTTATTTCTGAGTGTTGGTCTTCAGGCCATCCCCTTGCCCCATCTTTGCTTTTTGTGCTTTTAGGCTACCCATCCAACATCTTCCCTCTGATGGTCTGATACCCCTGGAATTGTTGCTGGGAAACTAGAGCTTTCGCCTAAACTCTGCCTGGGGATCCCACATCACAGAGGGCGAAGGCTCAGGACAAAGAGAATGGCCACACCTCCTTCTTTTCCTGTGTTTCCATTCAAAATAAATGGCCTCACCATCTTCCACTCACTCAAGCCAGTGCCCACTCCTCCTCCTTCATGCCCTGCATTCAGCCCCTTCCTCACCTTTCTTGTTATCGCACCATAGGTCAGGCCTTACCCTCTCGACTGCAACTGCAGCGCCTCATCACCTGCAAAGTAGCCTCACTCTGTTGCACAGGGACTCTCTCTCTCTCTCTCTCTTTCTCTCTATATATATTTTCTATATATTTTTGAAAATAAATATTTCAACGCTAGGCATTTCACCCTAAATACTCTGCAAGGTCTCTTCTAAGGATAAGAGTGGGGCAGTCTCCTGCAGTGGAAAAGGACTGGGATTGATAGAAAGGCCTGGACCCACAGCCGACCTGGGTCAGTTACTTAGCCCCTGTTGACTTCCCTGGTAGAGTGGGGCTCTGTGTATCTCTCTGACCCACTGAGTGCTGTGGGGCTCTGTTGCTAATGTGACTGATCCGTTGGAGCTGGTCACACTGGAGTTGCAGGCTTCAAGTTCAAGCCCCACCAACTTTCTTCTGCAGCTTGTAGGGGGAAGGCAGGAAACCACCCGGGGGCAGTGGCCAGCACTGAAAAGGAGAAAAAGGGAGGCCTTGTTAGTTTAGGTAATGTGTCCAGAAGAGAAATCTTGTGAGAAGGTCTGTATATGGTTATGCATGTTTGGAAATGTTTTGCATGTCCTGTTGGCTTGGTAGGAATAGAATGTCACGATACAGCAGAAACCAGTGGATTTCCACAAACACATCACAATCAGCAGGAAGAGAGTGTCTTGGTCAGCAGGACAGCAGAAGATGCAGGGCTGATAAAGAGGAAGAGCTCCCAGGTTTTCCCCACTTCGGAGAGGGAGGACTGGGTAGAGCTGGGAGCAGTGGTGCTGGAGACAGAGTGGGCTCTCTTTGGAAGGGATTGGGCATGGACTGAAGTGACACTGAGCCTGTCAGCTAGAGATGGCCCTGAGCTGTCCCTTGGCCACTGTGTGTGAGTCACTGAGTGACATGAGTCCATGTGCCCCAACCCGCAGTCTTGGCTGCATGGAAGGAGACCTGGTTGGAAGCTGCGGTGTTCGTTTCCTGGCTCCTCTGAGCTAACTCCTGCTGGCTCCAGGGCAGCCTGTGTCCAACCACTCCTTGCCCACCCTCTCAGCACTGAGCTCCCAGGTCCAGCATATTTTGCCTGTTACCCTTTGCTTTACATATCTGACAGTCACAACATCTACTTGAGAACTATTTTAGGAGCCCTCTGGTGTTATCAGGAAGTGGCAGTAACATAGCAGGGCTGCCCGAAATTTTTCCCTGGTGTTTGTATAGGAGCCCACCTAGGGAACATTGCAACAATCAGTGGGGCTCTCTTCTTGCTGATGATCTCATGGTCTCATGAGATCATAACCCCCAGAACGGGAAGCTGCCATAGGCTACCACTTGTAGATTTGGTGCTCAAAGATTTTTGGCTAGAGGAACCTTATCAAGTACAGATGGTCCCTGATTTAAGATGATTTGATGTAAGATTTTTTGACTTTATGATGGTGCAAAAGCCACATGTATTCAGTAGAAACAGTACTTTGAATTTTGAATTTTGATCTTTTCCTGGGCTAGTGATATGCAGTATGATACTTTTACGTGAGATATTCAACACTTTATTATAAAATAGGTTTTTTGTGTTAGATGATTTTGCCCAACCATGGGTTGATGTAAGTGTTCTGAGCACGTTCAACTAGGCTAGGCTGGACTATGATGTGCAGTAGGTTAGGTGAATTAAACACTTTTTTTTTTTTTGAGACACAGTCTCACTGTGTTGCCCAGGCTGGAGTGCAGTGGTGTGATCATGGCCCACTGCAGCCTTGACCTCATAGGTTCAAGAGATTCTTGTGCCTCACCCTCCAAAGTAGCTGGGATTACAGGCATGTGCTACCATTCCCAGCTTATTTTTGTACTTTTTAGTAGAGATGAAGTTTCGTTATGTTGGCCAGGCTGGTCTTGAACTCCTGGCCTCAAGTGATCCACCTGCCTTGGCCTCCCAAAGTACTGAGATTACAGATATGCACTGCCACACCCAGCCTAAAGGCATTTTTGACTTACAGTATTTTTCAACTTAGATGGTTTTATTGAGATATAGCTCCATCATAAGTTGAGGAACATCTGTATTATATTGTTGCAGTAATATTTTCTTGGCCACAGATGCCAGCACCATGCTTCCTGTACAACCTGTAGGACCATGAGCCAACTAAATTTCTTTTCTTTATAAATCACCCCGCCTCAGGTATTTCTTTATAGCAATGCAGGTCTTAGATGAAAATGAGAAAGTTATTGGGAACCGGAGTAAAAGTCATCCCTGTAATGCCTTAACAAAGAGCTTGGCTGCATTGTGTTCATGTCTAGGGATCTGTGGAAGTTTGAACTTAAGAGTGATGACAGGACATCTGGTGGAAGAAATTCTAAGCACCAAAACATTCAAGATATGGCCTGGCTACTTCTAATAGCATATGATCAGATATAGGAACAAAGGAATGGCTTATAGTTGGAAATTGTATTTAAAAGGGAAGCAGAGTATGAAAGTTTGGAAAATTTACAGCCTGGCCCTGTGGTAGAGAAGGAATCCAAGCAGCCTTTGGAGTAACCACTTGCTAGAGAGATGTGTATAATTAAGAGGGAGCCAAGTGCTAATATCCAAGACAATGGTAAAAAGGCCTCAAAGGCATTTCAGAGATCTTAGAGACAGCCTCCAATCCCAGGCCCTGAGGCCTAGGAGGAAAGAATGGTTTCAAGGGCCAGGCCCAGGCCCCCACTGCCATGAGCAGTCTTGGGACACTGCTACCCACATCCCAGCTGCCCTGTCTCCAGCCTCAGTTCAAAGGGTCCAGGTACAGCTCAGACTGCTGATCCAGAGGGCACAAACCACAAACTTTGGCAGCTTTCCTGTGGTGTTAAGCCTGCAAGTGTGCAGAAAGCAAGAATGAAGGAGGCTTGGCAGCTTCCCCCTAGATTTCAGAGTACTTATGGGAAAGCCTAGGTGCCCGGAGAGAAGCGTGCCACAGGGGCAGAGCCCCCACAAAGATACTCTACTAGGGCAATGCCAAGGGAAAATGTGGAGTTGGAGCCCGAACAAAGTCCCCACTGGGGCACTGCATAGTGGAGCTGTGGGAAAGGGGCTGCTGCTCTCCAGAGCTGAGAATGTTAGAGCCACCAGCAGCTTGCACCCGAAGCCTGGAAAAGCTGCAGGCACTTAAACCCATGAGAGCAGTCACAGTCACACAGACTGTGCCATGGAAGCTGTAGGGGCAGGGTTTCTCAAGGCCTTGGGAGCCCACCCCTTGCGCCAGTGTGCCCAGGATATGGGATATGGAGTCAAGGGTTATTTTGGGACTTTAAGGTTTTATGTCTGCCCTGCTGGGTTTTGGACTTACATGGGGCTTCTTGCCCCTTCCTTTAGGCCAATTTCTCCCTTTTGGTATGGGAATATTTACTCAGTGCCTGTACCACTATTGTATCTTGAAAGTAAATAATTTGTTTTGATTTTACAGGCTCAGAGGTGGAAGGAGTTGAGTCTCAGATAAGACTTTTGACTTTGGATTTTGATAAGATTTTTAAGGACAATTAGGAAGGGACGATTGTATTTTGCAATATGAGAAGGACATGAAATTTGGGAGGCCAGAGGTGGAATGATATAGTTTGGATGTTTGTCCCCTCCACATCTCATGTTGAAACATAATCCCCAACATTAGAAGTGGGGCCTAGTGGGAAGTATTGGATTATGGAGGTGGATCCCTCATGAATGGCTTAGCACCATGCCCTTGGTAATGAGCATGTTCTCACTCTGAGTTCATGTGAGAACTGGTTGTTTAAAAGAGCATTGCACCTCCCCAGTCCTTGCTGTCTCTCTCACCATGTGACACACCTACTTCCACTTCAGCTTCCACCATGAGTAAAAGCTTCCTGAGGCTCCACCAGAAGCTGAGCAGATGCTGGTGCCATGCTTCCTGTATAACCTGCAGAACCATGAGCCAATTAAAACTGCTTTCTTTGTAAATTATTTAGTCTCAGGTATTTCTTTATAGCAATGCAAGAAAGGAGTAACACAGTCACCTAATCTTAAGACTAGAAGGGCCTTCCTTTAGAAATCACCTTGTCACACTGGGGCTCTGAGATAGACATTAGTTTGCCCAGAACCACTTAGTAAGGCAGCAACTCCAGCAAACCCACACAGATCCCCTGATAGTCTGTGATTCTGGTGTTCATCACGTCTCTCTAAGGAGGAGGTGACAGGGCTTCAGGAGAACATGTTATGTCAAATGTGGCCAGAAGGTCTGGAGAAGTATGTTTGTTGGCCACCTATCCCATTTACAAACAAGGAAGCAGAAGAATGCAGTGACTTTCCAAGGGTACACAGCATGCTAGGGAGTCATTGCATTAATGCTGTGACCTGAGGACACTCTTCCCACAAACAGCACATGGGGTATGGAGGCAGGTACCAGAGCTAGACAGAATGATGGGAACTTACAAACACAGGCATGGTGTCCTCCCAGGGTTCTCTGAATTGTCCTTGCATCCACTCTCCAGCTCCCCAGGTCTAGGCTCCTCTGGGGCCCTGCCTGAGCCCACATACCTAACAATCCGGCTGCTCATGACAGTGATGGTCTGACCTTCAAGCGCTACCCTCACTGGTTGCTCTGAGGCTCACAATCAGCTTCCTGGGCCATGGTGTTGAGTGAGAGAGCAGAAAGACATTCTTATGCTGCAGGAGGGGCACAGAGCTGTGGGATCCTAAAGGGGTTTTGTATCATGACAGAAGGAGGTCACCTGCACCAGGTGGCAGAAGTCCCATGACATCTCCACTCTGGGGGGCTAGCATAGGTGAGAACAGATGACTATTTATCTCAGGGGCAGGGGGCTGAGGACTAGTGACCTCAAGCTTCTCCCCAGACTGAAAGATGCTTCAGAAGACTCCCATAGCCTCAAAGCTAGAGGGGAAGATGGGAAGAGAAATGCTGAACTATCAAGGTTCCAGTCCTGGCTCCCTAGCTGGGTCTTCCCGAGCTGCTCTGATGGGGTTCCTCTGACTGGTTGAAACCCCACTGTCCTGGCCAGAGGCCATCCCATGTGCCATTCTTTCTGCCAGCCCCAAACTGTCTTGTACTCCCAGGGAATAAAGCTTGTTTCTTTTGAGGTCCCAGAGCTGTAGGGGTGACAGGATAGGGGCATGCTTTTGAATATGGTTGGTAGCAGCACATAGATGTGGGTTCAAATCCTGGCCCCACTATTTACTGCTGTTTGACTTGGTCAATTAATATAGTCCTTACCCTCAATTGCCCTGTGAGCAAATGGTAATAATGATAGTCCACACCACATCGAGCTGTCATGAGGACTAAATGGCATATGGGTGCAAAGCCCCTGGCACTGTGCCTGCTGCAGAGTACAGAGCTCAGCGGTTGCAGTGGTGACTATGACCAACTTCAGAAACCCATGGAGCCTTAACATTCTACAGACCTGAGGTTGCACCCCAACTCTGCTATCTGTTGGTCACCTGCCCTTGGGCAAGTTCTCTTCCCTCCCAGCCTCAACTTTCCATTTAATCGTTGCCCCATAAATACCTTTCCCACTACAGGTACTCTGCTACTTAGGAGAAATTTTGATATGAGAGAATGCACATAGAGTCTTGCAACTGGGACAGTTTAAAACAACCATTTTGGCTTTAGTTTTGTGAAACTTGATGCTCATGTTGATACTAGATAAGATTTGGCTGGCTAAAATCAAAATGACAAATTAACCACATTCGTCACATGTATTGGAAGAAAACTCATTCAAGTCCCTCAATGAAGCTTTTAGAATTCATATTAAATATGAGTATGCTCAGATTATTTATTTATTTGTTAGCTTATTTTTGGTTTTTGAGACATGAAATAAGAGTTCAAGGTTTGACCATCACTGAAAAAATAAGTATATAAAGAAGACCTGGCATAGAGTTTGAATTTTATACTGAGACTACACAGTGTTGAAGCATTTATGTAGGGGAATAACATGAGCTGCTTCATGTTTCTGATATGTTTATGCATTACTGTGGTTGCTGGATGGAGAAGAGATCATAGAGGGGAAGGAAAGGTGCCGGGAGAGGAGTTGAAGGTATTGAGGTATTGAAATAGCTCCAGTGAGAGGGGGTGATGACTTGGACCAGGGAGGTCACCATGAAGATGCCAGCTATGGGGTCTGTTGTAATGCTCAAGCATGGTGCATTAAGGAGACGAGATCAATGTGTGCACCTCCCAAATTAGGGGTGGGAGAAGCTAGCTGGGTGGATAATTAGGTCAAGAGACAGGCTGCAGGGAAGGGGCCAGCCAGAAATTCTATTTTCATCCTGCTAGGTTTCAGATGCCAGCTGGAGATGCAAGTGGAGAGATCAGAAAGGCAGTTGGGTAGGGAGCTTTGCAGGCTGGAAGTGGGGATTGGCTTGTGAGTAAATATGAGACCCAGTAGCATTTGGAGGAAAGCACAGGTGAGACTTGGAGAAGAAAGACCAGAAATATGCTTTGGTGCTAATGTTCATAGGTTGGGGGTAACAGAGGAAGACAGCCAATGAGGCTGAGAGGAGAGCTTCGAGGGAGAGGAGGAAAACAAGGAGAGGGTGGTGTTTACAGGAGCCAAGAGAGGTTGTGTCCAAGAAAGAGCTGTGGCCACTGTGCCGTTCAGGAGGCAATAAAAAGATTTGACTCTAGCCAGGTTTATGGTGACACTGACAAAAGGAATTTCAGTAAAGCAACAGAGATGCATGCCCACCTGGAGTGAGTTGAAGAGAGCAGAGCAGGTGAGCCAGTGTAGAGCCAGTGTAGATGGCCTTAGAGAGAGGTTTTGCTGATACGGAGTGGAGAAATGGGACAATAGCAGAGAGAAGGAGGAAAGCCAAGGGGATTCTTATTGGCTTTCAGATGAGCCCCTAGAGCACGTGTGCTGTTGGGTGATCCAGCAGAGGGGAGAGGCTGATGCGGTAGGAGAGAAAAGGGTGGCCGAAGAAATTAAAACCTTCAGAAGGTGAGTGGGGATGAGACTGAGGATGCAAGAGGTGGAATCAGTTGTTCACCTTAGGCAGGGCACTGTGAGGGGGACTCATGAGACACTCACCAGCATCCTTTTCTTCCATGCCATGTCCATGATATGGGGTTGCCCTGAGCTGCAGTGACACTTGTCACACTGAACCAGAGAACACAGAGGCCAGACTCTGGGTCCAAGTGCTACTGTACGAGTGCGCACTGGGAAATCCTTGAAAGGAGATGTAATCCAGTCTCTGGCTCTCCCCATTCCCTCCACATGGGTCTGCAAAGACCCTCCAAACTGAGGTGCCCCCATCAGTCAGGGCATGTTGGGGACACTCTACTGTTTGCATTCTCCTCATAAAGTTCAGGATGGGGAGTAGAGAGGACTTGTATCACACTTTCTGCCATGTAGCCCAGCAGCAAGCTAGTGACATCTACTGTGCTGTCCTGGGACCACAGAGAGGTTGAGGGGTAGGCATACCTAGCTATGACAGGGTTAGGGATAGTCCCTTTTCCCAATACACCCCATAGTTTCCCAAGGCTTGGTAGAGTACCCCAATTTTTTAAGGTGTGCCTAGTGGGACCAAGGAGTTAGTAGAGACATAGACACACTACAGTGGGTCTAACAAGGGTCTAGTGGCTGAGACATAGAGTCTTGCAGCTGGGACAATTTCTAGTAGAAACTGGCTGGAGATATAGCTGAGTCAGTAGTCTGATATCCCCACGGGGCTATTGGGGCCTGCAGATCAGAGAAGCCATCACTGAAGGGAGCACCCACCGTACACTGTCTATGCCATGGACCAAGTGGGATGAGGCCTATTTAAAGCATGAAGTCACTGGAGACCTGATAGAGATGGAAACTAAGAAGAGGGCATCTTCCTCCTTTTCTCTCCTCTGTTGCTGTATAAACTTCAGAGTTTAGCATCAGCCCCGGGAGCAATGAAAAGCCATGAAAAGGGAAGAATTCCTGAAAAGGAAAAAATCCTGATATAAATGAGTTTTAAATCTTAAGTGATGAGAAATCATACAAAGACTGAATTTATAGGAAAATGAATCAATTAAGTGGTATAAAAGACAGGATGGGGTAGGTAATCAAAAATTACATTGAGTGGTAGAAAAGAAAGTTTCCTTTTGCACACCTGTGCTGGGCAACTTTCCTTTGCCTCCACCCCCAGTTGTCTTGCCCACCCTTCTCCACTACTCTCTGCCCAGGGAGGCTGAAGTATAGGGTTTGTATCAGTGGTCTTCATTTGGACTTGGCCAATGGAGAGCCGTGGGTGGGAAAAGAGCGAGGTTGGGATGTCAGCTCTCAGATCCCTCCTAGCAGCTGTCCTGAGCTTGTTGCTTTTCTCAAGGCAACCGTCCTTTCTATAAGCACTCCCTTCTCTCCCCACTTCAAGCCTAGGTTGGGAACAGTTCTAAAATACTGGGTGACATATTCCATATTAGCCAATTGAGTAATTTTTTTTACCTGCGATGTTCAATCTTCTATTTTCTTGCTGAATTTTATGATCTCCTTGCTTTGCCAGTTACTGAGGGAGATGTTTCAAACTTTAGCGTGCAGAAAGGAGCGCAGGAAAACAAAAACAAAAACAAAAACAAAAACAGAGAGAGAGACAGAGAGAGAGAGAGAGAGAGAGAGAGAGAGAGAGAGAGAGAGAAAAGAACAAAGAAGTAAAACATTAGCAACTCCAAGTAAGTACTGTAGAAACAAACTGAAAGTAGGGCTAGAAAAACAACACAGGAAGTTCAAGACCAGCGTGGGCAACATGGTGGAACCCGGAACCCCATCTTCACACACACACACACACACACACACGACACACAAAATATTAAAAAATAAAAATGTAAACCATTGTGGTGGCATGTTCCTGCAGTCCCAGCTTCTGGAGTGGGGGTGGGGGATCGGAGGTAGGATGATGGCTTGAGCCCAAAAGGTTGAGTGACCCTGTCTCAAAATAAATAAACTAACCAACCAACAGTAAACATAATAACAAATGATAAACAACAATAACAATAAGCAAGTGAAAGTGAACAAGGTAAGACCTCGGTATCTCCTCTCTCTCTCTCTGTCTCTGTCTCTCTTGATCTCCTATAGTTTCAGCTACCCGGTGTGGGGCTGAGATGGGAGGGATCACCCGAGCCTAGGGAGGTTGAGAGGCTGCAGTGGGTCGTGATCACAAACCTGTACTCCAGCCAGGATGGGTTTGCCTATTTCCATTTTCGTTTTGTGAATTATTCTTGTACATGTATTGAGGCTATGTTGTTAAATGTAAAATTTTAGTATTATTTCATCTTTCTGGTGAAACTTTTCTTATTATCAAATGTCCCTCTTTATTTCTAATAATGCTTCTTGCCTCAAAGTCTAATATTAATACAACTTCAACTTTTATTTTAACTTCATATTTGCCTGACACATCATTTTCCATTAACTTTATTTATTTATTTATTTTTAGAGCAATTTCAGGTTCACAGCAAAATTGAGAAGATACAGAGATTTCACACACACCCTTTCCTCAACTCATGCATTCTCAACATTGCCACAATGGTGCATTTATTGTAATTATCAACAACAAATTGTGCATTTGTTATAATTGTCAAAAACAAATTACACATTTGTTACAATTGATGGACTACAATGATACATCATTATTACCCAGAGTCCATAGTTCATATTAGGGTTCACTCTTGGTATTTTACCTTCTGTGGGTTTTGATAAATATACAATGACATATATGCACCATCATAGTATCATAAAGGATAGTTTCACTGCCCTAAAAATTCTTGAAATTGTCTGTGCTCTGCCTATTCATTCCTCCCTCCCCGCAGCCCTTGGCAACCACTGATCTTTTTACTGTTTCCATAGCTTTCCTTTTCCAGAATGTCATATAGCTGGAATAATACAGTATGCAGCTTTTTCAGACTGACTTCTTTCACTTAATATGCATTTAGAGATCCTCTATGTCTTTTTCAACGTTTTATTTTAAACTGTTCTGAATCATCCAAAGTGTGTCTTTTGTAAGTAGTTATTTCCCTCCAGTCTAATGATCTATGTCTTTTATTGAAATATATATTATGTTTAAACTTACTGCATGTGCAGAGATATTTACGCCTATAATTACCCCTTTTGTCACTCTTTGATATTTCTGCCTGCTTCATGTTCTATTTTCTCTTCTTTCTTGCTTCCTTTGGATTATAATTATTTTTAATTCTTCCAGTCTTTCTCCTTTACTAGCAAGTTTCTTATGTATTATTTTACTAATTTTAAAGGTTATCCTGGAGATTGCAACAGGCATCACGGACTTACTAACATGATGTAGACTGATATTTTTACCACTTCCCATGCAATGTAAGGATGTTATTCTTCAATTCCATTTACCCATCTGCCTTATGTGCTTTTGTTGTCATGCATTTCAATTCTACACCTAATAAATCCCACAAGCCATCATTATTATTGCTTTACACAGTCAAGAGTTATTTATGTTTACTCACATATTTCCTCTTTCTGTTGTTCATTATTCTTTTTTGTGTGTCTCTCTGCTCCTATCTGGAATCATTTTCCTCTGTCAAAAAAAACCTTCTGGCATTTCCCTTGCTTGTCAGCCTGCTGATGATACACTCTCTTTGTTTGCCTGAAAATACCTTTATTTTGCTGTTATTTTTGCTGGATATGGAATTCTAGGTCTGTAGTTGATTTTCCTTCAGAACTTTGAAGATGTGGTTCCATTACCCACTGGCTTCCATTATTTTTATGGAGAAGTCTATGTTTGGTTTTACTGTTGGACCCTTAAGGTAATCTAACATTCTCCCCTCTCTAACTTCTTTAATATATTCTATTTGTCTTTGATTTACCACAGATTTACTTTGATGTGCGTAGCTGTGGTTTTCTCAGTATTTATTCTGTTCCAGTTAACTTCCTTTGAGACATCCTTTTTTCCCACGTTAGAGATTGGAAAATTGAGCTCGAGTCGGGGTGAAGGATGGCGTATGGCACCTGAGGCTTTTGGATCTTTTGGATCAGTGCTGACCAGTCCTAATAAGGCCCGCTGATGAGCTTACATCTCACCTTCCTCCACTCGGTTCCCCCTTGCTTCTGGGGTTCCAGTACAGAGTGTAAACAGGTTTATCAGATCTGGAATGGCTTGGTGCTATGATCTGAATGTGTGTCCCCCAAGATTCATATGTTGAAATCTTAACCCCCAAGGCAATAGTATTAGGAGGCAGGACCTTCAGAAAGTGACTAGGTCATGAGGGTGGAGCCTCATGGATGAGATTAATGCCCTTATAGAAGAAGCCTCAGGGGGCCCTCTTCCCCCTTTCATTAATACCATGTGAGGACACAACTAGAAGGCACAATCTATGAATCAGAGAGCAAAACCTCATCACACACTGAACCTGTTGGTGCCTTGATCTGGGACTTCCAGCCTCCAGAACTGTGAGGAATCAATGTCCGCTTGTAAGCCACCCAACCTATGGTGCGGTGTCACAGCAACCTGGATGGACTAGGCCACTGGGGTTGAGAAAAGTTTTTCCAGATCATCACCATGCTCAGACAGGTGGGGAAGGTATCAGATGCAATGCCACCCACCACTATTGATTCTCCCTTGTTAGAGATACTCTAGAATAGTGGCTAAGATCTAGCTTCCAAATCAGATCACCTTGGTTTACATCCCAGCTCTGCTGTCCTCTCCCCTACCAGCTGTGTTACCTAAGGAGGATAATGCAGCAATCCCTCCATTTCTCCTGTGAAAAATGGGTACTACTAACAGTGCCAGCTTGTGGTTGGCACTACTTCCTAAGTGAGTTTTTTCTTGCTTTTTTTTTTTTCTTTTGAGGAGCAAATTAGTTAATATTTAAAAGTCATTAGAACAGTGTCTGGAATAGAAGCTCTCTATACTGGTTATCTGTTGGGCTGACTAAGTGAGGAGCCTTGTCCCTGCCTTCAGAACACATGCTGTGAGCGGGGCAGGTGAACGTGGATAATGACAGATCGTGTAGCGTGCAGGGAGCCTGAAGGGAAAATGGTTCCAACTGGAGCAGCCAGGGTCTCTGCGGGTCTGGGTGCCAGCAGAGTGACCCCCAGCTCTGGCTGTTGTGTGCAGCACACAAGGAGAGACCCCACTGCTGAGCCAGCTTTTCAGGCAAGTTGGTGAAACACTTCATAAGAAAGAGGATTCTGTTTAGTCCAAACAAGATCATGGGAGCAGAGGTGTGCGCTCCTCACCGTCTCTGCACTAATAGTCTTAGCAGCCATTTGGCTTCATTTCCACATTCACTAGACACTACAACTCTCATTTTCCCCTCCAGCAATTAATAGAGGAGACATCCAGAGCTAGTTCAGGGAACATGAAAAGCCACTCCAAGTGGCCAAATTGTTACCAGTATGCTTGGAAATACAACATGGAAATAATGCTCCATTCCAGGGCAACTGTCTTTCTTGAAACGCCCAGGAGACAGATGTTATTGATAGGTTAACCCCTTCACTGACTTTTTAAATTGTGTTTTTACGTTGGAGCATCATGGCATTGTGAAAAGCTCAGGTTTTGGAGGCAGAGGTGCCCAGATTTGGATTCTGGTTCCTGCTGTGGACCAATTCTGCAGCCCTCCCAACCCCATCCCTCATATCTTCAGCTGGTGCCTCCTGGCAGTACTAGAAGGACTTCAGCTGGGCCGTGCGGGGAAGAGGAGCTC